>NC_066618.1:241307513-241618865 GCF_025201925.1 Gopherus flavomarginatus
TCACATAACTGACTAAATTTTTTAGACAATTTTTCTGATACAATCAAACATTACTACTATTATGATCTTTTTCCATGTGAATTCAAGGTGGATCCTTTTGTTCCATAAAATGAGCATCAGTATTTTAAAGAGTGAGAAATTAAATGAATACCACTCTCAGCATCATGTAGCCGTCAGCCTGTATACACAGTATCACAAATAACAATTCAGATATAGTTATCACACAACTGGGTAGGCAATGGTAACCAAAACCCTGATATTCTTAAAATAAGCTACCTGTATAATCAGTGAAACAACTGAACATTTCAAATAAGTCTTTGTGTCTGGTGCAATAGTGAATTAAGTTCAAAAGATACTTAGAGGTCAAATTGGCAGTCAGACACATTTTCCCAAGTTTAGTTCATTCAATTTATCTGCCCCCCTTCAGTAATTAGCAACTACTATGAATAGGAAGGAGGGAAAGGATAAACCCATTCAACTGTTTTTCACTTGTCCTTTAAGTCATCTCTGGCTTGAACTGTTATGGCTTAACTCTGATGTCATATATAGACTGTGAGTGAATAACGTTGCATATGGTATCTTGTAAAATCAGCTACTGTGTTTGAACATGCAAAAGGATTAACTCACTTTACACGATACGTGTCAGTCCATAGGCAGATATAACAAGAAACATAAATCAGATTCAATTGTTTTATTTTCTGTTAAATAGTTTACAGCCGGATGTCTTTTAAATCTTTGTTTGCTTTTATTTGTTTTTGTTTCTGTTCATCCTAAACAATCTGACCCTGGCCACAGCCAGGCCTGTCTGAGGGATAGACAGCAGCTGGATTGTGCCAATGATTTCCAAGAAAGCCAAACATGTGTTCGGAGTTCTATGCTGTTTTTTCCAGGCAGACATGTGTTTGAACTACTGATGTCTCATGGAAAATTTTGAAAAACATTCTGTATAGAAAAATTCTCCTTATGTCATATTTTCTGTATTCCTTAAGTCTTCTTTGATTATTATTGCTGAGGATATCTGCATTTTTTGTTACTGTATTTCATAATCAAATCAAACATTTTTAATTTATATATTTGGGCTGATCAGTCTCTTTCAGAACTTTAAACATTAAAAACAAAGATAGCAATTAAAGGCCATTACAAAGACATCCTCACTACAAAACAAACAACTCCCTTATCATCTCCCTGTCACTCCATCAATCTCTCCACATCCAGGAAAAGATTAGGGTTCCAGGATTATTTTGCAAACATGAGTTAAATATGTGGGGTTTCAGGAATGGGACAAATATTAACTGCAATTAGGGTGACCAGACAGGAAATGTGAAAAACCGAGATGGGGGTGGAGGGTAATAGTAGCCTATATAAGAAAAAGACCCCAAAATCGGGACTGTCCCTATACAATTGGGACATCTGGTCTCCCTAACTGCAATACATGATCAAATTACACAGATAAGCTGTCATGCAAGAAAGCTCTAGAGCAGTTGTGGGCACCTGCACGTGCCCCGTCAAGGTAATCTACTGGTGGGCCATGAGACTGTTTACATTTGCACGGCCGTCCGCAGCTCCCAGTGGCTGTAGCTTGCAGTTCCCGGCCAATGAGAGCTGCAGGCGGCCATGCAAAAGTAAAGAAAAGGTCTGGCAGCCCACCAGGTTACCCTGACGGGCCACATGCAGCCAGTGGGCCACTGCCCTAGACTACTGGAAAATTACGGTTTATACTTCTAGGAATTTTTCAAAAACGATTTAGCAATATTAAACTGAAGATGTAAACCAGTATTTGCCCATAAAGAATTCCACTTATGCACACAACAGACAAAACAGCAAAAATCATTGACACATTTAGTTGATAACTGTACTTTTTCAAGTATTAGACTAGAATCAAATCCTGCATATCTCTCACAGACAAAACTCCCAATGAGGTCAATGAATGGTAGTTTCACCTCAGGACCATGTCCAGGGCTCAAAATGTGATGGAGTGGGCTAGAATACCATTAGAGCTTACCATTAGAGCTTTTCCTGCAGCCTCATCAGTTGTGCACAATGTGAACTTTAATTTAAAAAGAGTGGGAGTACAAGGGGAAAATGCCCCCTTCCCACAGACAGACAAGGCGGGTGAGGGTAATATCTTTTATTGAACCAATTTCTGTTGATGAGAGAGACAAGCTTTTGCCCAGAGCTTTTTTTTGGGGTCTTCAGATTTTGCTCTGGGCCCTTCACCCTTCTGGATAATTACCACTGAGGGAGGCCTGTGGGGGAGGGAGTTGGAAAGTGAACCTGCCCTTCACTCACATTGCAATGGTGGCTCCTGTCCATTGAGGCTGGGTCTGGACACAGGGGCCATGGGGCCAAATTTTGTTGCGTGGTGCTGCACTCATGTGTGTTGGGTCAAAATGCCACTTGGTTTGGGGGCCCACTCAAACAGGGGGCTTAGGGCTGACTGTCCCTTTTGGTTCACCTTCTGGGCCCTGGTTCTGGTGGCCCTGGTTCTGGAGTAGTCCCTGCAAATGCTCACAAAGCATCCACAGAACAGGTGAGGGCTATTTACATCTCTAATGAACAGCAAGATTAGAGCCAGTGCTTCAACTCTGTACTAGAGGTAAAACAATGCTCATTGTCTGAGCAGTGAATCCTTCACTCACAGCAGGCCAGGCAAAGTCTCTCTATCCTGAAACAGTGGATCAGATTCCAGGCACAGAAGACAGTTTGTGCTGTGGAACCCTTCACAAGCTTTGCCTTTGTCCCTCTCTCACACCAGGGGAGAAAACACTGGCTGAAGGCTAAGCAAGATAAGAGTCAGAGGCTCCTTCTGAGCAGAGCTTGTCGTGAACATCTCAACTAAATATTTTTTTGTTGGAAAATGATTTGTTGAAACCAAAAATTTTTGCAGAAAACTATGCCTCTAGCAAGTGCACTCATCCAAATGAGGCAATGCACAGACTTAAATCTGTGCTGCCCATCTCTCAGGTGAGTGCCCAAATTACCAGGCTATTGGAGATTTTGGGTTGTTTCTTTTTCATACAAAATTTCAAAAGGACTTGATTCATTCTGTATTGGCATGGAAACATGTCAAAACCGCTGAAATTTTTAAGAAACATAACTATTGTTTTCCAGCCAGCCCTCATTCTGAGCTCTGCCTCCCTGGGTTCCACCAAAACTGTTCTGTTGTGTCATTCCTTGTGTTTGTTTTGTCTCCTGCCTCCCTCTGTGCTTAAAGGGCAGGCACAACAAGCTACAAGAACAAATGTTTCCTCTGCTTGCAGGGAACACTGTGTACTGGTGCAGAGAGCTTCATTCCTTATCTAAGCACTCAGTGTGCGATACCTCTCCTGGGGCTTGCGCTATTCCTAAGTGTGACAGGGGAGGTCCTACAGCTATAAAAAACTAAAGTTGGTGGCAAAATGATTCCCCCCATATTATTATTATAATTATTATTTACAAAAATGAAAATTATTCTGCTTTTGTTGAAATATTTTTGAGGGGAGGACGTTAAAAACCAGACCCTGAAAACCAAAATAAATTAATAAAAACATGTTTTTTTTAAAAAACAACAAAATTGGACATTTTCCACAGAAATGTCAAAAAAGCCCTTTTTCATTAAAAAACTCATTTGACACATTTTCAATATGTTCTAAAAATATTTTATTTCAAAATGTTTCTAGTAACTAAGTTAACCTAAACCATGATCCGCTTAAAAGAAGACTGGTTTGTCCTAGTCTAACTTTTCATGTATTTCTGTGTTTATTTTAGGTACAAGTCTTTTTCTGATACTTATCAGCACAATATGAGAGCCATATTTACAGTAATGAATTTACCTTTAAAACATCTCTGGGGGGTATTATGTCCATTTTACAGACAGGAAACAGAGGCAAAAAAGAATAAATGATTTGCCCAAGGTCAAACAGGCAATCTGTCAAACCTTGGAACAGAATCTGGATCTGCAGTCCCCGTTCAATGCATGAATCCTTCCTCGTAGAATCATTGGATCTTTTTATCTACAATATTAACAACAAAAGGGCCAAAGTAACTCAAAGAATGGTTATTTCTCCCTAGTTATGTTCAGGCTATGTTTGTATGATGTCATGATTTGTGATCACTCACATGTCGTGCTTCACTGTGTCTGAGAAAAAAATACATCTTTCTCCTTCAGGCTATCTGAGTGAAGAATAAATGGCTCACTGTTAGGAAACACGCTAGCTTGGTCAAACGAATCCCTTTCTTGTATAAGGCCATGAGCTGTACAGATGTGTCATAATTTACTGTTTAATGATTACTCTCAGATCAAATAATGTTCAAGAGATTACCACATCTGTAAAATAGTCTGACTAAAAGCACAGGACATTTTGTACAGAATGATATAGATAAGCAACCTGTTATTTATAGGGACAGCAACTTTGTGTTAACATTACTGATGTATAAACTGGCAAAGTCTGCTTCGGTTTAGTGCAAGAGGAAAACAAAGAATCTCAGAGCTCTCATTATTCTAATCTCATTTAGACATCCTCTCTTCAGCCTGGTCTTTGATTTAGACAGCACCTGTAAAGCTGTTTGTGCCCTCTGTGTGTCCTTTTGGTCATCCTTCTCTTCTCCAGAGTGATGTTTGTTATTCCGCATGTGTGCTACCGGCATAGGTTGAATTATTTCCCCAGTTCTCTGAAAGCCTCTTGTCATTGTCCACAGTCAAATTAAGCATATTGCGTGTGATCATTTATTTGAGGCTCATGTTGGGTTTGGGGACTAACCTAGCTACAAATGCATAAGCACAATAGCCAGAGAATCAGCAGGTTCCTGCGATGTGACTATTGTTTTTTCCCCCTCCTGTTTAGTAACAGGTGTTATTTATCTAAGCAGCCTGCACTGGGCAGCTGGCCGATGGGTGCTTCCAGCTGGACATCATCTCTCCATTTAGCTCAACCACACCTGCTTCAGACAGCAAACAAGGCCCTTTTTCATCTTCAATATCTGCATGAAAGGATTGTTGTCGGTGGTACTGGTGTGTGTGTGTGTGTGTGTGTGTGTGGATGGTAAGGCGGGGTGGGGGGGAGGAGGAATTTTGGACCAATCACACCTCTTTCAGCTGTAATAATTCATAAAGTCTGCAGATCCCATCTGGTCTTATACCAAAGAAAAAGAATTAGGTCTAAGGGCTTTTCTTTGTTTTGCTCTGTTACACTACTCTCTTTAACACAGCCATTTCATTATCTCTTGCTATCATTTGATCAGATTTGTCTTCCATTAAAACTTCTTTTCCCTTGAAGCAGACGGTGACATGAGTATGCATGCCTCTCCGGGCTTTTATTGCTCTGAATTAAGAAATGGTAGAATAGTCTCATGAAAGATTAATGACTTCCTGCAAGCATCTTTGTACCTGAGGACAAGCAATTACAAAAATATGTCCAAAAGAAAACAAGAAAGGATGTTAGAGTGTCCTGGCCAGGTATTTCCTGGCAGACAGCAAGCTTAACTTGTTCCAGTGCCAGCTTATTTAGAGCTAAGGAAACTTCTGTCTTGCACTCATGTATCATATTTTGTTTTGTACATTAGTAGCAATGTTGTCTTTGTAACAATATATCTATAACTGACACTGTACAGGTATTTCCCTCGATGCTTTGATTGTGCTTGTGTTTGCGGGCATGTGCTTGCACTGGTTTATGAGAGCTGATTGTCTGACTTTAAGGCTGAGCCCTAAGACTTGATTAATACATATATATATTTTCAGTAACTATTTCATATTTACCAATTCTCATTATCTTCTGGTTGATTTCGTAAAGTTTGCTTTGGATTCACAGGGAGAGAGTTGAGGCAGGAGACTGAAAGAAACTCTATATACTGAATACTTTGAAAGTGAACATTCATCATTCAACTCACTTTCTGTCACAGCCTTTCAGAGAGATCAGGAACTGAACAGAATCTGTTTCTCTAAATAGGGCATCAGAAGTGCACTGAGAACTGACTGAAACTCATTTCTATTTAGAGGAAGCACACAGAGCTATTTTTCAGTTAAGCATAAATATTTATGTCCAAATATCATGGAAGGTCTGACTTAAACCTGTAAATTTTAGAGTGGAGGCTTTTCAATGTACTCTTAACTTGGCCAGTGGTTCCTAGGGAGTGCAGCACAGATGGTATGTGAGATCACCCCTGTAATAATCAGGCAAAGCAGATGACTTGTGTAGTCTTAATTGTCTCACTTTGTTGGAATTGGCACACGGCAAGGTGCCTAATAACATCCACGTGATGGACCAGGTTCCAACATGATTGTCCCCTAATGTGGTTAAAGTGCTATTCCATCATTTTAAAATCCAGATGGGACCTAATCATGTTTTAACCATGTCTACAAACCATGATATAGCCTTGCTCTGTGCAGGATCCTGTCCAGGGTCCCCAACATTGTGATAGTTCCAGTGTAGATGGGCCCCCAGGCCCAATCTGTATGAAGGTTTCAAACCATGGGTCCAATCCTGCTCACTGGACTTTAGTTATTGAACCAAAAGAAACTCAGATTATGCTCAAGTTAGCACATTCCTTAGGAAACTTTGTTTAATTAATGCTCAATTTGCATTAAAGTTTGAAAACTTTGAGATTCTTGGAGGAAATGTGCTATGGACATACTAAAGTAGCTCTTCTGAAGAAAGTGCTAACATATGATACTATTTCATTACTTTATATGGGCACAGCAATACTTAGTTACTTCCTGGGTGTGTTACCAGGCTTATCCTTTAGAAATATTCAGCCAAAAGACAGTAAAAGTATAAAATATTATCATACAATATGAGAACACAGTGCACTATATTTTGACATTAAAGTAGGTTTCAGAGTGAACACACTAGATGTGAAAGTGCTGTTACTCTGGAAAGACTAATTGTGTATTTCTGTTGCCTTCTCAATACCAACACAATGGGTCAAATACCTCCCTGATGTAAAACACCAAGGATGTTTTTGGCCCAAGGTGTGTGAAAAATGTTACCATTGAAACTGAGGTATTCTTTTTTTAATGTATCATAATTTCTAGATTTAATGCCTAAATTCCTCATTTGCATTTGATGTGTTCCAGAAGAATAAAACATTTTCAGTGAAATTATCCTTTGTTTTAATGTACCCGTGTTTTTAAAACCAATTGCACTATAGATCCATTGCTAAAAACAGAAATGTATCCATCTGTTTCACACCTTCTATATACATAGGAGAGGGTGGAATCATACTGTATTTCACAATTATGTAAGCAAATAGTAAACCCAAAGTGTTCTGTATGCACATGTAGGTTGCTTGCACAATGTAGCATGCATCTGGGGATGTATCACAAATTCTTATTCACAAATGAAGTGATATCTGCTCTTGTCTGATAACAAGAGCATAGTTATTCAAGGCAAGCTGAACTTCCTTCCTGGAGTTTTTATCCTGACCTGTTTATGAGATTCTGAATGGGGTTGTTACGTAAGTGTTAAATAAAGAATAAATCCATTTCTTACAAGTAAGCGATACCCCAGCGCACACTGTTAAATATGATCACCTGCACAAAGGGAGAAACAATTGGTTCATTCTAAAGAATAGCTATTGGTGCCAAAAGTGGAATAATTGAATAAGGCAAAAAGAAAAACTTAGATCCTCCTTAGGATATTAATGATACAATGTTATCTCTCTCTCTCTTTCTCTCTCATACACACACACAGACACACACACACACATCCCACACACAAAGGAACATGTGAAAATACGACACAGCTCTTTTCATTGTAACTCTAGCTATGACCAGACCCAACTAAATTCAGCTAGTGTTAATCTCTATTGATCCCAATAATAATTAGTTAAGACGTGCTCAGGATGGTCTCATATCAAATCTTAGCCATTGCTGCTTACTGGGTTAGAGATTTCTTCTCTTTTCAGCCCTGACTTTCAGATCTATGTTATGTGGATAGGAGCCATCTTTCTTGATGTTGGGGAGACTATTTACCTTTAGTCATCTTTGACAACTGCTAACACAGTGAGGGAAATATGTAGGGGACTGTAGGGTTAATGGAGAGAAAATTCCACCACTCAAAATACAAGCAATCTATCCCATCCAGAGATAAAATTTTCTACTGGCGGTAGTGTACTGGACAGATTAACATTATAACTACCCCACTATCCTTCTGACAGGCCAAATGAGATATTTTCTTCCATCTTCAATAGGGAAATACATTGTAATTTTACTGTGTGAAGAAGGGAATTAAAGTTTCAGAGGAAAGACAAACTGATAATGTATCATTTATATAATATTTTACAACTTCAAAATGGTGTGTAGACATAAACCTGTCTCTAGTATTAATCTCACTGTACATTGCGGACATGCACTGAAGTCAAAATTTGCCTTAGGTATAGATCCACTAAAATCAATAGGGTTACTGTAAGGATATATTTGGTTCAAAGAGAGTAAGTCACTTGCCCAAGACCCCACAGTAAATTAATGACTGAGCCACTAATTCCGTAAGAAATTCTTGTATCTGAATCCCATTACAGATCACTAGCCCATATTGTCTCTCAGTAAAAATACTAGCCAAACTACTAATTTTAATTTTTAAAATTAAAAAAATACACTACTCAATTTTACAGTGTTTAAGATATCAGCTTTCAAATCTGTGAGAAAACACACAGTCAAATCTTCTATTGCTTCAGTGTTATTCCCCTTTATATTTAAATTACCTTTTTCCATTTTAAAATTTATTTTTACTTCAACTAATGTGTTTACTGCAGTTTACTTGGCAATGTCAAAGCTGGCTTGCTAGCAGTCTCCTGTTTTTCATTGCAATTATTAAGGTAATTTTCAGACTGTTTACAGATAAGAAATGGATTTTTTAAAAATCTGTTTCTGCCAAGAAACAACACAGAGCTGAAATCCTATTACCTGAAATAATGCAACAGATATTGAAAATGGGAGTTTTGTGCCTTGCTTGTGATCTATCACTAATCATCTGCCGACATGCATGGCAAAAGTTAGTTGCTGTTTAGTTGGAAAACACAAAGAGCCAGGTTTGTCTCTGGCAAGACCATTCCAAGAAAACTAGAGCAATACTTAGCTGGTTATTCTCCCAGCCATCACCGTGTCAGCTGAAATAAAAACTGAAATATATGAAATGAACAAATATAGTAAGTTGAAAATTACTCTTTGCCGATAAACACAATAAAAAGTTACTAAAACAATGTGTCCTCTCTTTTTGTAAACTATTATCTTAATTTCTACCAGAATCATCTCCGTTGCGGAATTGTAAAAGAACCAGAAACCTGTTTTATTAAAATACATGCTTGTGTTAAGCTTTGACTTAGAGCCTTTAAGTCTTTCAACAATGGGACTTAACATTCTGACCTAACATTTAATGTATTAATCCTTATTTTATCCTGATACCAAGATTCTCTGCTGTATTAAATCAATCCAGGTTAATTCAAAATTATGTCTCTCCCACCCAGTATCAATAGGTCCACTGTTGGTTTTCCCTAGAGCTGACCACCCAGTTTTATGAGAATCTGCAGTGAATTAGAAAATCTGACATTGCTGGAGGAGCTGGACAGCTAGGATATGGCTTGTCATTCGTCCTATACAATACACACTCTTTGTCTGCTATCTCTTAAACTAACCTGACATAACTTAGCCTCCTGGTCAATGGTATCTTTATTCTCTCAGAAGGAATGCCTCGCTCACCGGCGTTATTAAGAAATTTCTGGACAATGTTTAGTGGCTGTGCAATAATCCAAGGTTCTATTAAAAAGCCATCTGGGTAATTAATAGCACATTTGTTCTCAGCCTCCTCCCAATTTGTCCATTAGTGGAATAAAAGCACAGGACAAAGGGTAATGTGGTTCAGTTATATTTTACAAGAATTCTTCAGGAAGTTGAAAACACATGATAGTTTTCCAAAGATACATATGTTTATGGGCGCTCAGTGAGAGCAGCAAACAGTGAAACCCATAGGTTTTTTTATCAGGCTTTCCCACTGTCAATAGCTGATTGACTTAAATGACTCAGAGACAGCATTTACTATGTTCTCAATTATATTCACAAGGCCCAGCATGAGAGGAGTAGGGTGTATGATTTGCCTGTATAATTTCCAGTAAATTAAAACTGATAAAACTGATTCCAAGATCTATGTCATGGCTCCACATCAAAACCAGCACAAATAACTTTTATACTCTCTCTCACCTGGTAGTTGAAGGCTTTTCTGAGGTTTCTTTTTAATGTGTCCTTTTGAAAGCACGATTACAGCCTCAGGCTGCACTCTCTGTATGAGTGGTTTCCCCCTCTCTCTTATTTTCTTTTTCTTTTCCCTTTAAAGCATCTGAAGAAATACTTTGAGATTTTAGAAGTCTGTGGTTAAAATTAAGAAACAAGACCCAGTCAGGCTTAGGTGGGTTTTTTATTCCTTACTCTGGTAAGGCGATAATTACTAGAGTTTTGTTTCTGTTGGCATCAAAAAAAAAGAAAAAAAAAAGCGCCAAGTTTGCCTTTTCTAAACTACCATGCAAAATTTGTTGAGAACACAAAAGTTCTCACACAAGGACGACATCTTAGCAATAGGAATCTGTGTTGTACAGTAAATATGTGTGTATGTGTGTGTGTGTCTGTCTGTCTGCATGCATGCATGTGGGGGGTGTTTATAATGGGTTCCAGGAACTATAGCTGGGATAAGCCATCTAACTCCACTTGAACTCAATGGAACTGTGAAACTGTGCTGATTTACACCAGCTGTGAAACTTTATATGGAGTCACATATAATGGCTCACATATATACACATATTTTCCCCAGCTGAACTCTTCTCTGCTTTCTGTGAAAAATTTAAATTTTTCATCATAAAAACAAAAGCCTAAAAATGGAAATATTTGTATTTGGATATGCTGTTAGGCTGCCACATGAAAGTTGTAGTTCAGTTGCCTCATGCCCCCATTCTTCTCTCTAGGCCAGACTCCCTAAGCTTCAATACACCTCCCATGATGCAACCTTTCCCTTCACCTAGAGGAGAGATCATGCAGCATCATAGGAAATACAGTCAGACTAGGGAGCCTGGCCTACAGAGAAGAATGGGAGCACAAGGCACCTGACCAGCCCCAATGAAGCACTGTGGAAGCATTTCCAAATTCAAGCTATTTCCCTTTTTGGCAAACTTTCCGTTTCTGATTTTTGCTGAGAAGTTGACATTTTCTGAGGAAAATTCCAACCCAAAATGATTTTATTTTCAGATTTTTCTGTTGAAAAATTTCCCATTTCCTGATCAGCTCTAATATATATATAACGAATGCTAACACATACAAAGTCACATACATACACATAGGGAGTCGAATAGAGAATGATGGGATTTTAGTCTGGACTGCAGCCAAAGCAGATGGAGCATAGAGGCAACACAACCTGAACAGTGCATTTTCAGGTTTCTTTGCACTCATATTTCTACCAACTTTTTGTCAGTGGGCCCTTGCCACAGAAATACAAATATTTGTTGGTACTTTACAACCTTACATACCTGTAAATACACTGCATTTACAAATCAGAGTTCTGTAAATACTCAAGGAAGTATAGGTTGGTTATAAATATTTAACTGTGTGCACCAAATGTCTACTTTGTTTGCATGATGTATGCTCAGGTACATAATGCAGCTTTCAGACTATTTAAGGCCCCTATACCACAAAGACTTTAAGTGTGTGCTTACTTTAAATCTGAGAGTTGTCTCATTCAGTTCAGTCTAAGTGATCACATGCTTAAAAGTACTTGCTTAAATGCTGTGTTGAAGTGGGGCCTAAATGTAACATATCACAAAACCCTTCATCACAAGTGAGAGTCGTTATTATTAATGATTTGTATTACAGTAGTGCCCAAATTTCCTGATCAGGATCAAAGCCTCTTTGTGGTGGGTGCAGTACAAATATAATTTAAAGACTGCTTTAAAATGAATCCAGAGTGAACAACTGAAATCCCAGGTGTCTCTCAAAGGAGACAGGACTAACAGTGATTCTGAGGTCTCTGATGAAATGGTCAGTACAGATTGTGACAGTTTCTAAAAGAATTACATGAGCCAAATTCAGTTCTTTGTAATCCTGTCTATTTCAGTGGAGTTGTACTTGTTTATCACTCTGTGCTGAACTGGCCAATGTGCTTTCTCTTTCTTTCAGCACAGTGCACTTACTCTTATGCACTGTCAAAATGTTCCCCAATGTTTCAGTTGTGTACATTGCATCAATATGTATTTTTTTTCTAAAAAAATTATTCATGCTCACTCCCCATCTCTCCTCTCTGGTGTATGTTCCCATCCTCTGTAAAGTATTGTACAAAATGTAACAACTTACTGCAAAAGCAGCCTGAGGACCTTGAGCATAAACACAAACCTCCTCTGTGCTACAAGGTCTGCCCAAACATCACACAGAAATGGACTACTGAATTGCAAAAATTAGTTAAAAATACTGCCATTTTTATTTAGAAAAGTGTAAAGATTAAATGCGGTGTGCTTCTTCTAGCAAAAGTCATTCAAAATTAAACAAACCAGCCAAAAAGACTTTTCACATTTTCAGACAGGAAAGGTCTTTATGAGCTGAGATACCAAGCTCTGTACTTTGTAGGGCTGATCCCTACCTAGTGAAATTTGGCAGAGCTCTGTTGAAGTCAATGGAGCTATCCTGATATATGCCACATAAGCAACTAGGCTTGGGATTTTTAATAGAAATATCGAGACACATTTAACACTGTTGCTTCTAGTAGAGGTCTGAGACAAGAATTAGTGAGTCAGAGACAATTGACAAGGAGTTGTCAGTCGCTGAGGCTGCTCCAGTCTAATTTCATAAGTTTGGTTTTACAATAGACTTTCAGAAGAGGTTTTCTTTAGCCAATGGAGTTTACTCATGGGTTAGAGGAAGACTATGACTAATTTAAATTATAGACACAGGATATTCTTGTCCCATTGTCTTTTTGGCATAGCAGAGGTGCCTTCTGAAAAGTTTAGAGCAGTGCACATTGAATTGGAACTGACCTGTACTTAACCTATTCAGCTTAATCTATTCCTGACAGACTCTTTTCAACAGCAAGCTCACACAATTCTCCTTTTGCATTATTCTTGGAGAAAGCCATCAATCAAGCTATTTTTTCCTAACTGTTTTAGGCTCACTGAGCTTGTGACTCACATACAAACTTCAACACAAATCCATGTATCACCATTTCTCCACAAGTTCATCCCGTCCTAAGAGAAGCACAGCAAGCATTTTATATCGCCACTGTGTCAGGATGCATTTCAAAATGGTGTGAGTTTGTATAGAGTATAGCTCATTCTGTACGTGGAAGGAAAGGAAATTAGGGAAAACACTCCCGGCCGTTCTATGCTAATTTTGATGTTAGCAGAATACTGGTACAGAGGACTTTTAATTTTCTGCATGTGTTGCATCTATAAAAATCTCTTATTGATGTTAGATGTGGTAAAACCAAGGGTTCAAAAAGGCGGTAGCTCCCCCATCCTCTACTGTATCCAACACTTGTCTATATATAGAAGAACATGAGTACTTGTGGCACCTTAGAGACTAACAAATTTATTTCAGCATAAGCTTTCGTGAGCTACAGGGATCACTTTTTAGCACGCATAGACTGGAACACACAGACAGGAGATATTTATACATACAAAGAACACAAAATGGTGTCTATATATGCCACCCATCCAACCAATGAAATGTTCTGCGTTCTGTGAATTGTAAGTAGTTCTGTTTTGAGCCCAATGCTCAGGTGTTGAGTGCAGCCTATGAGATGCTGAGTGCCTATTGGAAGCAACAGGAATTTAGGATGCTGAGCACAGCCCCGAAGGCTGCTCAGTAGCAGTAATACTAGAAGTAGTATTAGAAATCTTCTGTCACTGCTAGTCTTCCAAAATCAACATTTTTAAGAGTAGGACACTACTTTTTCTTTAATTTCACTAAAATTTAAGTTCATGGAGAGTGTGACAACTGTTCTCCTTTTCCAATGAAAATTTTCAATAGAAGGGATGAACCGAGAGAAAATGTATAATGGCAATTTCTCAATTTTTAACCATGTTAAAAAAAGAATTAGGTATCTGGAAATTATACAAATCAGGTAACATCAAGTAATTCTAGGAGATTCTGTACATTTGAAAACATTTCAATTGTCACAGTGAGATATTAGCAGGAATAACCAAACAGTATCATATCTCTGTAATAACTAGTTTCACTGATTAAAGACTAAAATCTACTATATAGAGCTCAACACTATTTGTTCTTTTGAGAGTGAGCTCATTAAAAAATACAGACCAGAAACATATGGACAACATAACAGGTTATGGACAAAATTAACCTTGTAGATCTACATTGCCCTATTGTGTACTCATGAACATTGGCATTTGAACGTGACGCACAAAGACATGAAATCGTTGTCCTACTGCCTCTGGGAATTTGACCTATTTTTATTAAATCTATTGCCCTGCATTTCCTTCTTGTGCTTTGCCTGCTTTTCCTTCTGCTTGTGCAATAGGTGGCTTCTACACATTGACAAAAAAACCACAGCCCACAGTAAGTACAAATAATCATTTCTTAAGGGCTTGATGTAAAAGCAGGAGGAGAAGGAAGATTAGTCCCTAGTTTAGTTAGCACTATACCGCTGGAGGCAGCAAACAATGTGCTGTTTTTCCTTTAAAATCTGCCTAGAGAAAGATTGTTAGTCAATTCTATCTTCGTTGAAATGGCAGAATTTACTTATCCTTTACTTTATGACACTTTAGACCTTTACGGTTCATCAGCAGTTGTCTTGCTGGAGGTGCAATACTGCCTGTCTTATGGCACTAACTCTAAAATCGCTGTGATGGATACTATCACTGGAACAAAATATAAATACAGTCAACAACACCACTGGTGACACACCAAGCAATACTCAGCAGGCATTGCTATTACGTTTAAACATGCAGTGAAATAAAACAAAATATTCCAAGTGCACCCTTTGCCCCCATCTAATGGTTTCCGTTCTTTTGCCATGTTCCATAAAGATTCTTGGCACAAAGAGCCGGAGTACAGGGAGAGCTGGATTTCTGGGTATTGAGATGATAGCCAAGTTAGATTTGTAAATAGCAAACAGATGACGATGATGAAATTCTTGTGGGGTTGATAATGAAAGCCAACTGAAATGTGCAAAGATGAAATAATAATGTGTCTGGAAGTCATACCTTGCAATTAATCTTCTTGTCTTGTTCATTCAGGCTCCACTGAACTGAAGGGCCTTTGCCAGAATGTAGGAATCCAAAAGGGGACACACCATATTCCTTGTGTCCCTAAAGATTGATTTGATGATTAAAAGTCTACATTTTCTAGCTGACTTCTTGTTGGGTTAGGCCACTAAGAATGCTGCGCAGCAGGAGTTATTTCTGTTTTACAGTGTAGTACTGTTTATGGTGATGCTAACCTTAATTGTTCAACAGACACATTGGACCCAAATCAATCACTGATTGGCTTAAAAATTAAGAGTTTTTTTTAAAAGATGGTAATTTTTTTTGTCCTGCCTTCTGAATTTTGAGTCTTTAGGGAAAGCTCTTATCCTGGATTGGTATGTGACCATTTCAAGTTGAAAATTCAAACTCAAATGCACACCCAAATGCACAGACCTCCCAGCTGGCTGCTAAGTGGGTCTCCACTTTCCTTTCCTAACACTTTGGGGTAGGGAAACTGTCATTCCATCTCCCTCCCCTATCACTCTACTGTTTCCTTCTCCATATCTTTCCACGTCTTCTGACTCCTTTCACAGTCTTGCTAGCTGTTCTCCCAGTTCTTCTGTCCCCCATCAATTCTTTGTTTTCACCTGGCCTGCACATCTTCCCTCAGTTTCTCATATTATCCCACAGTTCCCACCTCTGCCCCTTCAGGTTGTCTTCTGCTCTCTGTACCCCTATGATTTCCTCTCTCTCTTACACTGCCCCTTCATCCTCATGTTCTCTCAGCCAACTCCTTTTCCCCAACCCAACAGTCCCAAGCTCTACCCTCACTCTGTTTCTGCTTCCTTCCCAACATTTCCGAATCTTACCTCAGTCTCCTGATCTTTCATGGCCAACTTCAATGGCCTTACATTAGTTCTCATTTTATGTGATGCACCTGCCTGTTCTTAAACCATCAGTCTCATTTTCTATAAGGTTTCTCATTTTCTAGGATTGGTATTTTGGTATCAGTTTTCTTCTCTCTCAGAATATTCATTTTGCAGTACTCATAGGAAAAAGTTATCACAGACCTAGCCTATGAATAAGGGTTTAAACTCAAGATATAGGATCCTTTATTATTTTCATTTTATCTCTTGCCTCTTAGGGCTGCTGTTGGCTCACAGGGTTTTTACCTGTCACCTTTACGTGGGTAACATTCACACCTATGCCTCAATTTCAGATTCTTTCTGATGTCAGTCTTCATCTTTCTCATATGCATAGATGCATAGCTGACATCTCATGTCAAAGAGCCAGAATCGTCTTACATTGAATATAGATAAAGTGGAGGGGCTTGGTTGGTTTGGTTTTACATTGAAATTAGGTGTTTCATTAGCCCTTGATGGTGATGGAAATAATCTCAGAGCAGTCATTTAACCTCTGGCTACTAAGTAGTTTTAGAATACGGATGCCTTAGCACGTAGCCAGCAGAACACTTCCCACATTTTCCGTATGCATGATAAGGAATTGAAAGGCAGCAGAGACTGTGAAAAGGAGGCAAATTATAGGGATATTTATTTATCGGTTGCTTTTGATTCAAAACTGAAATCCCTATTCGTCTCAGAGGTTGCAATTCACATACATTTAAAATGCTATTCATTAACTTACTGTTCGGCCTAGAACAACCTGACTCCACCTGTCTGTATGATCTTGCAATATTCATGGTTTACTCTGGAGTGAAGGTAAGATTTGATGGAGCTGTACACAGTAGGCAAGAAGGGCAGCATCTCACCTCGATCCCATTCTTTTGACTCTCTTTTTCAGTCATTCAGTGTTAGCTCTCTGTCCTTTTCCCAAGGTTTCTATTTGATACTGAGCACTAGGTATTGTCTTGGCTGGTAAATATTTTTTTTTTTTATCCACATGAATTACAATGTATCAGCACAGCCACATCTTCAGTCCTTGCTTGCACTCTATGTACAGTCCTTAGGCACATAACCTCACGCAGCAGTTGCTCATGTTCTCTAAACAGAATCCAGAGATGTTGATGTGAGGTATTACACCTTAACTCTGATAGTACAGTTTCAATGATAAAGTAATGAAGATTTTTTGCATAACAGGTGGGGGTTGTTTTTGGGGTGTCAGATTGGAAGCCATAGGGCACGTGATCTGTAAATCAGGCCCATGTTTGTGTGTTTCCAGGCTTTTGGTGTCTCTCAAAAAACATCCTTTTATTTACAATTTCCAGATGGATCTCTGAAGTCATTCCATACATACTGAGTCATTCAGATTGTGTCCCCTACCTCTCCACCAAAGTGGTAAGTGTGTTGCTGTACAAAACAGATGCTGGCCTTTAAAAATTAACAACAACAACAAAAATATTCAGAACCAAGTCAATTAGGAAAGCTGTGCCATAACTATAAAGCATGCGTACCAATGCAATTAAAAAGCACCGTCTGAGACATTTCACCACAGACTTCTGCAGAAATCCATTTGTTGAAAGAAAAAGACATTGTATGGGCATTTTATCATTTCATTCTCTTAATGGAGAAGGAAATCCCTTTACCTCTCTGATGATATCTGATGTGCGTATTATTAACCTGATGATGATGATGACATCTTTCACAAATCAATGTTTTAACCAAAGCTTTCATGTTTACCTGTGTCTAATGAAGACTTTTGTCAGCTAATTTTATTTCCTTCCACCAATGTTTCATTTCCGTAGAATGGAATTGAGGAAAGGGAAAAGAGAGGTGGTCATCTGGGTTATCTTGCAAGATTTCAAAAGCAGAGCACAAGTTTGAGTACATTGTTCTCTATGAATTTCCAAAAAGTTTCATTTATTTTGAGGCTAATTTAAGTTTGGGCAAATGTCAACTAGCTACAGAGTCCCCCAGGAGCAGCTAACATAACTGTGCCATGTGTGGCTCTGATCAGACACACACAGAGCAAATATTAGCAGAGGTATTTGTCAGTCAGCAGTAGAACTAGTGAAGTGTATATTCCCTGCTCTTGTCTTCACAGTGACAACTCATCACATCACACACTGATCAAATGTCAGCCCTAATTCCAAAGCACAGTGCATTTTGCCACAAGAGTCATAATACCATATATTTTTTTAAAAATTAGTTTAATATCGGTCAGCCTATTTGTTTAACTAACTAGCGATGTCGGGGCTTTTCTGGGCAGCCCTTTCTATGTCCGACCTGCCCTTTCTTCTGCTTATGATAGTGAAGTCTAAACTTTGGGGCTTCATCAGCATGACAGGAAGAGTCCTGTGTCTTGAATTCTGGATTAGAAAAGCTTTATCTCCATTTTTTGTACTGCACCAGGAATCAAGAGCACAAACCTTTGTATTAGCATTTATTCTTCATTTGGATGGAAAACTTGAGCTTTTCAGGATACTCTGAAAATTTACAGACCTATTTACTAAAGAGACACAGCAGTTGTAAAAGATCCCACATTTTAGCTCATCTGCATTAATCTAGAAGAAATACCATTTCTCCAGAGCTTGGTCTCTGTTGTAAATTAGAGACCCACTCACAGCTTTCATTTAAAAGACAGTGCTAGTCTCTGTCACTGATCTGTAGTTCAGTGTTGTGACTAAACAATAAGGCTCAGAACTAAGCAGCCTCATTTCTCTTCCCAGATCTGCCACATCTTTCAACCTTGAGCAAGTCACTCATCAGTTTCCCCAGCTGAAAAAAAAAATGGAGATAAATCTTTGCTGCTTCACTGGGTGTTTTGTGAGGCATAATTCATTAAGATCTGCATACTGTTCAGAGTTCCTCCAGCGGATCTGCACATTGTCCTACTATTGAAATCACCCTTGCTATAACAAAACTCAAAATACTGAGCTTCCATGAATGGGGATTTTAAAGAGAATGAAGTGTGGATGTGGATATGACAGGCTCAACAGACTCTCTCATGAGTTAGAATTTGGACTCATAGACTTTAAGGTCAGATGGGACCATAGTGTTCATCTAGTCTGACATCTGGCACATTGCAGGCCACAGAACCTCACCTACCCACTCCTCTAATAGACCCCTAACCTCTGACTGTGTTACAGAAGTCCTCCATTTCTGGTTTAAAGACTTCAAGTTACAGAGAATTCACCATTTACCACTAGTTTAAACCTGCAAGTGACCCGTGCCCCATGCTGCAGAGGAAGGTGACCCCGCCACCCCATCTGACCCTGGGGAAATTCCTTCCTGATCAGTTAGACCCTGAGCATGTGGGCAAGACCCACTAGGCAGATACTACAAATAATTATTTCCCAGGTAACTCAGAGCGCTCCCAATCTAGTGTCCTCTCTCACTATAGGCCCTCCTTTGCTTCTGTTTTTCATTCACAGCTGAATCTCACTCATACAATCTAACCTGAGATCTAAAATTTCTATTACGTTATTCCACAATAAGGACAGTAGCTGGAATGTCTGTTAATATCTTTTATTGTTTTAACATAAAAGGGAGTTTACACAAGCAGGCCAGGCAGCCTGCATCCTCATTTTCAGGTGTGAAATGTGAATCTAAAGCATATGAGCTGCTACAGCAACAGCAGCTGGTTACACAATATCTTTCTTTGTTGCAAGTGGAAGCCAGAGTTATTGGAACCTGAAATTCTGCCATCTATATGATTTTAATCAAACCAACAGATGTTAATCAGCTGGCATTGCTTTGTTCACTGGGTGTGTTATGTATTGCTTCTGTGGAAAAGGATTTAAATGAGAAAGCAAGTGCAGATGTCCTTAGCTTTAGATC
Source organism: Gopherus flavomarginatus (assembly GCF_025201925.1). Classification (NCBI taxonomy): domain Eukaryota; kingdom Metazoa; phylum Chordata; order Testudines; family Testudinidae; genus Gopherus; species Gopherus flavomarginatus. The sequence continues at coordinate 241,327,394 of NC_066618.1, forward strand.
CGGGGACCAGATGATGAACTAAATGTGTGCTGCTTGTATGTCACTGTACAAATCTTTCAGTGTTGAATGTGTTTCTGTTCTGCTCACGATACGAACAATGTTGCTGATGTGCTATTATTCGGAGGGCCAACCTTGTCAAAGAAAACCTTATCAATGCAGTGCTTATTCTCAAAAATAGATTTATTGCGCCAGATCCTTGTGGGGGCAAGGGGGGGAAATGTGTGCTCCATTGAAGTCAATAAATTATTTGCATTTAAAGTAATTAAATCTATGCTGATTCACATAAGCTGAGGATCCTGCCCTTTTCCTTGAATAGGACTCTGTGCTGGGGTAAGAACTACTGTTACACTTTTCAATTTCAGCTAGATTTAGCTACATAACTCACTGAAATTAATGGTGTCAAGTATCAGAGGGGTAGCCGTGTTAGTCTGGATCTGTAAAAGCAGCAAAGAATCCTGTGGCACCTTATAGACTAACAGACGTTTTGGAGCATGAGCTTTCGTGGGTGAATACGAGCATGAGCTTTCGTGGGTGAATACGTCAGATGACGAAGTGGGTATTCACCCACGAAAGCTCATGCTCCAAAACGTCTGTTAGTCTATAAGGTGCCACAGTATTCTTTGCTGCTTTTCTTGAAATTAATGGCTAAATCTCCTAGTCAGTTTTGAAAATTACAATCTATGAGTCAGAAAGAATTTGCAGGACTGGTCCCCCTGTGAGTCTCTGTCTGTGACAGACTAAGATTGCTTTCCTTCTTTTGTCAATGCTGATCATTCGGTCACACAATATGGACGTTAGGATTAGACCTGAATCAAACTGGTTTGGTGAACTTGTGGTATCTTTATTTGGAGGTACATACTTAGATCAGGTATTTTCTGCTTACCCAACTTACCAGCAAACCATAGATGTCATTATTCATGGCTAATAGCCACAGAAAGCAGAACTTCCAGAATGTCATCAAACCAAAGAGTCCTTAAAATTCTGTCTGGCCTGTGCTATGACATGGGGTTGCATTTTACAACATGGTAGGAGAACCATTCATAACAAGGAGAAGTCCACAAGTATCCAGCTGTGGTTTGGCACATCTTGCAGCACCTATCTTTAGGCAACCTATGTTTGGCACATCTTAAATTATTGTGTTAATTATATATTGTATAATTAATCATTATTCTTGGGAGCAGAGGTTTGTATAAGTTATAAAAAATGTTGTTATTGACAAGTCTGTAATGCGATATAATTAGCTTGGATATTGTGAATGGTAACTTTGTGACAGAGACAGTGTAACAAGAGGGAGTCTGGTACATGCCTGATACACAGTGAATGTCTTTCCAGTGGACTTTGTAATAGGCTTAGAATTTGTCTGGAATGTGGACAAATTAGATCAAATTAGATCACCTGCCATGTTGAGTTTGCTATTCTGGGTAGAATACACTGTCCTGAACTTAGAAGTAGCAGTGATTAAACAAATGTATTCAGCACTACTGGAAAGTCTAACACCAACATTCCACTCACTTGATTAGTAATTATACTAGCAGAATTAAAGGATGGGATACTGCCTTGAGAGATTCTTTTGATCTGCACTAGAAAACAAGTCTGTTTATGGCTGTATGATGCACAGTTACTTTTAGATTCTGCCATTCTTATTGAATTAACTAACAACCACAAAAGTACATGAATCAGGTTCTTTTGTTCATATACTTACTGTTTATTGTCATTTATGGTATCAAAGAATTTGACTTGTCAAACTAACTTAATGGGAAATTAACAAGGTTCTAGCTCCCAGTGTAGTTCTGCCTGTATAATAAGAACATTTCAAGCACTGCAAATGACCACTAGTCACTTCTTGTTAGAGCTAGCCTTTGAGATGGAAGGAGCCCACTTCTTGGGGATCTAGCTCGAAGGAACAGGCCAAAACTTGTGGGACAGGCCTGAATTTAATGTCAGATTATGGGGTCAACTACTGAGCATATTTCTTTGGAGTTAGTGAGAGAGGAGACTGACGTGATGAAAGAGATATTGAAGGGATTACAGTCCTAAATCTGTCCCTTCCTCTAATTTATACATCACAGGGCTGAAGTATTAAAAAAGAAAGAGGACAGGATCAGCAGAAAATAGGCTGACTGGGCATTCACACATTTAATTCTACCTTATTCTACTTTGCAATATATATTATTTTCCTTAATAAAGAGACATGTCATTTTACTACTACATTTTAATTAATATTTTCATATTTATTGAGCATTTGTTTTAATGAATCTTTCCCCACTTCCCATATCTTTGAAAAATGTATTTTATAATGAATTTGTAAATTACCAGTTTTTAAAAGAGTAATAAAGTGGTCAAAATACTCATTTTTCAACACTGTGCTGGCAGTCTCTGAAATTAAAATCACCAGCAAACAGACAAATAGGTTTGTTTTCTTTTTACTTCTTTATGATGCATAAAGAAGGCTTGAATCATTTTCCCCCTTGATTTTTACTTTAGAAATGTAGGTCTTGTCTACCCTGTTTTTCCTGAAAGACTATAGACAACTTGAGAACTATTAGGTTTTTGCCATTTTAGTTTTTCTGCATGGTGGGGTAATGAATTGTACAGGGTTGTGAGTTTTTTAATGTGTAGTGCATTAATTGATCTGTATTGCCCTTGCTTAGGTGCAGCGGCCAAGTGGTTAAGACAGCTGATTACAATCTTGGAAAGCCTGGGTTTGAGGGTCACTTGATCTCACACTTGATCTCACTCAGCTGCAAAATGGGGATCTGATTCACAGGGTTAAGGAAGTAAAAGGTGGTCAGACGTGATGCTAGCCACATCACTTCCTCGTGTACAATTACCTTGGAAACTGATGTGCCTTAAATGGCATTAGCCTGATGAGCCATCTGTGGCACAGGGAAGACTTTGAGACCCCGATGGTGTGTTTTAATGTAGTGCTGTTTGAAACTATGAGGAATGCGCCAACAGGATCTTCCCAGACTGATGATGACACATTAATGTGCTTTAAAAACCCCTGTAGACAAGCCCTTGCATAAAATGCATGTGAAACCTGATTAATTGAAAGGGAAAGAATTTTTATACAGATGATAAAAACAAAAATCTGCATTTTAAGCTAATAGTTTAAATTAGCCATCAGAGATACACTTGTGAGAAAGAATGCTTTTGTTAGAGTCACCACCCAGCTTCTTGAATCAAGAGCTGAAAGAGCTCATAGTCCACAACTCAGACCACCAGTGAGTCCTTCAGCAAAACTAGTGAAGATCAGATGTGACATTCCTGCTATTTCTAAGATAAATCATAAAGAAGCAAAAAAAGGCATATATTCTTTCTACCATGATGCTGTTCCAAAAGTGACACCTTCATTTCTTCGACAGGTAACAAGCCTTGTGGATAGGGGGGCAGTGGTAGATGTGGCATATCTTGACCTTAGTAAGGCTTTTGATATGGTTTCTCATGACCTTCTCTAAACAAGCTAGGGAAATGCAACCTAGATAGAGTAATATAAGATAGGTGTATAACTGGTTGGAAAACTTTTTCCAGAGAGTAGTTATCAGTGGTTGACAATCAAGCTGAAAGGACATATGGAGTGGGGTCCCACAGGGAAAAGTTCTCTGTTTAATTCTGTTCAATATCTTCATCACTGATTTAGATAATAGCATACAGAGCACAATTATAAAATTTGGGAGCAGTTGCAAGTGCTTTGGAGGAGGGGATTAAAATTCAAAATGATTTGGACAAACCGGAGAAATGGTCTGAAGAAAATAGGAAGACATTCAATAAAGAAAGGGAAAGTACTCCACTTAGGAAGGAACAATCAGTTGCACACATACAAAATGGAAATGACTGCTTAGGAAGGAGTACTGCAAAAAGGGATCTGGGGGTCATAGTGGATCACAAGCTAAATATATGTCAACAGTGTAACACTGTTGCAAAAAAAGCAAACAATATTCTGGGATGTATTAGCAGGAGCGTTGTTAGCCAGATACAAGAATTAATTCTTCTCCTCTACTCTGTGCTGATTAGGCCTCAACTGGAGTATTGTGTCCAGTTCTGGTCGCCACATTTCAGGAAGGATATGGACAAATTGGAGAAAATCCAGAGAAAAGGAACAAAAATGATTAAAGGTCTAGAAAACATGACCTATGAGGGAAGATTTTAAAAATTGGATTGTTTAATCTGGAGAAGACTAAGTGGGGACATGATAACAGTTTTCAAGTACATAAAATGTTGCTACAAGGAGGAGGAAGAAAAAATGTTTTATTTAACATCTGAGAGTAGGACAAGAAGCAATGGGCTTAAATTGCAGCAAGGGAGGTTTAGGTTGGAGATTAGGAAAAACTTCCTAACTGTCAGAGTGGTTAAGCACTGGTATAAATTATGTAGGGAGGTTGTGAAATCTCGGTCAGTGGAGATTTTAAAGAGGAGGTTAGACAAACACCTGTCAGGAATGGCCTAGATAATACTTAGTCCTGCCTTGGGTGCAGGGAACTAGACTAGAAGACCTCTTGAGGTTCCTTCCAGTTCTATGATTCTATGACTGAGGCTTCCTTCCTGCAAATGACTCACTGACTTCATTAGAAATAATCACATGCTTCAAGTTAAGCAAGTCTTTATAGGATTTGGTCCTTAGATATTGTCTCTGCAAACATTTCTTTTGCTTTAGTACCATTTTCTGTATATTTTTATATTAAAACTACTAAATAATGATGTATGTTTTCTGTAAACTGGGAACAATATGAAGATTAATTATAAAATTGAAGGATTACAGCGAGGATCAAGGGGTAGTGCGCTGAATGCAAAGTATGATCCAACAGTTGCTGTCTGCGCATTCATTTTGCTCTTGCCTTGACAGAAGGTGCTCAGTAATAAATACCAGAGCTTATGAGAATAAGACACATAAATTTTAGATAATGACAATAAGATATCCAAAAAGAAGGAGTGGGATACAGAAAGGATTTTTCCAATTCTGAGTAATAATTCAGACATCCTATAATATAAAATATATTTTACCACATGCTCTAAAAATACAATATTAATCTGTATGAATCATTCATACTCCAGATAAGAAAAAATAAAGGATTTTGTACTTAAAAAAAAAAATTAGGGACCACTCAAGTTCGATAAAAGTCTCTGACTTTTTGTTAGAAGAATTCCTAATAGGATTCTTTTACAATTTTTAGCTTTGTAACATTTTCCTTTCCATATACTGCCATTCTACAAGCTTAAATTTTCTGAATAATTTACCAAAAGCTATTATCACCTCAAGAATGAGAGAAGGAAAAAAACCTGATGCTGATACTGTCTGTACTCCTGGAGAACTGTCTGGACTCATGGTGAACTTAACTAGCTCCATGTCCATTGGGTAACAAATAAAGCCAAGCAAGCATTGTCAGAGATATTCCTAAAAGATCTGAGTGAATAGCAGCGAAAAAATTTCCAAAAACATTTTGGAAAATTAGAAATTGAATTTTGATGCACAAAGTTTTCACTCTTTCCATTCACCTTTCATAATTGTTCATGAAAAAAAGAGTTGTCCATACAAATGTTCATGGAAGATTAATTTCTGTCTCTTAGCCAAAATTCATTTAGTGATTCAAGTAATTAATTTCTAAGTGGCAGCAGTAGACTTCTTGTTTAACCTAACCTTTGTCCAAACAGTCAACTGTTTCTCATTGGGAGGTAGCTATGGAGTACCACTAGCAGAACAGCAAGCTTGTGACAACAAAGGTTCAGGTTAGACTTGTTCCCTGAATTTTCTTGGTCTCAGCTGTGTCTTTATAACATATCTTTTTTTCTATCCTTCTGTTCATACGTGGACTGATCTGAAAGACCAACATGGAGGCTTTTTCTGGGATCTGACCACACATTTCCCAAAGAGGACCAAAAGCACACTATTCTGCTGCAATCATCTCTCCACGACAGTGGTGAATATTGACGGAGGAGTGAGCAATATTTTAAAATGCCCTTGGTACTTCATATATTAAGTATTATTTGTAGGACACTATTTAACAACAAAGCACTTGATCCATGCATCTGTGGGAGAACTGACCCCGATACTGGATATGTCTATTCTGGAAAGGCAAAGCAGGTTTTCACATACACAGCAGAATGAATAAGCTCCATAGCAGTGGAAGGTTTTAAGGGAGCTGTTGCAATAATGAGTAATTCAACCCTAATCTGTTCCCATTGCAATCTTGAATGTATAACAAATCCTTCAAACTAATTCCATAATAAACTAGCAGTTAGTGAAGGATTAGTGGAGACAGATATTTTCTTAATGTTTGTCTCAAGCTATCTTCTGCATTCAGTGCAGACTGACACCAAGACTAAAGGCAGTCAGATAAATCATTTCATTGACCCCACCCAAGGTGACAAAAAGCATGAATCAGGCGTCCTGCACCCTTCACATATTGAATCAGGATTAATACATCTGCATGTATAACTGGCAAGTGTGAAATATTAGAAACTGACAAAGTGATGATTTCATATCTCCCCTAGTTATTATTAACATGAATGCACACAGAGGCCATCCACTTCTGAAAAGAATAAAGTTCCTTAATTTTTTTAAATGCTTCTCCACTTGAATACTACTAAACATACTATTCAGATACCTAAATATATCATCAATACAGATGTGCAGCTTTACTTTTCTATGACAATTCTTGCTCTAAATTTTAGAGCTCTCTACAACTGTCCTTTTGGCATTCGGCTTCATACCAGGGTATTCTTCTCAGCTCCTCCCAATGTCATCATATTTTTCAACCTTCCCATATCTGCCCCCCACCTCATCATTGGGAAATCTCTCTGCCCCTCTCATAACCTGAGCCAGTTCCTCAGTTTCCCTTCTCAGAGAAAGCAGATTCTCTCACTTCCCTTCCTCCTACCTCTGTGGAAGTGTCAGCTCTCGATTTACAGTGCTCGATATTTGGGAAGGTGGGATTCTTTTAGTCATGTCAAAGCCAGCTGTGCCAAAATTAAATTGAGAAGGGGGAAAGCATCTAGGAAATTGCAGCAATTTAGAGCACAGTATTTTAGTATATGTCCAGAGGGATAACATAAGTATAGTGACATATATCAATAGCTACAACACAGCCATCCATTTAAAAAAAAAAAAAAAAGAACAATCTGCTCTCTGTCCTTGGCATGAAAATTTGCCTTTTACCTCTGCATTTTCATATTTTAGTTTGAAAAGCAGAGGACCAAAACAATCAGCAACAGATGTCCTATACAATCTGCATGGTACATGAATTCAGTTAGCATGCAAATTGTCATCCCTGGGCTATTCAAGTGAACTGCTGAAAAAACAGGACGCCTGCTTTGCAAAAATAGATAGAGGGTATGATTAAAATGTCTGGATCCAATCATATGTTTAATTACAACCCCTTTTTTATCTCAACTACAGTGACTGGTAGCTATTATGACAAAAATATTGAAAATTATATGGTGCATAGTGGCACTGAGGAGACAGAGGTGGTCTGTGTTTGATCAAAGTGATCAAAGCCCTCCACCATGTATAGCCTTTCCCATGCTACAATTGACTTTAAATACACAAAATATGATTAATGGGGCAACGTTCTAGGATATTTATCTAAAACTATAATGCTATTAACAGTTGTCTTGATTTTTTATTGACATTGGTAAATGGCAGAAGTAGTGTGTGTGAAAAATTACAGCAGAAGATTATGTGATCCAGTATTAGTGAGGGGTTCTTTCATTATGATAACCTCTACACACACCAGGAGCTGAATTCTGTCTGTAGACACAGGTACACACAGAGCCATGTTCTGTCCAGAGATACATTCTTACAATTCCCATTGATTTCAAAACCTGCTTAAACGTTCATAATGGGTGAACGTCATTGGTTTGGAGAAGTGCTCCAAGGTTTAGGTACTTAATGAAACTTGTTCAAGCTATCAGAACCCCAAATTTCAGAAGAGTAGCCATTCCCACATTATTTCGGCACTTCCACATCCAGTTCTAGATGGAGCCAGAACTGCTGGGAGACTCAGGAGGAAAAAAAATTTCAAAACTAAAAAATGGTTTTGTTTGAATTTTTGGCAGAGGCTGAGGGTATTTACTCAATAAATTATATGCAAAAAACCCACACCCTTTGCAGGGCAGAGTGTGGAGATTTTATTCACCCTAGTAAGCATTTGCTCATGTGAATAGTTCTAGTGGCTTTAGTGGGACTGTTTTTATAAGTGCTCATGCTCGTGAGTATGGGTTGCATAATTTAGCTCAAAATAAGTTCAAACCGGCTTAGAAAAGCACTTTGTCAAATAGACTAAAAACTGCCTGACAGACCATAAACTAGGGGCACACTAAATGGCAATATCAAGTCATAGGGAAGTGCTAAAGTGGTAATGCAGGGATCAGTTATAGATCTGTTCTTACTAAATATCTTAATTAATGATCATGAAGAAAAAGTAAGAAGTACTTTAAATGAAATTCACAGAAAATACTAAGTTGTGAAGAATTGCAAATACGGGCAAGATAAGTAAAACAAATCAGGAGTGTCTAGAGAGATTAGAGATATGGGCAAATCATAAGATTTGACTTGGAAAAATGCAACTGAACAAAAACAGAGGATAAAGTAATCCGAAACACACGTTTAAGAGCTGGGAGAAACCTGGAAAGCCGTAAAGCTGAAACAGAATAGATGAGATCCTCCCTACTCAGCTGCAAGACCCAAGCACATATCATTGCATTGGTTACACTAGGTTCACATTTTGAAGCTTCTTTGCACAAATATGAAGGCTAGAGACTTACTTTTTATTTAAAAAGAAAGAAAAGAAAGCTGGGATTCTGAGATTTTCACCTGACTTTGGAATTTGGGACTGTAAGTTTGGACCTATTGTGTCTATGACTTAATCCAGCTCTGAGTTCTTTGACTAAGGTTCCATTACATTCCTAACTTCCATACTTGAAAAACTATTTTAAAAAATGCATTTTAGAGCTAGTGAAAGGTGCTGGCTTGCCAGTCCTGAGAAATGAAATCTTCCAGTGAAGACAGAATGGAGTGTGTAAGATTTCCCAAACTCACACTGATGTACCTCAAGCAACTACAAGTCAGCGACTCTCTGGAAGACTAAAACAATACTCTTACATCTTCTTTTACAGGATATAGATACATGGAAATTTTCATTCTTTCTGATGTTCAGAAAGAAACTTAAAGTTACAGGTTAAAGAGAAAATAATTAAAATAAAACAAAGCAATTTAACCTAGACATTGCCTGCTGCTGCAGTTAAGGTTGTACAAGATGACAGAACTCAGTCTTAGGAGAGATTCAGGGCTTTGTCAGCAATGGTACATGCATGTGTGTTGCTTAGAAATGAGAGGTTGTAGCTGTGCCTTTTAAATCGGGGGGGAGGGGAGAATGAGTACCATAATGAGAAGGTCATTATGCCAGCGGGTCAGATGCAATTTGTATATTTTAACATTCAAACATTCTGTCCTGATTAAGACTTAATTGGCCAAAATACAGACTCCTTGACTACAATGAATACAAATATTTAAAAGTATAGTTCTTGATTACAACAGTTGCTGTGCACCACCACTAACAGTCTTACTATTTAAACAAAAAGGAAAGGAATGAAAATATAAAATGCTCGTTGGGTACAAAAATACAACTATAGCGATAGGGATTCTGAAGTTCTCTTCACTGGAAGTTATGCCAGCCTATTTTTGCTTTTAACTACTATGATACAAATAAAGGGTGAGATTTTCAAAGGCTCAAAGGAGAATTAAGCACCCATTCTCTTTGAATTTCAGTGACATTCTGGCTGCCCTTCTGGCCTTTGAAGATCATCCCCTCAAAAGTAGATTCTGTCCATTTTCTTCAATAAGCACTCTTCATTAGCCCATACCATTAGTAGACAGTAAGTGTGAGGTGAAATAAGAAAGTGAAGCTTCAACTTCCATTTAGTCATGGGCAAACCAGATTGGGTAAAATCAAGATGAGCCCGAACATTAGTCCCTCAGACCAAAGCTTGTTTTAGAAGTTTTAAAATGTTTAGTTCCATTTTTACATTAGTTTAAAAATGTTTAGCCTGAACCTCCAACTAATTCCTCACCATTTCCTACCTGTAGTACCAGGACATTTGGGAAGGGTTGAGAGGTGGTGGAGAGGACACCTGCAGCCTATAATCACCACCCTCAGCTGTTGTAAATCCCAGTGGCAGTCCAGAGCAGTAGTCAAGTGTACGCACGTGGCTGGGTGATTGAGAGGTCAATTGGAGTCCAGGGCAGGTCAGAGTTCTCGCAGAGATCAATAGACAAAAGATCCAATCCATGATGCTGGGTCAGTGGGTTGGGGAGGCGAGGTGGGGCAAGGCAGGGTCAGGCAAGGCAGCAGGGCAGGGCAGTCTAGGCAGCAACCAGCAGCCAATGCTTTGTTTCTCAGACAGCTTCCTCTTCCTGTTGTGGCCTTTATATAGTCTGGGTATCCAGTAAGCGTACTGCTGTCCATCCAACCAGGGGCCTGGGGCACGGCTGCTGTGGGTCTGCCAAATGGCTATTGGTCTGGGCAGTGGTTCAGTGCATATTGTGGCACAGCAACCAACGATGCTGCCTAAGGACCTAGCAGTTCTGGGGTCAATACCAGTGTCCTGACAGCAGTTGATCAGGGCTCCCTTCCCACCTCAATCAGTAGTAGTCCCCAGGATGTGACTGGACAGCCTCCTCCCTGGAGTAACAGGACCTAATAATTCCTCCATTGTGTCCAGCTGATGCCATCACTTGAAAATGATGTAATAGACATTCTAGTCTTGGGTTTCTGCATCACAGTGCATTGCTGTACTGTGAAATCTCAAAGGGCACAATATATCTTCCCCTTCCATTCCTCACAAGCACTGCTAAGCCCAAAGCAGTGGATCTGACATGTTCCAGGAATTCAAAAGGACATAGCTCACTCTGAGGCAGACATTTGAAAATGCCAAGATCAGTGGGCTAATTCCTGTAATGTCAGAATGAAAGAGTGGGACTGCTCAGCCACACCCTGAATATGTGAAAGACATAAGGTTGAATTCTTGAAGAAAGAGCTACCCAGAGACTTCCTAAAAGAGACCCAACACTAGTGAGGTGTAGCAGATCATTGTGCCAACACTAGTAGGCCTGAACTATAACTGCTAACCCTTTTGTAACTGGGTCCCTTTATTTGGCTACATTTGTATTGCAGCCAGAGTCTAAGATGCTCACAGTAACAACTGAGCAACTGAACCAGAGAGCAATTCCCATCTCTACAGGGTCAATGAGTCTCTTTTTTGCCAGCTTCAATCACTAGATTCTTTTGCTTTCATCTCCCATGCATGATTCGGAGAACTTGTTCGCAGTATTGTGACAACAGGGAGAAAATGGGAAGTGATCACAGATCAGTGACTTATGTTCAAGGAAGATCAGAAAAGACAGATTGGAAAGAAGAAAAAACCCCACAAATACCTAGGAATTTTTAATTGTATTTTAAAATCCATGTTAAAAAAGCTGCCTCCCAACCCCCATTCCTTCTCCACACATCTAATTCTGTCCTTTCTATTGTTTGGAAGAGTTTAAAATAAGAGATGTTAACACATACTCCACTGTTACATTAAAATGCCAACAACCCATTTTCAAAGCAGTGGAGTTTTAATGTTACTTTAATATCACCTCATTACTTGTAAAAGTATTTGAGTAACCATTTCATCTTTTAAAAAAGTAAACCTTACTTTGTAGACAGGAACTTTCTGTTAAAGTCATACTTGACATTCACTGAATCAAAAATGCTTTGCAATGGGAGGCTGCCATCTGTTTATTATATTAAATATACAGATCTCTGTATTTTTACTAGAAGATTTTTCCTTTAACAAGGCAGCCAGAAGGGCTTACATATACAACAAATCCTTTTATTGCAAAAATGTGTACAACACACAGCGTAGAACCAGCATGATATTTTGGGTAGATTAGAAATTCTCTTCTTTGGGTGCTGGTCTGAAATGAACCGGTATTTGATAGGCAAAGCAATCACATTTGGTTCATTTCAGAAGGACGGGTGTAAAATGGTAATTAGAAAAGTCAAGAGATTTTCATGTTAACTCTGATGCCTTTACTTTGGCAACAGAAATTTCTAATCTGAGTTGTTTAAAAGAAAGTCTACAGCTAGAGATTATTGTTAACATACGCACATGGAAGCAAAACAAAGCATTCTGTTAAGATCAACTCCATGAGAGACTCGTCCAAGTCTGCAATTAAAAGAAGATCAGACAGAAGGCAGTAGACTTTGTAGCAAGTTTAAACCTCTATATGTAATCTTGTACAGGTGCTGCTTCCCCTGCTATGGAAAATTCAAACAGACCAACCGTTCCACACCTGGGCTTGAACTGAACATCTGGTCCTACTCTTGCTTACTCAATCACGTTCTCCAAATCTTCCCTAAACAAATGGCATTTTAACACGGCCCTGACACCAGAGATTTGTAAACCCTATTCTCCATGCCAGATCCAGTTTGATATTAAACACAGCTTTTCTTCTTGAACAAAATTCTTTACAGATATCATATCCTGGTAGTATATTTCAATTAGCAAACCTTTGGGTAATTTATGGAGGCCGTTTCCACCGCAGCAATATGTCTCACAATAGCATAAGCAGTTCTTTCAAAGACATTTTTTTGGGAAGACGTACTCTACTGTATAAAAGGCTTTTTATTACTGATTAGATTGCCTGTGGATTACTTGTTGCTATAATTCATATATGATTTCAGCACAAAGAAGCCATAGTCTGAAGTTTAAAATAGTTGCTTAAAAAAAGATTGTGAATATAATGACAGTAGCAACAAGATATTTCTTGGGCTAAATGGGGACTGGGAGTCTATTGAATAGAAGATATAGATTTGGAGCCACATTTTCTGTTGTTGTAAATAGGTGAACCCTCCCTTAAGCCAATGAGATGGGGGAGGAAGGAATGATACTCTGCAGCGAGCTACCGAAGATATTGTCCCTGTTTGAATCACAAAAATGAGAGGCAGGGAATACTGCAGCTTAGTAGGCAATTCGTTGCCATAGTCAATAATCTAAAAGTAATTCACAGAAGTGTCTAAGTCAGCAAGGTGAGAATGTGCAGCAGTGGGAATGTGCAGCTTTCTCCTCACAGCTTGTAAATAGATATGTGCATTTTTAAAAAATAGAACAGCAATTACTGTTCTCCAGCTACAGTTATCTCATGCCCAGTGAAAGAGTACAGAGTCTGAATTGCTTTCAACTTAGATCCTGAGAGGAGGGAGAAGAAAGAGGGGGCAAGTACTTCAGAAATGCAGGCAAATACATATAATGGGACTACTTTAAAAGATCTGATAAAACAAGAAAGTTCCTGTGCACCACAATGAAAACAACAAAGAAAGTCCATTGATACAGAAACAAACTTGCTAAATGAACAAGCCTGGTGCACTCTAAAGATAATAAACAAAGCAGAAAACTGGCTTCCAAAAGTATTAGGGGCAAAGTTCTGTTAATGATCATGAAACTACTTTGGATCCCAGTTCCACAGGCTTAAGGCGGGTCTATGACATCAAACAATACATGTAGCCTCCAATGTTTCGCTGTACTGGGTCTGCAGTTGTGCTGCTCCACCAGTCAGAGCAGACCTGATAAGATGGTGTCCTACCACTGGAAGATTCCTCTGGGTAGGGGGCTCTTCCACTGATGCAGAGCCAATGTAGTGGTTCATATAGCCTCTGTGAAGGACATGGCTTGGGCCTTCCCTGCACACTGGGGATCCCCAGAGGTCATAATTGTCCTTTAGAGTTGCGGGTAGCTGGTGTAAATTAGAGCAGATTTCTGGTTGTTATAGTTTATGCAGAGGGACAAGCCAGGTGGGAAAAGCCTGGATCAGGACAGAAAAATGTGGATTGAAACCAACTTTGCCCTCTCCACCCCTAAATTGTGCTGTGTACAGGACTGGCTCCAGACACCATCCCAGCAAGCAGGTACTTGGGGCGGCCATGGGGAAGGGGTGGCACGTTGGGCTCTTTGGCGGCAATTTGGCGGTGGGCCCTTCACTCCCTCTCGGAGTGAAGGACCTGCCACTGAAGACTGAAGTGGTGGCGGGTGACTAGGGTTTATTACTATGCCATGGTCTGCAATCACTGTTCTGTCCAATAACTACAGTAACAAACAAAAAACACCGAGGAAGAGCATGGAATGAGAGCTGAGGTTTAGCCTAGGAAAAATGTTGCAAGGAATTATGTCAATAACATTACCTCTGCTCCCTTTGGCAGTTGTTCAGCTTCTAAATCCAAAATATAATAATGAAAAACAAAATCCAAAACCAAGAGAACACCAAACATTCAAAGAAATTATTACCTGTTTGAATGGAGTCCACATCAGGTTCTTTACCCACATCCACAGCCGAGTGGGAATTTTCTGGAGTAAAATTAGACAGCTGCTATGTTTAGTTCTTCTATGTGCAACAGCTGCTGCTGGTTCTTTAGACCCTTGCTATCTCACGGAAGGTCTCAGAGTTTTGACAGTTTGCTTAGCTGCAGGGGAGGAAGGGAGAACATGTCCTTTGGGCCATTCTGTAGAATCATTAGGATAATGTTGAGCTTTATAGTGAACAAGACAAGAGGTTTCAGTATGCAACAATTTTCTCATGGTCAAATTCTATCGTGATATTTGCACAGGTAGTTTCTGTTGCTTTAAATGGAAGATCCACATCTTTCACATAAGTGGGACCACTATGCACATATCCAAGGTGCTCCTGTAACAAGGGGAGGTCTCTATCTCTCTCTTTCTCTCTCAGTTGAAGGCCTTTGAGCTGGCAACAGTGTATAAATCTCAGAAGTTCCCTTCCTTCTGTGAAAGAACATTAGCAAGTTAGAGTAAATGTTTACAAACAGATCCCATTCCAGGAGCTAAATGTCTGTTCCATCCATTTCAAGAAACAACAGCTAATTAACATTCTTTCTCGTCTCCCTGCACCTTCTGGCCCATTCCTCCAGTCCCTTCAAAACTCTGTTGCAAAAGTAATCTCTCTCTTCCCCATCTTGTTACCACCATCTTCACATCCCTTCACCAACAGGATATTTCACTGCCATGTGCCATCTTGTTGCCTTCTGCCTTCAAGCTGCTGAGATGCTTCAAGGTCATCTGAACAAAGCCTCCTTTGCTATATTTCCTTTGTCATTTTTTCTGACTATTGTTGCTCTTTGTAGCTGGGGATAGGGGAGAACAAGGACAACATTGCACCTCTATGGAAGACCATCCATGGGTACTTAAGGCTTTGGGCTTTGAAGATTGGGAGAAGTCAAACTATGGTAGGATGGGGTTGGCTGCAGTCCACAGCTTCACCCTGTCACCAGTCCTGAGGGAATTTACTGTGTCCGTCTATGTGATGTGTTTAACACTTTTCAGCTCTACTCCCTCATTAGTAATTCTTTATCTGAAACGTCTTGTCATGGGAGCGTTTGTGGGTGAGCTGGAGGCAGTGAAATTAATAGGGGATTTTTTAAAGGAGGGCCTTGACTTCTATATAACACTACAGACATATATGAATCTGCTGTTCACGGGGTCCTAAAACACTGAAAACTTCTCTGAGGAATGAGTGACCAGGCAAACCACATCTCCTCAAGGGAAGACTGTGAGGGAAATTCTGCAAAGTAAACCTGAGGAATTCCTAAGTCACTATGCAGTAAGAGCCTTGGAACAAGGACTATGTCTGTTTTCAATGTCTTGTACAGCACTGACCACACTTGGAATAATAATGATTATTGAGCTGAAATCTAAAATAAAGTTTAAGGAAAGTTTAAAGAAATATGTATTAGTAGGAGCATTGCCAGCAGATCGTGGGAAGTGATTATTCCCTTCTATTCAGCACTGGTGAGGCCACACCTGGAGACTTGCATCCAGTTCACTACAGAAAGGATGTGGACAAATTGGAGAGAGTCAAGTGGAGGGCAATAAAAATGATTGGGGGTGCTGGGGCATGTGACTTACAAGGAGAGGCTGAGGGAACTGGGCTTGTTTAGTCTGCAGAAGAGAAGAGTGAGGGGGGATTTCATAGCAGCCTTCAACTACCTGAAGGAGGGTTCAAAAGAGGATTGAGCTTGGCTGTTCTCAGTGGTGGCAGATGACCAAACAAGGAGCAATGGTCTCAAATTGCAGTGGGGAGGTCTAGGATGGATATTAAGAAATACTATTTCACCAGTAAGGTGGTGAAGCACTGGAATGCGTTACCTAGGGAGGAGGTGGAATCTCCATCCTTAGAGGTTTTTAAGGCTCGGCTTGACAAAGTGTTGGCTGGGATGATTTAGCTGGTGTTGGTCTTGCTTTGAGCAGGGGATTGGATTAGATGACCTCCTGAGGTCTCTTCAAACCCTAATCTTCTATGAATGCTAGAATAAGGATGCATTGTTTAGTAGTCTTCACTTATAATAGTAGTGGTATAGACGTAATCCATTCAGGTAAAGAGTATAAGGAACAATAAAATACATTCAAGTAGCAAAATATTTTACCTTGAGGAAAATGTATATATAAATCTAAACATATAGTAAATTCATTATGAGCTAGGTGTTCAAATTTTAAACTGGTCAGACAAATTCACAGAAAACCCTAACTGATCTACAATAAAAGCACCTATCTCTAAACTAACCTAGCTAGAACTATATTCTTACACTACTTCTGCAGGTCTGTCTTTGTATGTTTGGCCTCTGTAAACACAAGAAAATTAAGTATAAATCTATCACTACCTGTGTTGTGAACTCAGTTTTTTGATCACAAGCTTCACAATATTTGGTGTTTTTCTTAAGGCCTTAGCTCCTGGATGCAGCTAATTAAGTAAGAATCCTAGCCTTCCCTAAAAAAGGTACTTTTCTAGCCCTCAAGGTTGAAGAGAAAAGCCTAAAACCATGAACTGAATGTGCCCTAAACGGTCAGGCCAGGTCTACATTATAAACTTATGTTAGTATAATGACGTCGCTCGGGGGTTTGAAAAATCCACACTTCTGAGCAACAGTTTTAGCGACTTAAGCTCTGGTGTAGACAGCACTATGCTGACAGAGGGCTTCTCCTGTCGACATAGCTACCGCCTCTCCAGGAGGTGGATTAACTACGCTGATGGGAGAAGCTTTCCTGTCGGCCTAGTCGCATCTTCACTGAAGCGCTACAGTGTCGCAGCTGCAATGCTGCAGCATTTTAAGTGTAAACCTGCCCTCAGAAACCAGAAGGCCAAAAACAAACAAAACCCCAAGTTTGTTATTTTAAAAGAATCTCTGGATTTTGAAGTCAATCATACGATCTGGGCCCTAATGCATGAATTTTGAATGTCTGGGTTTGGAATACTGTATTACCCTTGCCAGGAGCATACCACGGAGTGCGTGCCTGGTTCTGTTGACTTTCTTACAAATGAATGGCTTTCCAAATGTCTCATGAAAGTGCTTCCTTTTCAGACACTGTTACAGAATTTCTTCTTAATTGCTACAGTATGTTTATGTTAATGACCAACTAACAAGCTTTGGTGGAATCATTATTTTAAAATGCTGCCCCAGAATTTGAACTCAGTATCAAGCTTTAAAATGATACCCAGCAAAGTTCCCTTTACTCTGCTAGTACTGAATGGAGCAATGGCTGCGATAGGGGAAGTGACTGAGCTATGCTGCTGCCCTGTACCACAGGCCCGGTTTAGATGTGGTTGATTTTACTCCCACAAATGCACTGTCCTCCCCCACGTCCGCCTACCCTTCTCACACATACACTTTGCCTGCATAAAGCCGATGGCAGAATGGGAGGGAAAGCTCCATAGAGCAAGCCTGAAGAATTACTTAGGTTTTATAGT
This sequence comes from Gopherus flavomarginatus, assembly GCF_025201925.1. Lineage (NCBI taxonomy): Eukaryota > Metazoa > Chordata > Testudines > Testudinidae > Gopherus > Gopherus flavomarginatus. The sequence continues at coordinate 241,345,182 of NC_066618.1, forward strand.
GATAAAGGGAAATTTCACCCATTGCAAATGAAACAAAGGGAATTCAATCACAAAAGCACACAAGCCATAGAAAATATGGTATTAGATAGGACTGAAAATCTAGATGAATGCTCTCATATTTAACTTCTTTATCCCACTGCATATTTAACTTCTTTATCCCATAACTTCTTTATCCCTCCCCGATAACAGCAGTAGATTAAGGACAGATTATTGGCTGATATTTTCAGTTTTAGAATGGGTATTCTTGATTTGGAAATATTTATCACAAGACTGCCAACCCCAAAGGTGATAGGCAATAGGTTTTCACTGCAAGTGTTCAAAAGTCGTGATATGGACCTCCAAAAATCATGAGGCTGACTTAAAAATCATGAGATTTTTTAAAAAATGGTTTGGGTTGTTTTGCTTTGCCTTCTTGTTTCTGAGCCTTTACAGATACACTGGACCACATTTTTAAGGCATCCTTTACAACTGTGAGAGCTAGGAGCTTTGTGTTTCTTTTAAATGAAAGGTGAGATTCTCAAGTAATCACCTGAGTCGAGGAGGTAATTACTTTAAGAAAAACCATCAAATATCAGGAGACTCAAGATAAAATCATGAGAGCTGTTAATACTGTTACCATAAATCAAATCTATAACATTAGTTCGGTCATTTTTTTAGTAGGAGGAAGCTGAATGATATAATTATGAAACCACAATAATTAGTAATTGGCAGTATAACAACTTAATAGAGTATCATTACTGCTATTCATTTAGTTACAAACCTTGATTTATACAAATACTGCATCTTCTTCATACAAGGGCATTTGCTTCCTGCTACTTACATAACATTACTTAGAGAATATCATCTCTCATTCGCTGACATGTATTAAAATGCATGTTAGAAGCATATAATTTCTTATATGCTTTCTACAAAGCATATAATTTTTATTCTTGGATCTCACACAAATGGAAAATAAATATGAATATAAAAATCCCTTCAGACATTATTATTAGAGTTGACTTTGGGTATCTTAATATAGCAATAAAAATAATTGTTAAAGGAAACAAAGTGATGATATAATTTCCCCTGGTTTGAGTACTGCATTTCTGTAGTTAGTCATGTCTTTCTTCACCTCGTACATTCATGATTGCTTATCTTCTCTGTGGTGCAGTCAAAAGAACTATACTACTCTTCTTTGAACGTTTTAAAATGTGTGATGATATGCTCCAAACAGGCTTTTAAATGAAAAACATTCACTAATTGACCTATTACAAGCCTTTCCCTCCTCAAAGTCCAGAGACTGAAGGGCAGAGTGCATCTTAAAGAGCTGAATTTTTATGATGTGCTAAATCAGTAGTTGCCAAATGTAACTTACTCTTACTCCATACCTCCAGTACAGAAAGACCCATTGACTGAACTGTTGCTGATTTACATCATGACTCTATTGGACATTTATATCTTCTTACAACTAAATAGAAACAAGATCTTATTTTGCCTGCATCTCCTCAAATGTGTCTCACTTGGGCTTGCATACACCTCAGACAAACAATCTCCTTTTCACTTGCCCTGCTGACTCTTTATCAGTGTAGTTTGTGTGTGGCAGAGAGCTTATGAGCCTTCCCCCTGATTTATAAAGTAAACTTGATGTCCCTGTAAAATAAGGCCAGTGAGCAGATTGATCTAGAAAATATGTATTAAAGTGGATACATGCCTCATGGCTTACTCTGTAGTTCTTGTCAGGATGGACAGAAGAGCTTTCATTCCAATAGATAAGCATATGTACATACTTCTAAAACAAAGCAACAGCCTTCAATCAATCAGCAGCCTCCAGTTGGATCAGCACGTACAATATGTTTTACTGGGACCAGAGCTAAGCAAACCAAGTCAGTGCCAATGTGGGTGCAGCTAATCTATATACTATTTTCAAATGAAAATTTTTTAAAAGGGAAATTAATTTATCCCATACAAAACCTCCTCCTGGGGAGTATCAAGCAGGTGCTGGGTGGAGCTGCAACCCAAATCCTCAATGTTCAGCACTCCAGCACCCAGGCTGGAACAGCAGCCATTTCCAGCTTCATACTCCTTTTATGGCTCATTATGTTCACTAATATAGAAGAAGTGACAGATTCACCAAGCACACACTCAAGTCACTTCCAAACCTCCCCTATGCATTGTCATGTTTGGGGCAGGGGTCAGTCTAAGCCGGTACATGGGACATGTTGCCTTCTATTTTTCCAGAATCTACGTCCAAGTATAGACATGCCTGGTTTTGCCAGTATAATTATACTGGTAAAGCTCTACTGCTGGCAAAACCTTCTAGTGTGGGTCTAATTATATTGGTGTGAGAATGCTTATAGCAATATAGCAGTGTCTACTCAAGAGCTGGTACCAGCAAAGCTATGTTAGTAAAAAAACAAAACAAAAACAGAAAAACCAAGCCAGAACCCTAACCAACAAAGCTATCTCAGGAAGATTTGTAGAAGTAGATCTGGCCCAAGCTTTCATTAAAAAATGAAGGGCTTGTTTACCTGAGAAAGTTGCACTGGTTTTAACATTAATTTGGTTTAAACCAGACTTATTTCATGAAGCCAAATGAAAGTGTTCACACAGCCCTTTGCACTAATTTAACTAGATCTGTTTAAAACCACACCGGTGCAACTTTCGCATGCAGACAAGGCCTAAGTCTCTAGCTGTTGTGGGTGCTGAAATAGCCAAGAGTCCATATAACTGGAAAACATAAGTAAACTTTGTGTTTCACATCTTGGAAATTTACTAAAACCAGGCTTACATGGAGTCCGTTTATGTCTCAGACAGAAGTTAGGGTCTATTTCAGGAATGGGTGAGGTTCTGAGCCCTGTAATGTGCACTAGGTCAGACTAGATGATCACAATGGTCCCTTCTGACCTTAAAGTCTATGAGTTTATGTCAATTTTCACCAGAAGAAATCCCCCTCCCCTGGTTATACAAAACCTGGCTGAACTGGTTAAGAGCAAGTAAGAAAAAACTTTTCCAACTTTGAGGTTGCTCAGAAACAGGCTTTAGATTTTGTGATCATTTCTTGTAACAACAGGGATATTCATCTCAATAGGTCCCTTTGCACAAAATATCTTCCCTTGTAACTTCCCCTAAAAGATGAAGTTTCTGAGGTTTAGCAGCATTATTTGCAATAGCTTTCTCTCCCCAAGAAAATTAAAGAATATGACTGAGATAGGAAGGAATCTCCTGTCCTCGCCACAGACAGGATGCAGAGGGCAACAGAACTAAGGTGTTTTTTACAGAGAAATATATCACACCAATAGCTTTTCTGAAATATAGCTGAGTGGTGTATTTTGTACACAAAACAAAGCTAAAGAGTGTTCTTCCCTTCTCATTTCTTTGTGTCATGGTCATTACTATATTATTTCTCAGGCTGTGGGACTGATTAATGTCAGTGATTGCTACAGAAGTGTCTGCTTCTCTTAAAATACATCCCAGGTCACCATGAAATACTTCACAGCATGTAACCAAGAATAAATGTGCTTACACTGTGCTTGCCGATTTTTTTTCATTCAAAAGGAAAACTCAGTGTGTGTTACCACTGTATATGTATGTTCAAAGTCCACGCTGAATTAAGCCAACAAGACCACTCTGCTGTGCTCATATTTTAAGAAAGCCTAATGGTGAACAGCTTTTATTTTTAAACAGACCCTGTCATCTTAGATGCTGGTGGATCCCCAAAGAAAACTAATTAAAGGCCTTTCAATGCCTTCTACATGCTTCTGACAACACCACCTCAAACCTGCACCAACATAATGTATTCTATGCATCTGTAACAGATTTGTAAGAAATAGAGAGAGTCACTCTGCATCTGTTTCTTCAGGGCTGAGCACTCAAATAAATAAATAAAGGGTATTTAGCAAAGAACATATTTTGGGTGTCCAGCTTGAGACACCTTAAAAGGACTTCATTTTCAGAGAGTGGGTGCTCAGCATTTTCTGGAACGCTTGCCCATTTTAAAGCATTTTAAAGAGGGTAGCCCAAGCAACTTGATCAGACAGCCACAGATAGAAAAATCTCAATTATTTCTGACTCTCCAGACACCTCTGATGTATTCAAAGTTTTTTCAATCAGTTCAGCTTGCCCCAGGTTGTCAGAAAGAACAAATGCTAGAATACTAGGAGAACGGAGAATGCTGTAGAAGTAATTGACTGAAGAGGACAGAAGCATCCATTCCAAAATAAAGATGGTAAAAGACTTAAAGGATTTTACAATTTACACATTTTCCATTTTATTCTTGAGTCTTAAATCTAAACAAAGCTACTGGAATAACAAAAGAGTGAGGTAAGTTCCTGGCTAGATTTTAGGTTCAAATTGTTTCCTTATATGGTTAAATCTTATTAAAGCACACATCTGTCTTTGGGTAATTGGGACATAAAGTGTACATTGAATGCTGACAAAGTTAGGTTAGTTTATTTTTATAAAAATGATTCAATACTGTCTTGCTTATATGAAGCTGTCGATGAGTATCCTTCTTGCATCAAAATTTTATCCTTTCTTCCTTTTCTCCTAAAAATTATTGGTCTAGTTTCCAAATTCTTTAACATAATATTATCAGATCAGAAAAAACACAATTTATATTGTCCACTATTTTGAATAGCAAGCCAGCCAGTATTAATCACCTGATATTAGTTAGTCCATCTGCTCTTGCACATATGAATTATACACAAAATCAAGTGAAACCTCAAACACTAATCAAAAATTTAAAAATTTAGTAATCCTCCTAGATAATTTTCTTAATCTTGTTTATCTACAATGAGAACTTTTAAATGTAAAGAAACTGTGGGGGAAAAGCAGATTAAGTGCTCCTATGAAAGTTGCCAAAATCATGCCTGCCAAGTAGCAGTGTATCCATCAGCTACAGTGAATTTGAATGACTTCCCACCGTATCACATAATCTGTTTCTAACCTACCTATAATTTTTAAGGTTGGCTTGTTAAGTGAAAAAACAACAACTTACTAAAGTTCACTAACTGTTTGGCACTGTCTTCAAGTTCCTCTCTTCTTCCCCTCACTTTTTAACAACTAAAATTAAATGAATTTAGGAGATGCTGGAATGAATTCCTCCAGTTTTAAAGACCAGGTACCTAAATCAATCCAATTAATATTGTTTTCCTTCTCCTTAGATCTTCAGTTACATTTGCCTCAATATTTGTAATGTTTCCCATTTGTAGACTAGAAAATACTGCAGTAAACTCAAAGATCACAGCATAATAATAATTGACTTTTAATTGTGCCAACTGTGGCAGAAAAGATGTACCTTATACCACACATTGGAATATCACTGGACAACAGGAAGCACTGTTGCAAATTTCTGCTTGAAGCAGTTTTCTCAGTTGCATCTGACTTAAGCTCTCAAAGACCTTCTTCCAACACTCACTAAAGTCAATGGGAGACTTTCTCACATCAGTGGATACAGGTGAGGAAGGAAGCATGGGGCCTGAACCAGAGTATGAGAAACTACAATCTGGACTGTAATTAATTATCATATTAGTATGATGAACTGGAGGCATCTATATACAACCTGTGAATTCGGGTATATATTATTAAGTTGTAACTATGAAAATTGCTGCTTTATGAAATGTCTCAATGTAAATGCGGACTACACCGTGGGCTGACAGGGCTTGTAGCATGTACCCACCAGACTAGGGACAATGGAGAATAGTTAACTCTGATTACACAATGGGTGCTGTAGGAAAAAAAACCTGGACACCGCTAGAAGACTCTGATCCCAGCCCAAAGAATGCTCTGGCATAGTGAGGAAACAAACAGAGAAATGTTATTTTTGTAGCAATCTGTGTATTCCTCATATGATTAGTTAAAGTGCAATGGTGAGTTAGAATTTTGAGCAGAGTCTCTGTGTGTGTGTGTCTTATGTGTTACACCTATCATGTGCCCTAGAACAGTGGTCAACCTTTCCAGATTACTGCACCCTTTCAGAAGTCTGATTTGTCTTGCATACTAAGTTTCACCTCACTTAAAAACTACTTGCTTACAAAATCAGACACAAAAATACAGAAGTGTCACTGCACAGTGTTATTGAAAAATTGCCGACTTTCTCATTTTTATTAAATTTTAGTTTGAACTGACTTTGCTAGTGCTTTTTATGTAGCCTGTTGTAACACTAGGCAAATGTCTAGATGAGTTGATGTACCTCCTGGAAGATCTCTGCGTACCTCTGGTTGAGAACCATTGATCTAGGAGGAATGACACATGCTTTCCCACTCTTTGGAGAGTGAAAACATAACCACTGCCATTCTTAACCCAACAACATTCTCACCCCACCTGCCTCGGGAGCGAGATTTCAGAGGTTGTTCCCAAATCTCACACTTCTGTATTGTCAGCATGCTGCAATATTCACTCGGCTTTTTCCTTTTTATGTTTCTGCAAACAAAGTCTTGCTCCTGGAATTATCTTTATATCTACGCTATAAAGTTAGGTTGGCATAAGCTGCCTTGTGTCAACCAAGTTGTGGATGTGTCTACACTTATATTTGTCTCCACCAATGTTAGCACCCTGTTACAGTGGCACAGTAACATCACCTCCCCCGGCGTTATTGAGCTGTGGTCAATGTGCTGAGGTTGACACAACATGAGCATGGACACCGAGTTACTTATGTTGAGCCTAACAGTCCTTCAGCAGCTGTCCCACAATTCCTGACATTAACCACTCCGTTGACAATTGTGAACTCCACTGCCCAGATCCAGGGGCCAAGAGGGTGAATATTGCAGACAGCCTGGAGAAAGAAAGATCGGACAAGAGAAAGGCCCAAGAGTCCTAGCAGGAACAGGAAAGGGAGATGCACCAGGACATAACGGGGCTTCTCTGGCAGCAAACACAGATGCTGAAGACTCTTGTGGACTTATGGATTCTACAATCCTGGGCTCACCTCCCTTTGCAGTCCATGGAGATATCCACTACAGTACCTCCCAACATCCCTCCTCAACATTCCACATGATATCAGAGACCACAACCCTACCCCTACAACTCCATACTAGGGGACATTAAGGACAACCATAGGTTCACACTCACTGACCTGTGAAAACCACAGTTGCTGCGTGTAGCTAAAATGGACATGAAAGTTCTTTCCTTATAAGTTCTGTTCTATTAATTTATTAAGTTTTCAATTTATTTGCTTTAAATTGCTCAGAATTACTTTGCACTGGTTTTGTTACTCAAAATTCTATTATTTGGAAAATAATTCATCTTTATCAGTTCACAACATATGCTGAAGACTGCCTACAGGTTCTTATTGTATACAACCTACAAGATCAGTGACAAACACAATGTCACAAATGTACAGCAAGCACCACAGAATTAATAGGTATACTGACAGTGTTATATTGATAGTCGTACATCAAACACCACACAATTCCTAATAGCAGGGCCAGGTAGAGCACAGTACACCACAATGCATTTCTGTGGTTCACTATTAAAGTGGCTGCAACTGTTCCTCCTTTGCTTCACAAATATTATGTAGGACACAGCAGACAGTTATAACCATTGGGATGTTTTTTCCACTGAGATTCAATCTTGTGAGTAGATAACATCAGAGTCCTTTCAATCTACCAAAAGCACATTCAACTGTCATTCTGCACCTGCTGAGACAGAAGTTGAATCTTCCATTGGTGCTGTCAAGGTGGCTGGTGGATGGCTTTATGAGCCACAAGAACAAAGGGAAGGCTGGGTCCCCTAGGGTTATTATTGGCATTTCAACAACCAATGACAATCCACTGGTTGGGAAAGAAAGTCCTTCTTTGTATCTTGTCTTCTTAAAAACACATGTGTGAGGAACCTTCCCTGACTAGCCAACACCGATGTTGGTATAGCACCTGCAGTGATCCACCAAGCTTGAAAAACCATAGAAAAGTAGCCCTTTCTGCTGATGTACATGGTGGCAACATGGTCTGGTACCAAAGTAGGGACATATCTGTCATCTATTGCTCCACCACAATTTGGGAACCCATTGCTGTGAATCCATCCACTATGTCCTGCAGATTGCAGAGAGTTACAGTCCTGTGTAGCAGAAGACAATGGTTCTTGCGCACTTGCATGACAATGACCCCCACAGTGGATTTTTGAACTCCAAAATGATTTCCCACTGACCAGCAGAAGTCAGGTGTTGCAAGTTTCATTTCGCCAATGTCAGTGCAGCTCTCATTCTGGTGTCCCTGCACTGGAGGACTGGGGCAAGTTCAGCACACAGATCAATGAATGTGGCCTTGTGTATCTGAAATTTCTGCAGCCATGGTTCATCATTCCAAACCTGCATTATGATGCTATCCTACCAGTCAGTGCTCGTTTCTCTGGCCCTGAAGTGGTGCTCCACCATCTGCAGTTGTGCTGTGAATTTCTCCATCAGCCTTGAAATGGTTCTCACTATATGACGCAGCAATCTGTCCTCCAATAAATTGTCATGTTGCCCACTTATTTGGTTCTTTTTGCAGCTCTGCAAATATTGGAAGATCATGCATCCTGTGCTTGCACTGCTTATGGCAATAGTGCAGAACTGTGCAGGCTCCATGCTTCTGTCAAAGACGGCAGACAGGGAAGAGGGTTGTATGGGTTGGTGGGATACAAAAGGCATGACAATTATGGGATATTGATGACATTATAGGATGGAGACAATTGCATTCTGAGAAATTAGCCCCTTTCTCCCATCACCCCTGTGCAACTCATTTCTGTCCCACCCTGGATTCCCAAAACTTCCTAAAGACAATAAACTGGATGGTGGCAGGCTGCACTGGGACACCTACCCATGGTACACTGCACTGTGCACCGGCACAAGCAGTCATGGTGAGTATGCTTAGCCCTGACACAAGAAGTCAAGTGTGCAAGTACACAAGCGATATACTAACTGTGGTTGCTTTAAGCCACTAATGCCACTAACTGTGGCATCTGCCAAAGTTTGTAGTATAGACATGGCCTTATTGAGAAAAAACAAATTAAAAAAAATTGGCTTACATTCCTCTTCCATGCACAGTGGCCAATTAATAGTGTGGCAGTGACCCAACTGTGAAAGTCAAAGCATTTTTCTTAAGTACAGTAATATTTTCTCAATAATATGTAGCTGTTTTGGTGCAAAATTTCAGAAGCAGAATGTCTTTGAATGTAGACATGAAATATGGGTTTGAGTTCAAATGAAATGTGAATTTCATTTGAAGTTACTCTGTAAGTGAACAACTTTGGAGGAATGCGTATTAATAATAATACTTGTATATTAGCTTTAGACCAGAGGGCTTACAATACTTGGTTAGATGCCAGCTACTCTGTGAATTCTGGATTTTAATGCTAGTGTGGGGGTGGAAAGATGGGATCTTAGCATATGGAAATTCATCAAGAAATGGAACTGTTCCAAGAAAGGAACCCACTTAACATTTGGAAACTTACTTATATTGTTGGTTGATAGGAATTAAGCAATGCAGGCTATATTGATGTACACACAAAACCAAGCAATCTGAGTAAGAAGAAAGACCCAATTAGGATTTAATTTGCAAACTACATTTCTAGTTGGCCAGTTTTATACTGTATATAATAGTACTTCTATCACTAAAGCTTTAGATCATACATATCCATTTAAAAACGCTTTACTGGAGTTTATTAAAATGACATCACCTAAACTGCATTAGAGAATTAATATCTACAGCAGCTGTGGTTTAAAAACTACTATAAGAAAATAAAAATACTTCATATTGACTTCAATGGAACTATTAATTGTGAACCAGGGAGTTGGAATCCAGACTTGCGGGAGAGGTGGAGGTGAGTGGGAAGGAGAATTGAAGCAAAAGTTTTAATACTATATACTGATGTGTCAATGTTCTTAAAAACTGTGAATGTAGTTCTTAATTCTTGAATAGACATTCTATGCCATGTTAAAGTTATTCACTCACAGGCACCGGAGTCTATATTGTCACTTGATGAGTCCTTATTACTTCTCTAGGTATTAAAGGGTATGATAAGTTTTCATATTTTCATTTCATTAATCTTTTCTCAGGGGGCAGTGATGAGTTCATCTGACTCTCTCCCATCAAGACTGAAAATTCTTTTCAATTAAAAACTCATCTCCACAGATGGTACTGGCATTAAGAGCACCCCATCCTGTCTACAACAACAAATATTGAGATATTTCAGGAATTACTCTATAAATCACTGGACATGGAATGGTCTGCGGGATTTCAAATAAAAAAAAAAGCAAGCAGAAGTTGAGATGATGAGAATTTGGCCCATGTGGTTTATTGTCTCTTGGATGTATCAGTTTCATCACTGTGTCTGGCTGACTTAATTGCACATTAAGGTGAAATATAGTGAAAAATTTAACCAGGCTATTAACTGTAAATATGTTATCCAAAACATTAGGATCACAAAGGTGATAATAGAAATGGTTTAAACGCGGGGAAAATGCTCTGTTAAAGGGGATTAAGAAGACCATTTATTGAACAGGATGGATTTCTTCCAAGCCCCTGTGTGCAGAAAGCATGCAATGCGTGAATAATTCATCTAGAAATTCTATCGTGAAGTTGTATCAGTTTCCACAGTAAAACCTGGCTGTGGAGGAGGAAAATACATCAACATCTGTGACAGGCCCTATGAAGAGACAGTTGCAAAGCCTTTCAGGCACCAGGAGCAAAGGAAAATATAATAAATTCACCAAGTGTCAAATTTGTGTCGGCTGAATAATGACACCATATGTCTGGGTTGCTGTGTCACCGCAGGCCGCACCAAAGAACGCCCCCGCCCCAAATCTCCCATTCCCACCCCCCACTGCTAAAAAAAATCCTTATAGCTTTATAAAACAGGGAACAGGAAAAGTGCACTAGCTACTGTTTTTCCACTCAAAGCAGATAGAGATCCCCTGGATAAATATGCTTGGGTCAGTCTTCTCTTTTAAATCAAATCTGAATCAATATTCTTATCTCCATCCCAAACTAGATGAGAAGTTCACTTGTCATGCAAAATTTAACTTCTCTCATTCATGGTCCTATGAAAGGAAGAGTTGCACGTCTAATGCCCTAAATGATATTTACAGGCTGATTGCTGGGAGGATGAAACTAAGTTTAAAACTGCACTGTGGCAGGCAGCAAAGTATCACTCTCCTAAGTGGGATGAACAGTCTTATTTGTGATTTTATCTCCTGGGTGATGAAGCTCAATAGTCTGCCACGGTGCTTGGACCCCAGAAGAAGGTGCTGAATAAACTGGACCTCTGACCCAACTGGCAATGGCAAGATAAATACAAAGGGAGCAAGGGGAAAAAATCAGTAAGTAATAAGGAGGAGGTGGGCTCTGATCTATTGCAAAAAACAAGGACAAAAAAAAGGAGAGGACTTCAAAACGTTTCATTAAAATAAGCTGTTACATATTAAACTAAAGGGTGTAATCAATCAATCCACCCCAAGCACTTGTCTCAGTTCCTTGGAAAAGTGCCTTAACTCCATTCAAGTTCCATTTCAAACCATAACTTCTTCTATAAGCTGCCAGTTTTCATTCCACTGTAGAAATCTCTGTTTTCTGATCAAATAAGACCCTCCTTTATTGTTGTGCTTGTTCAGTCTGTGTCCTTCGCCCAAGCTGATGCTCTTTGTAACTCAGCACTTCCTGAGGCACTGATTGAGACTCCAACATAAATGTCACAGATCCGAGTCTCTGCTGCTCTTGATGAATTTAAGAATTGGAAGGTAGTGTGATAGTATCTACTGAGTCAGTAATGAAAGTCAAATCACATCTTACAGCTGGGTTTATTCATCGGTACTGCCGTCTTTTTTTCAGACATCGTATGTTCTGAGAATGCACGTAAAAGGTTTTGCAAGCATTCTGAGAATGATCTGGAGAAAATAAAAAGAGAACTGGTAGGTAAGATGTTGTAGAACCAATTATGGTGAAGGAGACTGAGTGATTTTCTGTTAGGAGATGACTAGAAAAGTTGCTACTCATACAGATAAGCAAAAGGGGATCAGTTTAGAATTAAATGATTTAATATCTGGGAAGCTAAGCAACTGTAAATATATGTAATAATGATGCAAAGACTAGCAGGATAATATTACTGTTCAGCAGAATTCTATACTCTTGACATTGCACTAATGGAAGAGGGCCCCAAAATCCTTAAATATGCTCAGTCAGAAGAACAGATTGCTGCATAACTAGGCAAAAGAAGAGGAAGAGAGAGAAACATCTAATAGAGCAAGTGATCCCCTCCCTTAGATTGTCCAATTATAGACATCTAGCTGTCATCACTTCTTTTATGAACATCACAACCAATGACAAGTCTATCAATAAAAGAAGGAGAAACTGAAACCACAGCTTTAAAATGGGGAAGTAATACGGGAGATATATTTCTATCTGCAGGATGGCAAATCAAAGTATACACAGAAAATGAAAAATGACCTCAGGTCATTTCTATTTAAGTGCTGGGGGAGAGAAATAACAGAAATGTCCAGAACAGAGGGACCAAATTTCTGTTAACTTTTTATTAATTTTATAAAGCACTAAGAAGGTGGAGGAAAACTTTAGCTACCCCAAACCCAAATGAAAAAGCTGATATTGGTCAGGGATCAAATACTTGCAGGGCATAATTTGCTTGACAAATTTAGGTTCCTTGTGTTCATGGCATGGCCCTGAATGGATCACTATTTCCTGATTGATCATGTCTTGAAAAATATTGGTGTGAGTTATTATTTTGCTACTCCATGGACTGACTGTGAACAATGTGCTATCAGTATTTGATAACTCAATAGGCTAAACTCTAGCTACTTGCTTAGTTACGACTGGTTGCATACATCTCATGGTATTTGTATTCTTTCTGATTAAATGAGTAAACTTCTTATTAGGTGCTCCTGGGGCTTTGAGTCTCTTAGGGGAAGATAGTAAGTGTAAAGAGAGGTACGAGATAGGCATGATTAGAGAATTTTAGAAAATTTATAATCTTTTCCTTTCTGAGCCAGCCTGGCCTTGCCAAAGGCATAGTTCTTAGCAACATTAGGCTACTTAAAGAGTCACTGGCTGGGTAAAATGCTAAAATTGTATTCTCTCTCATCACGCTCACACAAAGCAATTGCGTGGGCCTGTGTGGTCTGTATTGCAAAGGGTACAGTCAGATTCTTCCCTGGCTCATTTTAATTTATTGCTGTTCCAAGACTCTGGAGAGAGAGTTGGTTAACTCTGTACCCCTGCTACAGTCAATCATTGTCCCTTCCCACGTACAACTGACCACATATTTGAGTGGGAAGGCTTAAAACTTGCTTTCTGTGAGCACTTGCATGAATAAGACTTAACTGCTCAAATGTTTATAGAAAGTAGGCACAGAATAGGTTGGGAGCACTGCAGAAGTGAATTCAAGTGAAGGCCCGTGGTAAAAAATGTCAAGCTCTAACACTGACAGATCTCATACTTGATCCCAAAAGGACATCTAGGTAGCAAGACTGGCAGAGCAACAACAGGGCTGCAGGAAAAAAGCCCCAACTTCTCACAACTGACGGAATCACTCATCCAGCCCTAACTGCTTCTTTCCAAACATCCTTCCTTGTACTCTTTTTTCTTAGCTCCTGCCTCACTTTCTGTGGTCTCTTCCTTCCCTTTCTCCTCCAGTGCTTCTATTCCAACAAACAAAAATATGAAGATAACATGACATACGCAAGCCATCTCTCTAATCTCACTGCTTGTATATTTTATCCCTCTCTCCACCACCACCCTTTGTCTTTTCTATTTGGATAGTAAGCCCCTCAAAGCAGGGATAACATCTTCTGTGGGGTCCTGAACATGACTGGGGTCTCTGTGACACCACGCTACAAATATTGAATAAATAAGAACAGCTGAAAGAAAAAGCAATAATGTCAGACGCGTAACAAGCTGTTCAAGGAGCAGAAATCAAGTGGGTCTTTCCCGCTCTCAAGTACAATACTGCTGTTTCAGTCTTTGAATGTGTTTATGACAATCCAGCCAGCACAAGGGAACCTAGTGCTTTATGGAAGACTAGAAGTAGTCAGAGATTTATGGGGAAATGAATCTGTGAAAGTGAACTTTACCCCCGAAACAGAGCACCCTTTGATGCATTAATCTCAAGGAAAGAGCAGCAGAAGGGGTTTTAGTTGCTGATTAAGCTCCCCCTTCTGTAATAATGGGAGATGGTGAGAGAAGCCTGTGTGGCAGTTGCTTTAAAGGTCTTAGAAATCTCTTTGAAGGAAAAAGCAGGCAGGGGCAGGGGGGTGAGCTGAAAAAATGTCACAGGATAATCTAACAGACGAACTCTTCTATATTTTTTAAACAGATATAATGGGGATGGGGTTCAGACTACAATAGCATGTGGAGCTGTACTCTTTTTGATTGTTTCTGAATTTATGTAGTTGAATGCTCAACAAAAAAACTTGGGAATTTCACTGAATTAAGGGTACACCTGCATGAAGATGCTATATTTTCTACAAACATTTTTACTGTTCTTCAGTTAGATGTCACAGAAAAACTCAGGAGACTTCTTATTTTGCATTTAAAATGCACGAAGATTTGAAAAGCCACTGCTGCATGCAATTTTGTGAGCACAAGATTTTATGCAAAAGTGATTCATTTTCTTTATTGAGTTGTGTGCACATGGGAAAATCCACCAGCACACACCACATTGACCCATTATCTGAGGCCCTACCTAAGGTAGGAGAGAGAAGCTGGTTAACCACTTTTCTATTGCCTATCTGACCTTGTGGAACACATTAGATGCAGCAGTAGTTTTCTGGGAACTGCGTAGAAATACATGCTGCTAGGTGCTGCAGTTGCAGTACTGTCTCCTTTTCTCTCTGTCCAAGTTCCCCACACACCCTCAAAACTAATCCAGTCAGCCTTTATATATAGGACCCGAAGCTACAACTGAATTGTTAATTTCAATGTGGCTTTGTGAGGGCGCAGTTGCTTGCCTCTATAGATTTAATTGCAGAATTGAGGCCTTTTTGTTAGTGGTTTGACAGCCCGGCCATATGTCTGTTGTGAGGTGAATGGTCTGTCCTACACACATACCCAGGTCAACAAATAATAACATCAGTATGATGAATGTCAACGTTTTTGTCAGTTTAGCAAAAAAGATTATGAGTGAATGTAATGAAGTGTATTATACAGTTATCTCAAATGCAGCAAAATTCAACATTTCCCCAACTGTATAAATCCGGGGGTTAAATACGTCAGTAGTTTAGGGGTGTGGAGGGCTAAATCCACAGAGACAGTAGGGGTTTAATGTCACGGACGATTCTCTGGGTGCCATGTTCCATTTATAAAATGGTGTGCTTGGAATCCGAGAATTTAAAAAAATGCAGTCAGTTCCCAGACTTTGTATTAATAAAAAAATTATAACAGTAATGACTGTTTCTGGCTCCTAATAAAATGAGCCAAAATGCCCTTCCAAGTCCATGGTGTAACTTAGCCAGGCAGGGAAGAATCAGACACTCAAACATGTGACCTCAACTTTGTGATCAGTCCCAATGATCCCAGTTAAGCACCATTGAAGTTTTACTGATATCCAGAGAGCGGACACAGAGAAAAACTGGATTTCTTTAAGAGGATTTTCACAGATGCAAAATATTCCATGGAGAGGCAATACATTTTCACAAAAGCTCTGTGTACTATTTAAAAAAACCAAACAATTAAGACACCTAAGTGATTTTGACTCTGCTGTGAATAGTTTACAAAGCCATACCTGAATGACTTGGTCTGTTATTTTTTCCCTTGATTATGTTATGTCACTCAAAAGTAGAAAGCAAAGTCAGTGATGGCTGGTCCTGAAATGGCTGTATATTCACAAAGCGTGTCACCAGTAAGTTTACAAAGCAAATTTCCAGTCTGCTGAGCAGAGACACTAAATCAGATCTTTTACATCTCTAACTGCTATTTGATCATTCAGTCTACTTTACCATAAAGCAGTGTACATATATTTACTGTATATTTATTATTATTAATTAAAATATAAATTAAAAATTCCATCACAGTTTTCCTCCTGAAGTAAAAGGAGGCAAAGAAAGAACCCCCACATGTTACAGATGCTAGCCCTGTTGATCACTGCATTTCTAGTAGGGCTCTGCGACTATGCTGAGGAGTGTTATAAATTAATCTGAATAGACCAGAACAGAAGACTGTTCTCTCCATTTTCCCATTCAATCTTGTTTTCAATGTATCCAGCAACTGGATTACAATTATTTCTCTTGGTGATCTATTCCGCAACCTATTAGTTCTCCCTGTTAGGAAATTCCCTTCAATATTCTGCCAACATTTTCCCGTTTGTAATTCCATACAATTTTCCTCTTAGTTCTATTCACTTGTATTATCCCATATTATAATTCTTCTTCTTGATGTTTATACCGTTTTTCATCTAGATCCTCACATGGCCCCTATCACTGTAGTTTCTGGTGCTTTCCACTAGCAAAAAATAACAACAATGAACAAGTGTAGACTTGAGTATTAGTTCGTTGTCGCTTAGCCAAGCTAAATGGTGTATATTCAGATCTTGTAATCTTTTCTCATAAATCAGTCCCACCAGCCCTGTGATTATATTTGTTGCTCTTCTCTGAACTCTCTCCAGTTTGTCAATATTTTTCTGGCAATGACTTGCCCAGAACTCAGCACAATATTTCACATGTGATTGTAGCAGGGCTGAGTAGAACAGGGTTATTACCTTCATGCTTTTGGAGGTGATGCCTCTGTCTGAAAGCACAAAGCCTGGGATAGTGAAGCTTTGCACCTCTGAAGGAAGGTGGCTATTTATCATACATCAGCAGACATATAGCCATGCAAACCACTACGCTATTAAAAAACAAATCTGGGGACACCATAAAATCTTCTAGTTGATAAAAATCTTCATATGGGAGTCACACAGTATCTGATGTCCTAGTAAATCTAAAAAAAATACCCAAACCATTAGTCTTCTGAGCAGTCTTTCTACTTAATATATTGATTGCACTATCAAACAAACTTAAATACCTTTCAAGGACCTTTTTTAATTAGAATTTTCTTTCTGTGTCTTAAAAAAAACATTTTCAATCTTTGATGAAGGGCTGCCCTCTGTTTTACCTGTAGTGATAGCAGCAAACCTGTGTGGACCAGAAAACATCCTGAGGCATCAAACCTGCAGTCTCAAAAACCACTAACAAGTCTATTTCTCTCTCATGCACCCCCTCCACCCTGCAAGTTATTTAAACTAATGCCAGAAACATAAAGATGATGAGCTACCTCATAAACTCTTGGCTACCACTGCTTACCCTGAAGTCACAAGTCCATTGTTTAACTGTTCGTTTGAAGCCAGGGAAAAATATATCAAAGTCTTCTATGTTGCCAGAACTTTGCACACCTAGACACTGGCACTGTGACAGAAAACCCAGACAAGAGAAAAGATGCCTAGGTTTTAATATCACACTATCCCCTGAGCTCTTGTCAGGGACTTGAAAGGTAAGCTGTGTAAAGGTAATGATTACAAAGTCTCTCACAAAAATGGAGAGACTGTGACACTAGCCTATTCTCATTGACTTGAAGACCAGCAGCCTCAGATAACATGTCACCATTTATCATAGAAAGTGGAAATGGAAGAGACCTACTATGTCAACTACTCCACTCCCTTGCCAATGCAGTATTGTGCCTTACTGTTTATTGCTGTCCCACAGCTGAGAGGTAGCAGAATTGGGGGGCTTTGCAGTGTATCAGTTTTACATTGGCAGAGATATTGGTGATAGCAAGTCAGGGCATTTTCTACTGTGATACACTTGTAAATGTAAAATGTACCCAGGTCCTTTTCATCTTGAACAGAGGTGATAAAAACAGCAGCAAAACTGCACAGCAATCTTCCCACTAGTGGTTATCTCAGCCCGATACCATTGTCCTGTAGCCAGCGAGCAGCTCCCTTCTTCTGTCTCTCAACATACTGTCCATTTCTGAATCCTACTTGTCCCCATACTTTCACAGAGGAATCCCTCAGCCCAAACCACCAGCCTTTGACCATGTGGAGCAAACTGTACTCAATATTAAGCATGGATTAGTTCAGGTAAGCCTGAATATCAACGATTCTTTCATCTAGCTGCAACACAAAGGGAACTCTGAGAACAATCTGACTATAATCAATGTCTACTGGAGGCAGCTTCTTTGTAACAGAAATATCCTAGTTCCTGTATCCTTTTTCTATCAAGGCCACATATTACCCAATACAAAATTCTCCTCTAGCTTGGCTAAGGTTGTTGTAACCCGAAATACAGTTCTTTTAAAGCTATGGCATAATCTTAATGCTTTATATTTCAAGGAACCTAGTACAGTCTGGTGATTACCTGTATCCATCATTCACTTGGTTTTCCAATTTATTGTACTAATTGCATCTTTAAATTCCAGGTTTTCCCATTGGAAAACCTTTACAATGGTATATTGAGAAACACAATATTCCAGGGTGATTGGAACTGCCAACTGAGTTTCCAATCTCATATTATTTAATATCAGGATTCTCCATTGGAGCAGTCTAACTGATCTGGGGTTCACTGTAGCAACCCTGCCTCCATTATCCTAGCAATAGAAATGGGAACATATGTTCTTCTGTACACCTTAGGGGCTGAACTGAGGGCTCTCTCTAAGGGCACACTCGGTCAATTCCTTGTTCTCCCGTTCAGAGCAGTAATCTGATTAGGTCCTTCCAACAAGACCAGCTGGACAAATTACACTGGTCTACAATTTTTGAGAAGTCGTCTGCTTCAGAGATAAAATGTGATATTTATTATGTATTTTGATGTGCTGAATTCAAATATGACATTTAAAACAACTGATTGGCTACTGTTTCTAAGATATTTAAGTTTTTACATTTTATGTCTATGTATATTGTGTAGATAGTAGAGTTTTAATCATAAATTGTAAACCTAGGTCTTTTCATGTGTTTATGGTTGCTTTACATGATAATATTTCACCTGTCCTGTTTATGTAATACTTTAAAAATCAGCAAAAGGGTTCTATAAATAAAATGTATTATGAAACAAAAGGCAAAAAACTATTATGTACATAGTTTAGTCCTATTCAGTGTCTACTCGGCGCTTCTTGGCTTGTCTCTTGTATTCATTAAATGGAGCATCTCTTGTCACTGTCCAGCAATAGTCTGCAAGCATTGATGGGCTCCATTTGCCCTGATAGCCTGCCAGGAGATTCCACTGCTGTAGTCTGGAGCCCAACAGCTCTGCCTTACTCTTGGGTAGTTCCAAATCCCTGACAAGGTCATTCAGTTCATCTTGTGTTATGAGGTGTGGTTCAGAGGAGGAGGATGGGAGAAAATGTGGGTCCTGTGACATTGATGGTTCAGGACCAGAAGTTTCATCCTCTTCCTCTTCCTCGTCTGACTCAAGTGAGAATGATTCTGGTGCATCAGGAACAGGCAGTCCTTCTCCGTGGGGTACTGGGCGTATAGCTGATGGAATGTTTGGATAATGCACAGTCCACTTTTTCTTCTTTGACACACTTTTCCCAACTGGAGGCACCATGCAGAAGTAACAATTGCTGGTATGATCTGTTGGCTCTCTCCAAATCATTGGCACTGCAAAAGGCATAGATTTCCTTTTCCTGTTCAACCACTGGCCAAGATTTGTTGCACAAGTGTTGCAGCATATGTGTGGGGCCCACCTCTTGTCCTGATCTCCAATTCTGCAGCCAAAAGACAGGTGATAGGCTTTCTTAACCATAGTGCTTATACTTCGCTTTTGTGATGCAAAAGTCACTTCACCACAAACATAGCAGAAGTTTTCTGCACTGTTCACACAAGTACGAGGCATCTCTGCTCACTTTGGCTAAACAGAAATGTGTCCCTTTGCAAAATCAAACACTGACAAATAAGAGAGCACCACACTGTATGATTTCTAGAGCTGATATAGGGCAATTTGTTCAGCAGAGTGATGTAAGCTTCCTTATGATTGCATCATCCATGACTTCTAGGAATAACATGATGCAATTCATATCATGTATGACGCAATGCCAGCTTCAGATTTCATCATTCATTGTTTTGCCTCAAAAGCAAGTACTGTCCAAACCCAGTCATAGATTTATTCATAGATCCAGTCAAAGATGTACTTTAGTCGTTTCTGGTTTAAATTGAGATCCCTTCCCTTTATAACTCACTTATCCTCCGCCATTCCCAAGTCAAGGGTCGTATATACCGACCTAATAGCATATCTTGAAAACTAGAGCCAATCAACAATTTTAAGCATCATTTTCGTTCTCAGTGACCCAGAATTAGTAAAGTTGGACTACATTTATTTCAGAAGCATTTTGGCTGTAGAGCAGTGTTTTCAGCATCTCTATACTTTTCCCTAGGTCTGCGTCTGACTATGACATCACGTACCACAGTTTCTTCAACCACCTGGACAACTGCTCCTCAGGTATTCTTGAATTTAAAGACCCATTGTAAAAATGAATGCTTCATCCTGAGCACAACTGTGTTGTATAGATAGAGTGAGAATGGTCTGTAGATTTCATTACTGCCAAAAAGTCCTTCCTGGTGGTGCAATAATTTTTTCTCAACAGAATTTAGACTTTTTCTGCATTCAGTGACCACTCTTTCAAGTCCTTCACATTCTTGTTCCAGTACGACCCCATTCTGTACATACTAACAGCTGGGTCTAATAAAAAAGGGGTTTTGAAACATGGGAAGGCCGAGACTGAAGTGGTCAGAAGGGCTTTTTAACTCTACCAATTCCAAATGATTTTCAGTGACCGAAGAAATGGTTTTCCTTTTTCACCCAACCCATGCAACTGTTTTGTTTATATTGGCTAACCTAGAAATGAAACTTCTATACTAGGATGAAAGCCCTGCAAAACTCTGCATGCTTGTGTGCATCTGGGAAGTCAGTCAGTTCTGTACCACTTCATTTTCCTTTTCTCAGTGGAAATTCCCTCCTTGCTAATTGTGCACCTGGGGTAGGTTACCTCTTTCTAAAACAGCTCACATTTCTTTGGATTCAGTTTCAAACTGTCATGCTAAGGTTATCACAGACCATCTGTAAATACACCAGTTCACACTGGAATGTTTTAAGCATGTACCAAGTTATCTACCAGGAAAACAAGACAGGTTGAAAGAGGCATGCCATGCAGTACCCTCTCAAAGGTAGCAGGGGCATTACTGAAGCCAGAAGCCAGTAGCTGGAATGACAGGAGCTATTGATCTGTTGTAATATCAATCTTCTCCCTATCTTTTGGATTCACTTCTGTGTGCTAAGAGTCACTGTGAGACCTGGTGTGGAAAAATCAATATGAATTCAATCTGCTGCAGCATTCAGTGTAATATCTATTCAGAACGAAGGATAAAAATTCTTTGAATCAACTATAATTAAATTGTCTACAATCCAGCTAGATTTAGTGTTGCTATCTCTTTTCTTAACCAGAACTACAAGTGAGACTGAAAGACTGGCTGAAAGCTCAGTTATATCTTCCCAATACATTTTTTCAATGCCCTGTAAAGTTTCTTCTTGAAACTGTTAAGCTGTGAGATGCCTGTCTGACACTCGGTGATGCCAACCTAAGAATCCAGTTCTGCATCAGTGCAGAAAACCCCTCTTGTTGCATTTGGAGAATTGTTTCCAATTCCTTATTGGAAAGATTTTCATTCCCTTCTGTTGCTCTTCAATTAATTGTTCAGCAACGTCTGGAGCAACTCCAACAAAACTCTGGGAGCTCCTGATCACCCCTTTATCTTGTAATGTTTATCCTATATCAGCAGTTACTGGAATTAACATTTTGCCACTCTGTCCCCTGCTTTACCATTTGCTGTTTGTCAGGGATAGTCCACAAGTGAACATGAAGCTGCTCCTACTTCATGCCTATAAGAACAGTAGCAGTTAAAATTCTATCCAGATTCTCTGTTCAAAGTAGGTCTCAGCCATTACTTCATTCCCTTATTGGGAAGTTACTGTACATGTGGTTGCAATGATGCTTGCATCTCCTGAGGGAAGGACAACTTGCTCACCACAAATCAGTTGCCAACAAAGCATTTGTTTCACATGGGCCACATCTTTAAAGAGAATTTCCACAGGCTGGATTTGCAAAATGCTTTTACTAGCAGGTTACACAGTTATTAGCCATACTGAAATCCAAGTTGATTATGAATTCATACATTCTTTTTGCTACTCAAACCACTTGGGCAATTGCCAGAGGCCCAATTCCTAAACTCAGTTTTCCCTTATCACTGTCTCCACTTGACATCAGTTGCATCCTCCTGCATCTTCAGCAAATCCAGTCTAATAACTGTCACATTTAAGTCAGTGTCCATATTATTTGGGTGCCTTAACTGTACCTTTCTATATCTGAACATATTAAGATTTCTTTTAAGTTTAGACTTAAGCTATACAAACCCAGATAGTTGAGTTAGTTTTGGGGCATGATTAGGACACTACCAAAATGCATTTTACCCTCATATCACTGATCATATATATAGATATATATATATAAACTAAACTACACTTTAATGTAGACTTTGTTTTGTTTTGTTTACTGCCTCGCACGCGGAAGGAATGACTCTCTCTCTCAACATTACTAGGGAGAGCTCTATCAGTTTCCTTCTTCACCCTTCACTTTTCCTCTTTTAGAACTAAACATCTTGAACAAATGGTTTATAATGCTTCAATAACATTACATATGTGCAAATTTAATGCTGCATTGATTGACTAGCAGTATAGATGCAGTCCAGAAGTATTTAACATCAGGTTCAGAAGAAGCAATAAACAAAAATGACTGAAGGATCTTTCGTGGCTAGGAAATTTGTTTGCGCTGGCTGCGTTAATAGCTTACAGTGACTGAGCTAGAACAAAACCACTTCATGCCCGAGACAACAGAAATTTTGAGATACACCCTGGAAACAAATCAAGGATTTTTGTGGAGAGACTCACTCATGTGGTCCCATGGAGAAAGAGGACTTGTAGGAAATGTCTTTGAAATCAACATTTATGAATCACTAATGGCTATAAAAATTGTCTGCAGATGTTTAAAATGCCCCTTCAGTTTTGAATTCCAAAGAAAAGGTAAACCAAGGGTGGAAATGCAATAGATGGAAAATGATGTTACGCAAGATTAATCAGTCTTATGTACATATAGAAGAAGCTTTTTGCATTAATTTTCTATTAACTATGCAGTATATTCTTGCTGATTCTGCGTTTGCGCTTTCAGATGCAGACATACTCAGTGATGAGCTGCCAGAATCTTAACAACTGGTTCCCTATAAAAAGTTCTGATTTAAGGGATGTGCCACAGAATGTATTTTTGGTACCAATAGGGTTACCATAAGTCCGTATTTTCCCAGGAGGATTTTTTAAAATTTAAAAATTCCTCCCGGACAGCGATTTAAGAACCAAAAGCCTGACACATCTGGGAAAATACGGCTGTATGTTAACCCCACCTAAAGTTCTTTTTTAAAAAGATGGGCCTGAACTAGAAATGAGCTCCGTTTCACATGTGTGTGTCCCTGCCACTCCCTGGGGGTGTGCTAGGGTGACCAGATGTCTCGATTTTATAGGGGTAGGCCCGATTTTTGGGTCTTTTTCTTATATAGGAGCCTATTATCCCCCACTCCCATCCCGATTTTTCACACTTGCTCTCTGGTCACCCTAGGGTGTGCACATGTGTGGGTCCCAGCTGCTCCCTGCCCCCCTCATTGAACTAGGTGTGCAAAGTTACTGCCCTGGGAACCAGTGGATGTGGGGCCGGCTGCAGACAGGGGCGTGGGGCAGGGCAGCTGGAGGCAGGGGTGCGGGGCTGGCTGCGGGCAGGGTAGGGGGTGCGGAGCTGGCTGGAGACAGGAGGGTGCAGCGTTGGCTGGAGACGCGGGGTGTGGGGCTGGCTGGAGGCAGGGCAGGGGCTGACTGGAGGTAGGGGCTGGCTGGAGCAGGGGTGTATGGAGCTGGCTGGCTTTGGGCAGGGCCACAGGGGGGTGCGGTAGGGGTTCACTGGAGACAGAGGAGTGCAGGGCTGGCTGGCTTCGGGCAGAGGGGGCAGCAGAGGCTGGCTGCAGGCAGGGCAGAGGGTGTGGCACTGCAGCTCGGCTTTTTTTTTTTCCTCTCTCTTAGGTGGCTCTGTGGCTTGGCTTTTTTTTTTTTTTTTTTGCTTTGGCGGTGCTGCCCCCCCATGTGTCCTGATATTTTGTTCATGTAATCTGGTCACTCTAGGGCAGGGCAAGGGGAGTGGCAGGGGCTTGCTGCGGGCAGAGGGTGCGGGGCTGGCTGGAGACAGGGGCTGGATGTGGGCAGGATGGCAGGTACTCACAGGGAGAGCAGCTTGGAGCAGCCTGAGCAGCAGGGGACCCACCAGGCAGCAGCAGGAGCCCCAGGGCCAGGGGAGCAGCAGCAGCAACAGGGCAGCCAACATGGCTCCTGCAGCACAGTGCCCCTGGCAGCCGGAGGAGGAATTACATCACTTCCCGGCTGGAGCCCATCAAAGTCGCAGCTCCCCCTCGCAGGGAAGCAGGTTAACAGCCGGTTCTAAAACTGCTCCAAAATTTAACAACCCGTTCGTGTGAAACAGTGCGAACCGGCTCCAGCTCACCACTGGACATACTATCCTGAACCAGTAGCTAATTTGGTTTAACACGTATCACTGCTTTTGCTCATAGAAGTGATCAACAAAAAAACACCAGAAACAAGGAAGTACTGTGAACATGAAGAAATCCAGAAAGTCTGAAATAATTGAAAAAAACAAAACAAACGTTTCTCATTGGTCCAAAGTCCTGTACTTTGGAATGCAGAAATAACTATTTATGCAGTTGTATAGCAAGGTTATAAAGTAATAACCAAGGAAAAAAATCTCTGTCAAACCTACAGGATTTCTTCTTTCACTTTAAGCTGTCCTTCATTTTCCCTTTTTTGTTACTCTTAACATTTCTCCCATTTGCTGAATCTTTGCCTGAGCTTTTAGTCTTTTTATTCCAGTTAGGTTTTTACCCTGTGCCCATCACTAGGATATCTTCTTCAATATTCTTTTTCAGAGCCTACCCAATTGTACCATTCTCCAGTCTCAGCTCCAGATTTCTCCTATACTGTTACACAACTCCCAAACATCTTTCTTTGCTACTTCGTTTGACTTCTCCCACTCCTGCTACTGTGCCTTCTTCCATGCTGCCCCTTAAGCTTGGGAGAAACCTCCCTGATTAATGTACACTGCAACTCCTCCTTCAAATCACTTCTTACAACTCATCTGTTATACAAAACCAATGACAGTGATGACATCTGCCACTTACTGCTTGTGCAATGTACTGTACCTGTCTATTCCATTAAACTGCAAAGTCTTTGGTCTGGTTTGTGGGTCAGACCATCAGGAGTGGCCCCTTTGCACCTAGCAAAGCTCAGGAAGAGGGCTGTAAGCCACCTCTGCTATCCTGGAGAGAATGATCTGGTCATAAGGTGAAACTCTGAGCTGGCCATCTGCTAATGATTTCCAAGAGACTGTTACAACAGCCAGGGATCAGAAAGGCTGATGGAACAGCTTTGCAACCACACTCGAACAACACTGGAAGAGCCTTGGGAAGCAGGCTAAGACTGAGAGAATCTGGTTTGCTGGTTACATTGGCTTTGGGCTGCTGGAGCAGTGCATAGTAGCTGCACCACGAGCCAAAATCTGCTCCTTTGTCTTCTGTTTATTATATCAACTTGTCATGAAGTGCCATGTACAAATATAGTGCTGTTCAAATAATAAATAATATTTCACAGGCCATTGTTTCCCACTGCAAACTAGCTCTGTGGACAAAAGTTTAGTGTCACTGGTTAATAACTTGGACAAATACTAGCAAACATACAGAACTTTCAACAATATTGCTTCACGTGGCTCTGTTTTATCTTTGCTTTGTCTCATCTTTCTAGGTCATATATTTGGGAGGTACAAATTCAGCCTGAGGTCTCAGGTTCAGTTCAAGAATTAAACAGCCTTCAAAGGAGTCTTTTTCATAATAATGGCATCAAGAGTGAGGGTATTCTGCTTTCAAAGTAATGAAACATTTGCTTTCTGTGATACAAAATAGGATGGAAGAGAGACAAATGTTTCCTTCATGTTGATGTTGTATGGATGGTTGGTACATCTGAAAATAAGAGCTGGCTGCGAAATAATTCACTGAGGTTAAGTAAGTGGTGAAACAGTATGATGTACGAGCTTAAGCAAATTGTTCAGGCATCTGTACATAATGCTTCAGATGTGTCATAAGGGCATCCAGGAATCCGGATCTCTTACTGAATAAAAAAAATATGGTGTATATTACTAAACCACTCCCTTGAGCTTCCGTAACAAAGGCAATGCTTTAAGTCTCTCATTTTCACTTGGGCCACTGATGGGGCGGGGGGCAGGGAATGAGGGAGTTAAGCTAAGTATTTCCTGTCCTTGATTATTTTTAGAAAACTGAAGTACTGTATATACATCTGTGGAAACTGCTGTATCTATACAAAGCATTTTATTTCTGACATCTGTTACACTGTCGTCAGAGAAGTGAAGACAGGGGGTCAAAGCAGGTGATCTCAGAGAACCTTCCTTCGGGTGCTAAGTGAGAACAAAAGAGGGCAAAGGGCAATACTGGAGGCCAGCTGATGACTGACTCAGAGAATAGGAACACAGACACAAGTCCGTTTTCACCTTGGCATCCACTCCTGTTAAGCTTAAAGCTCTAACTGCCTTGGCTTTATTTTAAAATTACCTTAATAATAAGGGATAAATGATAATAATTTCAAGTTTTCTTCACTTGGACTTCCATTCTTATTACCTCAATGTCCCAATGCTGAAATGTCAGACACAACATGGATACAAGATGAATGGCATAGAAATAAACAATAAACAGGATAAACCATATGGGAACTAATTCCTTTAGCATAAATAATATTGTTTGCTAACTCTGTTTTATTATTCAGCATTTCTAGAGGAAAATCATTTACAATGCTGGAACTGAAACAAATGTCTGAGACAGAGGTAGCTAGAGGTCTAAAGTGAGGGATGTCTCTTGTAACGAGGGACAGCTGCTTTTGCTTCAACTGACAGCTGTTCCACCCTCCCCCCCCCCCCCCCCGATACACACAACTGCAGAAATATGGAGTCCTGCAACATATGGGTAAGGGGATGTGTGGGCATTGCTCACTGAATGTTTTACCTCACTGTTTTTAAATAGATTCCCATCCAATACATCCAGAAGACCTGAGAGGTCTTTTCCTGCCTCAGGAGTCTTCATTGCTCAGGTCACCTTTCACTTGCACCCTATCATCAAAATTAAAATAATCTATCTGAAACAGTATCATCTCACATGAGAGCCCAAGGGCTGAGGCTGTCCTCTTCATCTACACCCAGCAAGATGATGCATTCTCCATTCTCCGAAAGAGAATCATCATTTCCATTTGTGATGGAGATTGGCTTTAGCCCTTTTTCACTGTGAAAACATCCAACCTATCAGCCCCTAGCTCTAAATTCTTATTTAAACAACTCATGTTTTACTCTTTAGCTTACTTGTTGGTTTACTCTGCCTTTGCAAGGAGGGAGCCAAAATGATCTTAGCCACCTATCTGTCTGTCTGTTTTGGTTGAACAACGTATCCTTGTTCTTATTTCCTTCTTCACAGTTGCTTCCGCTCAGGATATATGTCTGTTGTTCAAACCACTGCTGATATGAGCAGGGATTTCATGCAAAACTAAATTATTTCCCCTTTATTTTACAAATTTACCCCCCATTCCCAATCCTGAAACCTTTGTTCATGTAAGCAGTATTGTTGATATCCTGTATTTGCATGAACAAGTATTGCATGTTAAGTTCTTTGACAGAAATATCTTCATGTTGGTTCCTCATCCCCTCTAATTATGGTTTTTCCTCTTCCTAACACTGCTGCCAGTTCCTCAGAAGTTCCTTGTGCTGTCATCAGGTATAAGCACCATACTGCAGCTTTAACCAAATACTGCTCTATATCCCAACAAAATGTATTGCAAAGTGATTTTCCTGCTACACAAGGAACAAGGTAAATCACTGCTTAACTCTCAGCATTGCTAAATTATTTGAGATTGGCAAGGGATCACAGAAAAACTGAAAATTTTATAATCACTGTGCCTCCAGTTTCCATAGTTCTGGTCAGAAAGAATTTCTCTCCCAGACCCTATCCCATTTCACCTAGTTTCCTTTGCCTTATGCTTTTTACCTTCCTGTCTTTTCATAGTTAATTTCTCTCACTTCTCCCTGAATCATTTGCTCATCTCCACTTTGGTTCTCTCTTCAGATTGTTGCCCCATGTTAATTACACTAAATGCATCAAATTCTGAATGAATAAAATTTGGAACAAAAGTTTTACAGTAAAAGAAACAAAATCAGGAATGTTTAGCTAGGCATTAACATTCTGATCATACAGGTCTAAATCTTTACACTTGCAGGTATGGATGTCAGTTCCTAAATCCATATTTTGGCATCTAACTAAAAGTGGCCTATTCTTTGGCATCCACAGCTCCACTGAAGTATTTAGTTGCTTAACTTTGGGCATTCAGCTTTAAAACCTTCTTTAACTGCAGTGGTTACACATTTATGGTAGTGACGAGCTTCCACAGATGATCAGAGTCCCTTGCCTGAAAGGAAACATTGCTAGAAGAACAATAACTTTAAAAATCCTTTTTTAAAACTTTAACATAGAATGGCTCAGGTCACAGGAAGAAAGAGCAGAAAGAATTTCATTGATTTACATAGAGTGTGGTTTGACACAGTCTTCAAGAAGGCTAACCAGGCTAAATCTGATTCTGGTCTCCTTTACATCACTGTAAATCAGGTTTATCTCCAATAATGTCCATAGAGTTACATCAATACAAAAACTGTGGGAGATCAAAATCAGGCCCTCTGTCCCCAGCAGGAGCGAGGATATATTAGATTTGTTTTTATTGTCTCTCTCTTTCTTTCAACTGCACATTATGTTATTTATCTACACAGAACCTTTATTTCACCACAGAAGTTTTTACACAGATCATGAAACTTGCAGTCGTCTCTTCCCTTTGATCATGTGATTCAACAATATGGAAAATAATAGAGTGAAGTATATGTGACAGACTGGGGGTATGTTTAGGTCAAATAAGAGAGCCTCATATTATTTGGAGAACATCATTTTGTGATTGCAACCTTCAGTTTGCAACTTTCATTTTGTCATGTAACAACCATGTTGATTTAAGACTCCCAGCTGGTGGTGAAAACTAGTCTAATTCTGCCAAATCTAATTCTACTATTCTGGATACTGTGTGATCATATTGGTGTGTCAGACACCTCCTAGAGAGAGGTGCCATCAAGAGCCATGAGAGGGCCATCAATGATGAATTACTTTTTCCTACAGGAGCAATGGCTTTTCTATCAGCAAGGCCATTGATTTTGACTCTCCACACAGAAGCTGATAGTGGGAGGATGGGGATCTGGGTCTGAAAACTACCACCTCCCAACCAAAGCATGGGGCAGAAATGGGACAGAGATTGTTTTTAGAAGGTGGCTGTTTTTCTATGCAAGGAGCCATTCCATCACACCTTGTAAATAGAACTTGCTGGAGATATCACGTATAGAAGAAACTCTGACTCACTCTGATGATGGTGTTCAAAACCAGGACTCACAAATGGGGTGAGATCAGACTGAGAGGGTCGCATTCAGGATTTTCTTGTTTTCCACAGAAACTTTCTTGTGCTTTTTTAAAAGTAAAGTGTTTATGGCTAAGAATTTCCTTGACTGAATCTGTGTTCCTTCCTTTATTGCCAAGTTGTCCCTGGAGGGTTTAACTAGAAACCAGAAGTTCTCACAGCAATATAGACTCTGGGGGAATTCAGCCAAGGGCTCAGGAAAGCTGTGGCACTGCTTCTGCGATTTAGGCTGCTGGACTGCAGGGTCCTATTGCCTAAGAAGGGTGTCAGACATGGGCTCTGCACCTGGGAGCATGCTTGAGAGACCCAGAGCTAGAAATAGTGACCAGACATTACCCAGACCCAGGGGACTTAGAAGCACATGGGATTCAGTAGCTGGATCCAATCATGACAGACGAGTGTGAGTCCAGAGAGAGGGACTGGGCCAGTTTATGACATATAGATCAGTAAACTGATTTCTTTATCTAATAATACAGTCTGGTTTGGCCTTAATCCTGCAAAGATTTATGTACATGTCGTACATGTTCAACTGTACTCATCGTGAACAGTCCCACTGAAGTTTAAGTCTTCACATGCTGAAGTTTTTGCTCCATTGAGGCCTTTAGTCCTGTTGATTCTATTACACCAGTAATTACTGTGACTCTTCAGTCAAGATTCATAAGCATTTTTCTCAACTGTATATTTCTGGGGTTCCAGCTCAATTCTACAAATTATCTGTGGGCTGAAACATGACATAAACAGAGACATGATTCCAACCTCGGAAACATATCCATAGATACATATTTTCACTTATTTTTTGTAAAGTTACTTGATTCTCTCTGGCACATTTACTCAGTGACTAATTGTATAAGATAAACAGTGTTATGGGCTCAGATATCTGGGATCGGAATCAAGTTTTCAAGACGTTTACAAAGGTTTATTCTCTTCTCCTTAGTGTACTTGTCTTGGAACGTGAATGGCAATAACAGGAGTTACTGTGTACAGTATTGTGCTTTCTGTCTGAAGAGTAACACTATTATCCCATTTTACAGATGGGGTAGCTGCAGAAAGAAGAAGGGAAGGCCCAGACTTCCAAAAGTTACCAGTAATTATGCATGCTTTTTCAAAAAAAGCCAAACAAGCAGACAGCAATGTTACTGGGCTGATTTCAGAGGTGGTGAGCATCACAACATCAGCTGAAGTCAATGGGAGCTGCAGGTGGTCAGCATTTCCGAAAATCTGGCCATAGGTGAGTTGAGTTTCACACCCAAAAACTGCAGCACCCAACATCAAAGGCCATTTTTAAAAAATAGGGCACTAGGCAATTTGCTAACACAGTCAGTCAGTGACAGAGAGGAACACAAATCCAGGCCTTCTGACTCACAGCCCATGCTGCCCCGAGATGCTTTTTGTTCTGGTTAAATCTCAAAAGTGCCTTCATTCTTTAAAGCTACAATTTGAGGCAATTGATCCATAATGTGAACTAATTGCTTTTTCTGAGGTGACTTGAAAAATCAAATTATACAGGAACAATGAAGTCCTAACATTTTAGTGACAGGTTGCTGTGCATGTTCAATCACTTTGTATTCTGAACATTTCCAAAGGATTTTAGTACAGAGACATGTACACACACAGCCCCCACACTGATCTTAGCAATGCCAAATGTCTCACAATACACTTAATTAAGGTGTCTGTTGGTCAACCTTTATGTGACAAGGATTCAAAAGGAGCTGTTTGAGACTAATTAATAAGTAATCCCCATTCTAAAGGGTACATAGAAATTTAGGAAATTAGGATAGGAAGAACTATTGGTCCGTCTAATCCACCCTTTGCCTTTTCTTAGGACAGCCATTCACCAGACATACCCAGAAATGTTCTCAGCACTCAGCTGTTAATTTCCTTGCTGTTTGTATATTCATCTTTTGTCAGACTATTCCATATCCTAATTACCCTTTAAGTGAAAAATCTCTTACTAATATCCCATCTAAACATCTTTCTCATTTCTAGCTTCAGTTCACAATGAAAACAAGTCTATTCCCTTCTTACAGTGTGGCCCCTGTATACACAGTATTTCTTACCAGTAAGTCACTTGGCAAGCATCTTTTTTTCAAGACTAAAAACATTGAGACTCCTTCCCAAGCAGTGGCTATAGTACAGCCACTGGCAATGGCAATTTAGGATATAACCTAAAATCTATGGGAACGTTTGGG
Organism: Gopherus flavomarginatus; assembly: GCF_025201925.1. Taxonomy (NCBI): domain Eukaryota; kingdom Metazoa; phylum Chordata; order Testudines; family Testudinidae; genus Gopherus; species Gopherus flavomarginatus. The sequence goes on from NC_066618.1 coordinate 241,376,955, forward strand.
TTTTAAATTTGTATTTTTTTGCACTTCCTCTATTTTAATATGAAATATCCCTGTAAGGCAGAAGAAGAGTCATTCAGATGTATCAACAAGGTTAATGAATAAACTTTTCTGCTTTTGGGCAAAGTTTCATAGAAAATTCACAAAACCCTGTACACCAAGCCAGGACTGTCCAAGACTTTGTAGTCAATGACATTAAATATATTTTTACCATTGTTTTTCTTAGACCAGCATCACAGTTATTTGGCTAATCAAGAGATATCCGATAGCTGCCTGTATGGTTAGGGTTTTATACTACCATTTGAAAGAACATGAATTTGTTTCCTGGAACTAGTCTCTCTCTCTCTCTCTCTCTCTCTCTGAACCTGCAGGGACGGGAGGTGGTGTCTGCTCAAATTGTCTACTTTCCTTTATAACTGATAAAGAGCTTCCCTTTGCAATTAAATTATGTGTCTATGATATTCCCATATTAAGTCGCTGTCTCTGTAAACAGCCCAATACAGTTTGCTTTAGTGAATGGAAAATCGTCTTTTCGCTGCCTTCTAAAGGAAAAAAAAGTTGGTCATTTTTATCATACTGCAGTTTAGGATGTTTCTAAAGTATAGAGTTTAAAGAAATAGGAATATTAAAAACTTGAGAAAAATACGCAATATTTGAAGAGAAGAAAGGACTGACTTACCATATCCCTACTGGCAGGCTGAATCACTTGTAACACTTCTCCATTGTTCTGTGCTGAAGTGAAGAATAAGTAAGTTAACTCCAGTAACATAGTGAAATGTCCATTTAATCTGTTTCCTTGGGACATTTAGTGGTAAAATTGTTTAAGCTGGTGTTGCAGATTGCCTTATTTTGATTACAGTACCTCTAGGTGCTCAGAAACAGGGCTCCATTGTGATAGGTGCTGTACAAACACATAGGTAGACATGGTCCCTGCTCCTAAGAGCATTCATGCCAATTTTAATTAAATTATAAGTATTGTACTACAACATGCTCTGCCAGCAAGAGTTTTAGCCTTGTCATCCAGGTTTTGTATAGCGTCGATATACCTCTTGAGTATAGTCATAGCTGCATTTTTGTCACAGAATTTATGACTTGTATGACAGTAGTTATAAGCTGTTGGGCAGATTCACCAGCCAATATAATGAAAATAAAGCCCTGACTTTCAAGTTCAGTTCTCCACCCCTTTCCTCAGAACTAGTTTTACTAATAAACAGAAGATGTAAAAGTCTTACACAGAAATTACTCAAGATGCTGGCTAACAGATTCCTGTCCCGCTTCCACAAGCTGGAGAGGGAGAAAAGACATCTTTCCCCATTTCTGGCTATCCCCTAATCTTGCCTTCGCTTGACATTTTAGCTTAAGTTCATTGACTGCCAAGGAGCTTGAGCTACTGAACATGTTGGTAGACTAGCCTGGACATTTCCCATACACTTGTTCCAGGCTACAAACTTCCATTCTTAACTCTAGACTGATTCCTAGGTATAAACATATGCTAAGCCTCCAACTAGGTCCCAGTGGAGAGTCTTTCCTCAACTTGCCAAAACTGAGACAAGAGCCTTTAGATAGTCTCCAGCAGAAAGTCACTTGTGACTTAGGTGACCTTCATTATAATGCACCATGTCTGCAGACTACTATTCCCAGCAGCTTCTGGTGTGAAGGACCCAAGTTCCATTACAGGAACATTGGGATACATGTCTGTACTCCAAGGTCCACTGCATTTTTACAGTAACTTAAATATTTTAAAAGATATATCTAGGGCTTTCAACATTTTGACATGCATGAGTTGATGTGATGGCAAAATAGAGGAATAAATTTAAAATGTTTGCAGCTGACAAGTAAAACCCTTGTTCAGAGCTGCGGAGGAGGCCAATAGAGAATGAAGCTTCAGCGAGACTTAAATGCTTTGCTGAACAGGAATTGGTTTAATCTCATGCATAAGTGTTCTGAGGAACTGGGACCCTAATAACTTGCAATGTCTTTATCTGCAGACTGTCACTAGAAGAAACAATGAGAAATAAATTGAGGCGGGCAGTAACATAAAGTGAACGATAGGCAAGTGTCAGAGGCTTACAAGTATTTCTATCAACGTTAAAACCTACCAATAAGAATAAACGCCACCACAGTTTAGTCTTTACAGCTATGTAACAGGCTCATATTGCTGGTGTGGAACTAGTTTCTACTGCTGTGGGAGGTGATGCTATGTGTTAGCTGATAACATAACATAGACGTTGAAGGTGGATATGATTGTAACAGTTTTGTTAGCTAACGTATTTTGTTACTCAATACTTATATATAAAGTAAGCAAATTTCCAGTTCAACCTAGATTATAATTTGTTGTCCTATGGCAGTGGTTCTCAAGCTTTTGTACTGGTGACCCCTTTCACATAGCAAGTCTCTTAGTGTGACCCCCCCTTATAAATTAAAAACACTTTTAAATATATTTAACACCATTATAAATGCTGCAGGCAAAGTGGGGTTTGGGGTGGAGGCTGACAGCGCACAACCCCCCATGTAATAACCTTGTGACCCCCCCCCAACGGATCCCAACCCCCAGTTTGAGAACTCCTAGCCTATGAGAAGGGAATTACAAGAAATGAAAGAATCTTATAGACTTTCAACTCAGTTTTTCTGATATGAGTCCAAACTTTAAAGTGCAGATCAGAAGTCACTTTTCCTTAAGGGGTATTCACATGCGGGGTTAGGAGGAACTGGCTTTAGGCCCTCTCTACCTTGCTGAGGGCTCTTAAAACTCAACAGAACACAACCAAAAATGCACCTTTGTTTTTCAAGAATATTGGCTTAAGTTCTACAACCCGTACTCTCACCAATGATCCTTACATAAAGAATCCCATTGAAATCAATGGGAATACTTGTATGAGTGATGTTTTTTTGTATGAGCAAGACTGGATTTTTTATTTGACAAGGTAACTAGTCCTTAATAAGGGTTTATTGCTATACCTACACTATTGAACCTATAGTGCGTAAATATCATGCCACTAGGTTTATACATATGTATGAGATTCTGAATGTGCTAGGAGAACTTTGACAAAATCTGTGCTTTGGACTGCACAGGAGGGGATTCCCTGCTCCATCAGTTTGAGTGACTTACAGAATAATCCCAAACCAAAGTTTTCTCCTTTCTCCTGTAAACAGATAACACCATCAAAATTTTGCCTTCTCAGATCATCTGCACTGGAAGTCCACCATTCTCATCCTCCTCCTCCTGTTGAGGGTAGAATTACTCCTAACTACCCTTTCCTTCTTCCTCTTTCCATGGTAATTGGGCTTTGTATTTAATGAGTCCCAGCTGTATTTCTTCTCCATTCATTTAACCCATATTGAGCTGGTTCTCTACCTGACAGACCTGATCATCAAACAGGGGTGTGGCACTACTTGCATGACCCCAATCAAGTAGTCTCAGGGTTTCCCTGGCTCCTAACTGTGTAATACATAGTAGGTTTGATATAGATGTTCTTTGTTACTTTATATAGTATTCTCTTCATTACTGCAAAACGTCTCATTAAATCTTCTCAAGAGGATCCAAATTCTGTCATGGGAGGTTGTCTACACCTTCCTTAAGGATAGCAGGGTGTGCATGCTGTTATATAAGAAAGCATATGTATAACCTCTGCTCATATAAACTCTTCTTACACTCTTTCTAAATGGTAGTCTCTTCTAGAGGCCTGAGCATTGAACTACGAGCTAGAAACTCCAACAATCTAATTCTACTTCTCCATTAATTGGCTGGGTGACTTTGCTGCAGTACTGTCTCCATTTTTAAAATAGGGATAACAATATTTGTTTACCTAACAGGGGTGTCGTGAGGACTAATTAATATTTTTAAGTGATTTGAACATACTAAGTGCTAAGCATTACCTGTAAGTGTTAAATCCTAACCTCATTAAAGTCAATGAAGTTTTGTCATGGATTTTAATAGGACCAGGACTGCGCTCTAATGAAGTTTTTACTTGCTTAGTTAGATTTTACAATTCATAACAGAGTTCATATCTAGGGCTCAATAACTAATAATGGAGGGTTGCAAATGCTTAGGAGGACAGAATTAGAATTCAGAATGATTTTGACAAACTGGAGAAGTAGTCTGAATTAAATAGGATGAAATTTAATACGGAAAAATGCAAACTGGGAAATAACTGCCTAGGAAGGAGTACTGCAGAAAAGAATCTGGGGGTTATTGTGGATCACAAGCTAAATATGAGCCAACAATGTAATACTGTTGCAAAAAAGCAAACATAATTCTGGGATGTATTCGTAGGAGTGTTGTAAGCAAGACATGAGAAGTAATTCTTCCACTCTGCTCAGCACTGGTAAGGCCTCAGCTTGATTATTTTGTCCAGTTCTGAGCACCACACTTTGGGAAAAATGTGGATAAATTGGAGAAAGTCCAGAGGAAAGCAACAAAAATGATTAAAGGTCTAGAAAACATGACTTACAAGGAAAGGTTGAAAAAATTGGGTTTGTTTAGTCTGGAGGAGAGAAGATTGAGGGGGAACATGATAATAGTCTTCAAGTACATAAAAGGTTGTTAAAAAGAGGAGGGTGATAAATTGTTCTTTTTAACCACTGAGGACAGGACAAGAAGTAATGGGCTTAAATTGCAGCAACAGGGATTTAAATTAGACATTAGGAAAAACTTCCTAACTGTAAGGGTAGTTAAGCACTGTAACAAATTACCTAGGGAGGGTTTGGAGTCTCCATCATTGGAGGTATTTAAGAATAGGTTAGATAAACACCTGTCAAAGATAGTCTAGATAATACTTAGTCCTGCCTCAATACAGGTCTAGATGACCTATCAAGGTCCTTTGCAGTCCTTCATTTCTATGATTCTATAATATTTACAGTGTCTATATTTTTTATTATGCACAGTAGAAAATGGTCACTGTTTTGAAGTATGCATCTCCTTTGTTGCCAAAAGCTGTAAGTATATATATATACACACACATACATAGACAGTATGCTTGTTATAGATTTTTCTTTCTGTTGCTGTATATAATATTCTCTTCATTATAGCAATATGTCTCTCCAACAAATGATACTTAGGAGAATCGAAACTCTGTGTCATGATCTGAAAGGTTTGCATTTAATATACATTTGCTTGGAGCTTTCTTGAGCACTTCTTACCTGACTGACATTTATCTGAGACAACTGAATTCCTAAACTACCCTTACCCTGCATCATTTTCAGAAGATTCGTGGTCTAAAATAAAATTGCTTTATGTTCAAATATTCCTTAAAATATTTTTATTGTAATGATTTAAATTAAGTTGCTAAGATGACAGTAAAATGGAAATTATAAAAATATGTTGCAAAATATTTCTTTAACACAATATGTTTTCCCAGTACCAGAAATAACTTTTTCTTGTAATTTAAGGTGGAATATAATTAATTCATTCTGAACATTGACTGTGTAAATTTTAAAATTGAAAACAGGTATTATTTAATTGTACTGTGCATAACTATAGTCATTTCTAAATAGAAAAAGTATATTTTCTATTTACCACCAATACGGGAATATTTAAACTTTTATCAGTGTTGAATATGTTTTTAACAGTCAGTACAGCTGTAACACGAGACCCTGAGGGGGATGGGTATTGGATTTGTTTTATGTCAAGTCTACTACCAGACTTTTTCATAAGAACTCCTTGCTGAACAGTTTTCTTTTTAACTTGCTTAAAATCTCTCCATTGTTTTGGGGTAGATCCTTCAAGCTGTTGAATGACCTTTTTAAAAAAAATTCGTGTACTTTGTGACAGGGAAGACAACGTGAGCTGAGGACACTCAGGGTAGAATCCTGGCCCTGCTGAAATCAATGGCAAAACTCCCTTGCACTTTAATAGGACCAAGATTTCACCTTCAGCATCCTGCAGCAGGCATTGTGCAGTGCCTTGCAGAAACTGGCCATTTATTTTTTAAATTCTCTCTATTGCTGATGTTGATTTTTGTCATACAAAGCATGCTACTGAAAGATTTGTTGAGCCAGTTGTCCATAACATACAACATATAATAGCACTCTATTCCATGTTCATTCCTGATGGTGCAAGCTGTACTTGCAGATGGTAATGCTGCACCCAGAGAGGATTCAGCCCTAATGGCAGGGTAAGCAATGCTTCTCCTATGAGGATTCTTCTGAGGGAGGGCAGCATTAAATTGCAGTCAGAGCTCCATAGGAATTCCACTGGTGCAGACTGATCAGAGGATGCAGTAAGCCAGCCATCTCGGACATACCACCTCAGTAGACTTTGTCACCCATTAGTGGAAGGAAAGCAGTGATGAGTGCCATGACAGTTTTAGTAAGACTTGCAACAACTCACATGCATGCCTTACATGGGCCAAAATAGTGTCCTCCTTGTGATGTGACCTCGCACATAAGGTGCAAGCAAGTTACCCTGTGTGGAGGATTGCCAACATTGTATTTAAAAAATACAGGACAGTTTTCCTTAGCACCCATATGGCGGAGGAATACCAGTGGGGGCCGGGTGGGATGCCAGTACCACACGGGGTGGGAGTACTCACCACGTGGCAGTTGAGGAAACCTTCCACTCCCTGCAGCAGTCAGACGGTCTTAGTTGCTGGGACCCAGCTCCAGAAGTGAACAAGCCAGCACTGAAGAGCCAAGCGCAAGAGGGAAGTGGAAAGTACTGGCGCCTGCTGGACAGGGCCTCCTGCTGACTCCATCCCCGTCTGCTTTCCCTGTGCCGGCTCTGTCAGGCAGAGCAAGTGGACAGGGCTGTGTGCCCTGGAGCGGCGCTGAAGGGCCAGGGTCAGGAAGGGGCTCTGTCTGGCAAAGGGGTCAGTACTCCTAGGCTTTAGCCTTCCATTCCCTCCTTTCAGAGTCTCTGCTGAAGTCCCCAGCAGAGGAGGACTCTGCTGGTTGGTGGCTGCTGCAGCTGCAGGAGTGGGAGAGTGAAGTAGGCAGTGAACCTGGTCCTGGCAGCTTAAATCACCTGCGCTGAGCCCCATCTGCTTCCTCTGCTGGACAGAACCCCCTCCTGACTCCAGCCTTTCAGCTTTGTGCCTTCCTGATAACCTCATTGTGCCCCTCCAAGGAGCACACTCCATAGTTTGGGAACCCATGTGCTATAGGTACATTGGTTCAGTAAATCATGGGACTGATTCTGCATTACTTCATTGCCTAAGTTTACACTGTTGGCAGGCAAGGTAATAAAACTGGCTTCGCATAATGATAATATTTTTAATATGTCAAAATAAGGGCTAATTTTCTATTGAAATAAGAGATATCCCTTGTAATATGGGACTATGGGCAACCCTATCCCTGGGAGCCAGATGGAAGCGTCCCACAGGCCACCAGATGGACAATGCACAGCAAGATGGGCACATAGAGCATGCAACACATGGCTTGCATACATAGATGGCATGCCACTGAGGAAAAGTGTGAGAGGATAGAGGGCAGGCCGGGGAAAGGAGGATTGGAGGTCATTATACAAACACAACTCCCACACCTGATGGACTTCCATCACCATGAACCTTCTATGGGGTCTATGCTAGCAGAAGATGAACAAATCCTAGGTGGATCCAACCAATCCTTTCTGTAATGAGACAGGTGCAAGGATTTCAGGACCAATCTTATACTATCTTGAAAAATGTATGGTCAGTACAAAGATTGATCTCCGAGGGATATAATGTAACATGTTTTCAGAAATATGTATCTCTCATTTTGCTGTCCATGCAATCCACTGGCTCTATGGATTAGCCAATTTGTATTAAGCTTGTACCTATGCTTTCAAAGCTATTAGCAGGTACAGTTGATAATTGATGCACATGGATATTTATATATGATTTCAGAACATTTATTTTAGACAAGAACACATCCCAACATAACATCAGGAGTTTTATATTAGGGCCAATGGGCCAACACCTAGGCTGCTGATGTGCTGAGACTGGAATGGGTCAAAATTTTTCAGATGACGTGAAACTATTTGCAAATTTGATACAATAGTTGTAGCTAGGGAAAGGTTTTTCAGGGCCAGCAAACATTCACACACACACTCTGACTCATTCTCTCTCTGCATGCACACATGTATGCACACTCATTCATCCCCTCTTATAGCCTTTAGCCCAGTGGTGAGTGCACTTACCTGGGATATGGGAGATGCAGGTTTGAATCCCTACTCTGGAGAAGAGACTTGAACTCAGCTCTTACCCAGGTGAACTTCCAAAACACCAGATTATAGGCTATTCTGGTGTAGTTTGTACCCAATCTCTCCTGTGGAAGCTCTTCCTCTTTGTATAAATACTAAAATCCCTCTCCTTCTTCCATGGACACAGAGGGCTTTCAGTGTGGTGCAACCCACATCTTCTGTGCTGCAGCAATCTGCAGAGGTATTACTGAGGTGGGGCAGATTCAGACCAGGGAAAGCACGTGTGTGACCCCAGTACGTGGATCCACTGACCACTCTTCCCCACCCCCCAGGATGGAATGCTTTAGCTGCAGTTGCAAGGCCAGATCTGGTTGGAGAGGAATGAGAATATAGCTAGCATGTCCATGATGACAGATTCACCAATCTTCAAATAGGATTTTGAGAGAGCTCAGTGGGTAAGGCAGTTACTAAAGACCTCAGGCTGCTGTAGTGGCCCCAGGGTGGCTGTTCCTGTAGTCTGTACCTCAGGAAACAAGTGGAGAGGGATATTGTTCTGCACTAGCTCCCATGGAGAAATCCCACTTCACTCTGGCTTTGGGCAAGGGGGAGAGATGTATCCCTTAGAGCAGTGTTTCCCAAACTTGGGATGCCGCTTGTGTAGGGAAAGCCCCTGGCGGGCCGGGCCAGTTTGTTTATCTGCCCCATCTGCAGATCCGGCCCATTGCAGATCCCACTGGCAGTGGTTCACTGCTTCAGGCCAATGGGGGCTGTGGGAAGTGGCACGGACCGAGAGACATACTGGCAGCCGCTTCTAGCGAGTCTCATTGGCCTGGAGCAGCGAACTGCAGCCAGTGGAAGCCATAATTGGCCAGACCTGTGGACCAGGCAGGTAAACAAACCGGCCCAGCCCGCCAGGGGCTTTTCCTATACAAGTGGCGGAACAAGTTTGGGAAACATTACCTAAGAGAACAAATTTATCATAAAATATTAGCTATTTAATATTATAATTTGGTTTATTTAGGTACACTAATGACTTGATACTAACTCTTACGAATACATTCATACTAATGGATACATTGCTTATCAGCCATTAACAATGGTGTATCTTGCTACATGTTTATTAGTACTTTATTGTGGGAAGGTGGCAAACTCATTCAGATCTTGGCATTTCTCAAGTATATTACTTATTTTGCTACTGACCTTCCTGATTTTCTATTTTAAATTAAGTTTTGTGATTCAAAGGAAAAGGATCAGGGTTAACATTTGTAGGAAATCTATAGGTTGCCCAGGGTAATGGAAATGTCTTGTACATTTCACTACATTTTATTTATTTATATAGCACCTCTGATCCAGAGCACTAGGGCTGGTGAACGGCCCTCTAGCAGTACGTGACCATGAACACATAACTAGTGTCCCGAAAGAGAACTAAGTATCACCAGAAGATGAAAAGGCATCTAATCATTAGACTATCAATAAAAGGAGGCAAAGGAAGTTTTTCGATGGGATTTATTGTGTTACAGACTGAAACAAATAATTGAGGAATGGAGAAAAATAGGAAAAGGAGTCATTGTCTACAGCCAAGCTCTAAGATACAACTGCATTTGCTCCAATCCCTCAGACAGAGACAAACACCTACAAGATCTCTATCAAGCATTCTTAAAACTACAATACCCACCTGCTGAAGTGAAAAAACAGATTGACAGAGCCAGAAGAGTACCCAGAAGTCACCGACTATAAGACAGGCCCAATGAAGAAATTAACAGAATGCCACTACCCATCACATTCAGCCCCCAATGCATCATCACCTTCAGCTCCAGTGCATCATCAAAGATCTACAACTATCCTGAAAGATGATCCCTCACACTCACAGGTCTTGGGAGACAGACCAGTCCTCGCTTACAGATAGCCCCCCAACCTGAAGCAAATACTCACCAGCAACCACACAACAAAAACTATAACCCAGGAACTATAACCTTGCAACAAAACCTTATGCCAACTCTGTCGACATATCTAATCAAGTGACACCATCATAGGATCTAATCACATCAGCCATGCCATCAGGGGCTCACTCACCTGCACATCTACCAACGTGATATATGCCTTCATGTGCCAGCAATGCCCCTCTGCCATGTACATTGGCCAAACTGAACAGTCTCTGTGCAAAAGAATAAGTGGACACAAATCTGACATTAGGACTCATAACATTCAAAAACCAGTAGGAGAACACTTCAACCTCTCTGGTCACTCAGTAACAGACTTAAAGGTGGCAATTTTGCAACAGAAAAGCTTCAAAAACAGACTCCAATGAGAAACCGCTGAACTTGAATTAAAATGCAAACTAGATACCATTATTTTGGGCTTGAATAGAGAGTGGGAGTGGCTGAATCATTACACAAATTGAACCGATTTCGTCATGTTAAGTATCCTCACGACTTTTTGTCAACAGTCTGAAATGGGCCATCTTGATTATCACTACAAAAGTTTTTTTTTCCTCCTGTTGATAATAGCTCATCTTAATTAATTAGCCTCTTAGAGTTGGTATGGCAATTTTCACCTTTTCATGTTCTCTGTATGTATATGTATCTTCTTACTATATGTTCCATTCTATGCATTTGATGAAGTGGGTTCTAGCCCACAAAAGCTTATGCTCAAATAAATTTGTTAGTCTCCAAGGTGCCACAAGTACTCCAGTTCTTTTTGACTGTACAGACTAACATGGCTGCTACTCTGAAACATTGTATTCTGTGTTTTGGCCCATATCCTGAGGGCCTTATGAAAGCCCTAATCCTGAAATTGGATCTGTCCCCAGGGATCTGATAACGACCAGGGCCTTGACTTTCACTCAGGAACACTCCACAGGGAGTTTTGCATGAGTGGGGATTGAGTAAGAACCTCAGAGTTTGGTCCCTGAGGCAGGGCAGTACCTGTTTGTTAAATCTCAGGATAACAGCACGATCAGATATCTAGGCACTTTAGAAATAATGACTAATAATAAATTATCTTTGGTATCACTCACCATTTGGTGACTGAATGGAGCAATTTGTAGCCTTTTGCTAAATCAAACTTCAGAAATAAAGTTCAGAAGTGTGGCGGTGGTAGTGCTTGTGTGTATGGGGAATTGGATTTTCCCCAACTGTCCTGATCCCTCTCTCTCCCTCTGCTTGATTTCTCCTTCCTTGTTCTTCCTCCATCTCAGAGTTTTAAAATATACCAAGGGTGAAATCCGGGCCACACTGACCCCAATGGGAGTTTTACCATTGTATTCAATGGAGTCAGAATTTCATCCCTATTATCTGCCCTATCCCCCATATGCTTTCCCATCCCCACACTCTGCAAAGCTATCCCCTTTTGCAGATATGACACCTTCTTAGTGATATAAAGGAATTTCTGCTTCCTGCTGTGTAAGTTCAGCCCAGGTATTAGTGGATAGAAGGGCTAGTGAAGGGAAAGGAAGGCAGGCGGCCTTAGTTTGAAGCTAGCTAGGAAGAGTGACATGGTGCCTGCCTGTCTACATTATTAAAAAAGCAACACAAGAGTCGGACTGTTTACAAAAAAAGAGCGGGGGTGGTAGTCAGAAAACAGGATGTATATCAACTCTGCATGGGCAGGATGCCATAGATCAGTGATGCTAGCTGGATATGGATCAAAACCAGAACAAATTATCACCTCCACCCTCCTGCTCCTTAGAATAGGAGTAGTGTTGGAGAGTTGGAAAAATGGGAGTTGGACACAAATCACCTCAGCTTTTGGCCTTGCTACAAGAATCCAATAGATGAAGTTTTGCAAAACCAAAATCATCCTTGCTCATGCCCATGGTTGAAAGTTTTACAATTGCAACAGTTTTCATTAAAAAAAAAAGGGGAGGGGCAGGGGCACATTTTTTTGAGATAAATATATCCCATGTTTAAGCCAGGTCTAGTGTGTGTGTCAAAGCAAGGTGTGTTTATCTATGTAGGGTGACCAAATGTTCCATTTTAAAGGGACAGTTCCATTTTTGGGGACTTTTTCTTATATAGGTGCCTATCACCCCCCACCCCCATCCCATTTTTTCACAGGTGCTATCTGGTCACTCTATATTTATGTACTCCCCACTAAACTTTGGGGCTTTGACTGGTGGCTGGATATCTCAGAGTGCAATCCACTGAGCATTCTATTGAACTGAAGCCTGCACGAGTCCTGTAACAAAGTAACCAGTCTCCACTTTTTGTCCTATACTGAACTTTGCTTATGGAACAAAAATTCATACATACTTCCCTTCCTCACCATTCAGTTGTGGATATCTTGTGTACTTGTGCAGCTTAAGAGATGCAGAACTTTAGCTCTCGTATGGCACATTGATCCTGCTCCTGCTGAAGTCAATGATAAAGCACCCATTGGCTTCATTGAGAAAGGCACAGGCACAAAACGACTAGTTGTGGCAACGGTACAAGAAACCATAGGTGTAGATTTAAAGAAGGAGAAGAAAACCTAGAATTTCCATATACAAAAGACTATAAAACAACCTAACAACTAAAATTACACCCATTGTCCATGAAAAGCAAAAATTTAATTATGGTTTGGTTCATGCGTTGCTTTTTCTAAGAACCACTCACTCCCATCCTGAGCAAGCCATATTGGTGTGTGGACAAAGACTATGCAATTAGTTTTTTGTTCAAACTCCCTAACGCCATATCTGATTTTATTGACTTGCATGCACACGGCTGTCAGGCAGCTGGGAAAAGAAAAATAGAAGTTCCAATTCCAGGTCACTTCACATACCTTACCTCAGAGCTTGCTTTATTAAAATGGAGAAATCAAAACTAGAACAAATCAACTCAGATCTGGTGAGTCATAACCACCAGGCCTTTCCAGCTGGGAGCAAAGGGGAACCACCCTTCTCCTTACCGATATCCTTCTTTGCACTAGCTTTCCTTTTCCTTTTATAACCCTATTCTGATCAGCCATATGACAGTCAGAAACCCAGTAACCCTTTACATGCCAGACTGCCTTTACAACTTGTCACAAAGGTAGTGGATTTTTTTTTAAATGTTGGGTGAAATAAACGCAATACGTATCAGTTTGTAAATAGTGCTAGTTTGTATTTTAAATCATAGGAACACAGGACTGGAAGGGACTTCCTAGGTCATTAAGTCTAGGCTCCTAGCTATTGCAAGCAACTCCATCTTATAATCCAGTTTATAAATTTGTTCAAGCTTCACCCTAAAACTCGTCAGTTGTTTGCCCCCTCTACTGCTTTTGGGAGGCTATTTCAGAACCACACTCGTCTGATGATTACAAACCTAATTTCCAGCCTAAATTTATTCACAGACAGTTTAAACCCATTTGCTCTTGTGCCAGCATTGTCCTTGAGCTTAAATAGCTCTTCTCTCTCCTTGATGTTTACCCCCTGTTCTATTGTAGATAGCAACCCATATCCCCATGCAGCTTTCATTTGCTAGGCTAAGAAAGCCAAGCTCTTTTAGTCTCTTCTTGTAAGACAGGCTCTCCATTCCTCAATCATCCCAGCAGCCCTTTTCTGAGCCAGTTCCACCTTGAATTCATCTTTCTTGAACATGGCTGATCAGAAATCCTTTCATTTATGCATAAAGAAATGATTTCTAAAAAGTCATTTAATGTTGTGACAAAAGCATTGAACCATATACCTTAGTGATTCATCTGAACATTGCTTTTCATGTGTGACATATTAGTTTATATATTAGTTTGCATGCACACTATAACGATTTGCATAGGAAAATATAGATTCTGTGAAGCACAGATAATCTATTAAGCATGATGATTTGTGTTTGAAGTCTATTGGGTTTCTTTTCAGAGGGATCAAGTATGAGTTCCAGGGTAAGGCTACATGGGGTTACAATTCTGGGTCCTGGCTTGCAACATTTTTCTAATATGCTGGCTCAGAAGAGGGAGTAGTCAAACTCTGGATGGCAGCTGATAAAACTGGAGTCATGTGCCTGCTTATAACATATATCAGCATTTGCTAGCAACTAGCTGTGATGTGCCAAGGGAAATCATACTGTGTGAACATTGCAATAAAAGGCCCCGATCCCTCAATCTGATACACATGTGCAGATCCTTATGCCTTTGCAGAGTTCCACTGAAATCAACATGGCTCTGCACAGGTGCAAGGGGCATCCTGCATGGCTCAGATTTCAGGACTGATGCTCCGCTTACCAAGAATTTTGAAAGGAAGGTGGGAAAATGGATCTTTGCCAACTGCAGCAGTAGGAGATGAAAATGTCATTTCCAGTGCATTTTTGAATCACCCCCCACCCTCCCGCTAGACTATGTGACTAATTGAGTTCAATTCCAGTGAAATTGTTGATTGTCACTATAAATACTTCAGTATTTGTCTTTGCTCTCACTGTCTATTACTGAGGTGTAAACTCTTACATTGTACTGTACAGTAGGTGCTATTAATTTGCCATGGGAAGATACATTGTTTGTATCATGTCATTTCCCTCATCCCTTTATTTTGTGACTTCATTCCAATCCTCCATATACACATACCTGGGGTGAAGTTTTCACCATGCTTTGTCCCCCTTAAGAGCCAGCACAGCATAAACGGGCTCTGAGGGTATATCTACACTGCAATTAAAAACCGTGGCTGGCCCATGCCAGCTGACTCAGGCTCATGGGGCTCGGGCTGAGGGGCTGTCCAACTGCAGTGTAACATTTGGGCTCAGGCTGGAGCCTGGGCTCTAGGACCCTGCAACCCCAAATGTCTACACCACAATTAAACAGCCCTGCAAGCCTGAAACTGCCAGGACATGCCAGCCAAAGCTGTCTAATTGAAGTGTAGACATACCCTAAAAGCCCTGGATCCAGTGAGCAGAGAATTCTTTGGTGCAGGAGCTGAGGAGGATGACAGCAAGCTATCCACTGATGACCCCTTTACAAGCCCCGGGGTAGGAGGCATGGCTGGGAGTGGAAGGGGCATGTCATGGGTGAGGCCACTGCCTGTATCACCTGCAGAGATTCTGGGAAACACTGCTGCCCCATAAATGGGTGTAGACTAGGGTAACCAGACAGCAAGTGTGAAAAATCAGGACGGGAAGGGAGGGTAATAGGAGCCTATATAAGAAAAAGCTGCAAATATCAGGACTTTGCCTATAAAATTGGGACATCTGGTCACCCTAGTGTAGACAGGCTGCCATAATTTAGATATAGCCCTGGCCAGGGGCTACTCTGGTCCCTGGAGTAGCCCAGAATCAGGATGCGAAGGTGATTTAAAGCTACCTTAGCACTCTTCCCGCTGGCTGATGAGTTCTGTTCTGTGCTTTTGAGAGGCACACACTGAATCTTACTCCAAGTCTTTTTCATTCTATGACCTACCATCCCAGAAGAGCAAGTAAAATCTTTTGAAAATCTGGCCTGTGGTGTGTATAGTTTCCATCTAAGTATCACTATTAATAAAAATTGGAAAAATACGCAAGAGAAAATTGATTTAAGGCCAAATTCTGGCCCTACAGCACAATGTGAATGACTAGACTGTATGATGTTCTCTACAGGGGCTGGAAAGGAATCCTCTTCCCCACCCCTCAGGCCACTTTGCAGCTGCTAGTGTAGCCTTGGGGCTGTGATAGCCCCAACTGCTCCTGCATACTCACTCTGCAGGCCAGAATGACAGGTGAATCCACATTACTGAAGAGCCACCAGCCCCACCCCATTCTATCCTCACAATTGCCTGTGTACTGGGGTTCAGCAAGCCCTAGATAGCACAGGTCCTCATTGCACAGGGTCTAGGGCCTTCTTCTGTGAGGTCCCAGAATCTTGTCCCACCACTTCATGCAGTGCAATCGGATTTGTTTTGTAAGGGACCTTTATAGCCATGGAATCTTAATTATATCTCGGAAGACTGTACATTTCAGTGCATTGACACACTGTTCAAATTCAAATGATCATCTAATATAGTTTCATTCACTCTGCAATTAATGTAAAATTGATATGGAGGTAGCATAGGGGAGAAATACATCCAATACTTAGAAATGGTATTTACTTTAAAACTTATTTAAAATTACTAATTTCATAAAAAGACCTCTATTACTCTGTGATTCATTTCAGAATAATGCATAGGAATTCATATACTTCTATGTAATATGACAAGTCTTTTTTCCCCCTATCATATACTAAATGATGAACCAGACTAATGGTAGCAGATTTTGGCTTCAGTGTTATATAGGCCTGAAGGGCTTTAATAAAAGGGATATTTTACTACCCACAAATCATAGATATCAGCATGTTTTTCAAACATTCCGTGAAGTAGCATGTACAGTACGTAAATTTGTACATCTGTGAAGGATGTTGCAATGTAAAATAACAGCTATAATCTCTCTAAAAATAAGGCCATTTGCAGACAAACGTTTGTGAATCATTGCACTGACGACAGAGAGTGAGTGTGTATGTGAGTGAGTGTGTGTGTATTTTGAGGGATATCCACAGTTACTCAACAGCTAGCTCATTTAAAGTTGCATTGGTGCTTTTTAAAATTCTATGAAAACCATTTATTCACATATATTTCATTTGTATGAAATAGGTGAATATCGGGATTGGGTCAGCCTCATGAAGTCTGATGGTTTGAGAACTTTTCAAATTAATATTTTATTTCCAAAACTAGTTAGAGTTTCTGAACCTTTCTCCCCTGGAATTTAAATCCATGTTTTGGATTGTTGTTTGCTAAGAGTGACTCATTTTAAATAAACAACCAACCCAACATGATTTCTAGTTAAGGGTAGCCTGTAATGTTTCTGGGATGGAATAACGGTCTTCCCATCTACTCACAATAAATCAAATAAATACATAAGGTTGGCAGGCACATAGAAGTTCTCTGTAATGGCTACACTATTGATTTGGGCCAGTTCCTCATTTGATGTAAATTGGCATACCTCTGATGAACTTACTGGCTTCAATCAAGCTATGCTGATTTACATTAGATGAGGATTTGACTCACTGTACTTATTTTTTCATTAGAATTTTCCCCTTTGTGCTCCCTTTTTTCAGTCTTTCATAAGCAGAAAAAAAATCCAATAATATGCATGTTTGCATCATACTTTCAAAGCCATGAAGTTCAAATGCATTTGAAATTAGGCAAAATGAGTTCATTCAGCCCAGCTAAAATCAATGCTCTACAGAAGTGTCTAAAATTACTAGTGATAATTGTTTTCATATTAGCTGTACTGTAACTCTACAGTGATATATTTACTGCCTGTTCTGGAAGAGATACAGCAGTGCAATGTGGGCAAGTAAATGGTTGACATTCCTGTGCTTGTAAATTACGGTTCCATGCACATTCCACATGGGGCGAGGCCCAAGTGCCTGTATGTTTTTGGAGCCTAAATCTGTACACTTGCCTTAAACGCTCACACATCCTGGCATATGAATCTCTTGCATTCAGCCCTTCTTCCTGACAAGTGCATAGAAGTAGAAGGTTTTATTAAATTACTGTAGTGCTGAAATGTTCTGACTGCCTTTTGCATAGCTGATATAAATCTACGAGCCAAATCTTAACTGACATGAGCAGTCCTATTGACTTCAATGAAGCCATTTATGTGGGTATAGAATGACTATTCATGTTGGTAAGCATTTGCAAGATCAACCCCCCAGTTTTTATTCAGTCCTTATTCAAGCAGAACTCTGACTGCAACCGTGGATAAACATCAACATTTGCAACACTGGAAAGTGAACACAGGGAAATTTGCAAACATGCCAAGGGGTAAAATCCTGCTTCTACGGAAGTCAGTGTCTTGAGTTTGTCAATGTAGAAGCCAAGTATCAGAAATATGGTGCATAGCCACAAGAATTCTGAGGCATAAGCTCTTAGTTAAATAGGTCTGAAATTTAGCAATTTTTTATTACATAAAAACAACAAAAATATGTTGGTTAATTCAAGACATCAGTCCTTCAAAAACCACATTTCATTATATATTATACCCAATACTGTTCTTAATCTATGATGTAAGAGTAAAATTTACTTTCCTTATACAATAGAATAGGGTTATATGTGAAAGTAGTGCAGGTGTGTTGAGGGTGTGAAATTCCCCTTCTGGTTAAAGCCAGGTTTCAGGAGTCTTGCCTAGTGAAACCTGAAGTAAGGACCTCACAACTTAGCCCTGAATGTTTTAGTGTGTGTTCACATACTTTAATTTTATAAGGTTGCATAATGGGAATTACAACTCTCAGATTCGGTCCCACCATGCTGCACTCAGTGCAGGGCAGAAGGAAAAAAACAGGCAAAGGTGACTTTATTTTTGCAGCTACAGAGTTCTGGGATCAACCAGAGACTGGTATGACCTCCTAGTTCTATTTAGAAGAGTCTCGGGGATGTTCCAAACTATATCTGACTGCCTATAGTACCCAGGGTTGTTCTGGAAGCTGCAGTTCACTAGAACACAGTTACTCCCCTTTTGCCCAGACATAACCCCTATGAAAAGGGTGGTCTAGAGATGCTATGGTGGCTTTATGCCACCCAGAGATTATACAAGGGGACTCCTCAGGTAGTTGGTTAATCCAGCTTTAAGAACCTTTTGTACTGCTGGAGTGACAACAAAGGGCAGTATCAGGGATAAATCTAACTCACGATCCCTTATTTTGGTAATTAATTTGGCATATGAGCTCCCAATGTCTATGCTAGGCATCTAAGTGCCAAACTGATTGCCCAAATGTGGAATCAGAGTCCTGACTGACCACCCAAGTTTGAAAATTGGGCTTCCTATATTAGATAATGAACTACAATGGTGCACGAAGGTGATATAATAATGCATGTAACATACATTTTACAAAGGAAAAGACATGATACAATTTATCTTTCAGTGCATTTGCTTTGTAATTTTATTCACTACATTTTAATAAGTATTAAAGACCTTCTTTAAAAAAAATCACCTCTGAAAATATTTCCAATTCCCCATAACCTAAGCAAATTATATTCACTAAAAACTACTGAATATTAAAAATAAACATATCTGGCCATGTAAACAAAATGCAAACATCGAAAATGGTTTTGATTTGAATATATCTAAATAGGGAGGTTTTTTACATTTTTTTTCAGTGCCGCTAATGAGGTTTTACATGTACGGTTTTAGAAACCAGACACCATTAGTGAAATGCAAAAGCCATATCAGCAAGGTTTACTGCCTAACAACCCTGGGAAGAAATAGCATCACATAGTGTGGATTGTTAAAACCAAACCTACTCTGTAGCAGATCTCAAAAAGAAAATCTAAATTTAGAGTGATAAACCTTGAATTTGCAGTGTACTTAGCTATTAATCACAGAATAATAAAACTCCAATATTCTACTCCTCCTACAGTACATATGCAGTTCTCCCAACTGGAGATCAGTGAACCCCAAACTCTGGAATTTAGGAGGTAATATTATTATAGCTGGCAAGCAACTGGAGGTCCTATTTCTCATGCTAGCATTAACATTTCTGTTTAGTCACCAAAATAGCAGAGCAAGTAGAGGCACCTTTATGTTCACTGGTGGCAGCAGAAGCAAAATGGTGAAAAAATGGGAAGTACTGATGCAGCTGTCTAACAGAACTTCTGTATCTCACAGATTGGTGATTAGCAGTTTTAATTCAGTGAGTGTACTACTTATAGGGGGTATACTGCAGCTGGGCCACACAGGCTTCCCACAGATTACACTGTATATCAAAAGCAGAAAATAACTTTGGCTAGATCTTCCTTATCAACGGGGAAAACATTCCATTTGTCCAATGGTGATTTTGTTAGTGCATTTGCCTGCATGTGGAAGTGGGTTCTAATATACTGGGCTACAACTTTGCAGGTGGAAGTCAGAATGTTTGCATTTGTGCTGTTTGGCAAATTAAATTCTGATATCTCAACATCTGTTTTTGTCCCAAAATGGGATGAAAAAAAAATCAAAATATCAAATATTTTCACAGAACAAAAAGCACTGAAAAATTTCAGTTCAGGAATGCCACAATAGACAATTTTGACATTTTTCGATTAAAACACATTTTTACATTTCAAAATATCTATTCACAGTCCCACATTTCATTTCCAAATGATGACATTTTAAAATCTTGATTCAAAACGTCAATTAAAAACATGTTTCAGAGTAGCAGCCATGTTAGTCTGTATCCACAAAAAGAACAGGAGTACTTGTGGCACCTTAGAGACTAACATATTTATTTTAGCATAAGCTTTCGTAGGCTTCCGTCCACGTCATCAGATGCATCTGAAGAAGTGGGCTGTAGCCCACAAAAGCTTATGCTCAAATAAATATGTTAGTCTCTAAGGTGCCACAATTAAAAACATATTTCATTTTGAATTTTGCCATCAAAACTAAGAAATTCACATGCTCCTATGCAAATTTTCAATTTAAATGGAACCCCATATTTTTCCAGAAAAAAAATTTGGTCAATATTTTTTGTCCATCTCTAGTTACCACTTTCTTCTGTTCCAGTAGGAATGTGTTATTTGCTGCTTTATGTGTGAAAGGTGTCTGCAGTTCTCAACCTTTGTAGCAAACTTGCATATCACTTTCTCTTGCACAGTATGCCAATCAAATTAGAACAACATTTACTTAAATGTATTAACTTCAGTAAATGGACAAATCAGGCTTTCCTAACATCAGCATGATTCTGGAATAATTTCATTGACATGTATGAAGTTGCTAGGGATTTATATAGTTGTTAACAGACAGCAGAATTTGGCCCAATCACTTTGTTTTATCTGCACACACCCTGAGTCTCCAGTGTGGCATCCCTCAGCCTCCTCACATATTAGATGATCTCTTTAGCCAGTTACATAATAATGTTCTTTAAACCTACTCACTTAGGGTACGCTGAATGTTCTGGCACCAGAGGTTCAAATTACCATCAGGTTCTACTTAACCCTTCATCTTTCAGAGGTAGGTAAAGTGAGTTACATTCAGGTTACAATGTGGGTTTCATTTGGAACAGGCCTGAATAATCAACATCCTGTCTGCTGTGCATTAATTTTAAAGATCCCATGGCACTGTTTATGAGAATAATTGTCCTTGGACAAGACTTCACCTCACCCTCACCCCCACCCCCTGTTCATTGTACAGTAGGCTACCTGCCTGACTGGCTGCTTTCCTTCACCTCAGAGAGAACTATATTTAACTGATGAAGCAACTCCAGTTGCATATGGATTATAAAGCACTTTGTCATCCTTTGAGAGGAAAGAATTGTATATTGTTTTTGCAATGAGGTATCATTTAACCACACATAATGGGTACAATTCTTCCCTACATCTGAGCTTCACTTGGCGCAGGGGAAGAGACAGAGTTATGGCTCCTTCATTTTGCACCAGCCCAGCCCCTCAAGGACCTTATGCAAGTAGAGGATAAAGTGTAGCTGCACCCCAACTCAATCCCAGCAAAACTCTACCTTCCCTAGCATGTCCCCTATGCTGGGGTGAGGTGCCTCACACAGGAGCTGCCTCCATTAGGTTGATGCCAGCCAGGAGTTCTCCTCAGCTAGAGGAATTCTCCACTGGCCATGTATTATTAACAATCATGTGTATTAGGGTGGTGCCTAATGGCCAACGAAGAATGGGGCTCCACTGTGCTAGGCACTGTCCAAACACAGGCTAACAGACCTTCTTTGCATCAAAGAGCTTACAGTCTAAATCAGGGGTAGGCAACCAAAGGCGGCATGCAAGCTGATTTTCCATGGCACTCACATTGCCCAGGTCCTGGCCACAGGTCCGGGAGGGGGCTCTGCATTTTAATTTAATTTTAAATGAAGCTTCTTAAACATTTAAAAAACCTTATTTACTTTAAATACAACAATAGTTTAGTTATATATTATAGACTTATAGAAAGAGATCTTCTAAAAAGGTTAAAATGTATTATACTGGCACGCGAAACCTTAAATTAGAGTGAATAAATGAAGACTCGGCACACCACTTTGGAAAGGTTGCCGACCCTTGGTCTAAATAGACAAGACGGACACAGGATAGGGGAAGGAGTAGAACATCCAAACAGCGGGAACGATGTGATGGCAGCAGTTTAAGGCCAGAACGTGGTCCTATAGCATTAGCCAGGATACTACAATATTCAGGTTTATTCTGCGTTAAGCTGAGATATAGACATAATTTTCTGGTACATAAAATGTCAATTAAATATGGAAAATGTCAGAGCCTATAAGAAAAAAAAATCAATTTCATTTCAACTGCACCAGTGACTTGCAGCCTAGCTAATGCACTGCTGTGTACTGTACTGCCGTAAATCCTCACCTTCTTCAACACCTCAGAATGATTGGCTGTCTTTAGGTATACTGGCACCTATTTCATGTGAGAACTTTATTGCATGATAACTATAAAGGGACAGCTGGCTCGGTAGAATGGTTATTACTTACTCTCACTGCCTAGTTAGTGAAATTTAAATATTTAGAAATACTACTGCAATTCTCTCTTGTAACTTGATATATGGGAAATGTTCTTTTATGTGTAAGCTTATTGCTGTGGGGATAAGAGCCTTACATCAGCAGTTGCTTTGTAAGTCCCCTTTTAATAATATAGCAAGTAGCAGTGAGCTCAGACTGAACCCTCCTGAAGTTTGGGAAAGTTTGGATTTGAACCATGGAGCTCAGGCCCCTCTCTAGTTTCAAAACTTTCTGCTAGAATCACACAGAAAATAGAGCGCACTGATGAGGAGTTATTCTTTGATGGAAAAAAGCATGACTTAAGATACTTTCAGCTATGTATATGAATTATATCCCATGTTTAGAATAGAAGACTGATGTGTAAGGTCAGCATTATAAAGGAAAACAACTTCCACACTTGTGGCCAGATCCTGCACCACTGAAGTTAATAGGAGTTTTGCTTTTGATTGTAATGGGAGCAGTAAAGATCATGGCATTAAAGAGAAGACCAATCACTCACTCTCTCTTGTTTTGTTTTGAAGTCCACTCATAAAAGCCCAGTTCACATGAAGTTGAGATTTTCTGTGTGATTTACTGTCCTTGGGAGACTAGCAGGCAGCCTTGTGAGTCATAGACAATACAGATCTGACAGTGACTAATTGCTTTCATTTATCCTGCTTCCCAACACATTCAGGTAAACTGACTGTAGTCTCTTGCTTACCAGTGACCCAGGAAGCCTGGGTCTGGAGGATCATTACAGAAAAATATTGGAGTTTTGTAATCAGCTACTTGCATGGCTCTAAGGAATATAATTACAATCAAGCAGAAGCCACAGGCAACATGTGTCTCTAGCTAATAAAATGAAATCTTCTATGTTACCTGAAAAAACCTGTATTCTTTGAATCTTTCTTAGCCCTGTTCTACACTACGAGTTTAGGTCGAATTTAGCAACATTAGATCAATTTAACCCTGCACCCATCCACACGACAAAGCCATTTATGTCAACTTCAAGGGCTCTTAAAATCAATTTTGGTACTTCTCCCAGACAAGGGGATTAGTGCTGAAATCGATCTTGCTGGATCTAATTTGGGGTAGTGTGGATGCAATTTGACTGTATTGACCTCCAGGAGCTATCCCAGAGTGCTCCATTGTGACTACTCTGGACAGCACTCAACTCCGATGCACTGGCCAGGTAGACAGGAAAAGCCTCAAGAACTCTTGAATTTCATTTCCTGTTTGGCCAGCGTGGCAAGCTGACCAGCACAGGTGACCATGCAGAGCTGATCAGCAGAGGTGACCATGGAGTCCCAGAATTGCAAAAGAGCTCCAGCATGGACCAAACGGGAGGTACTGGATCTGATTGCTATTTGGGAAGATGAATCTGTGCTATCAGAATTCTGTTCCAAAAGACAAAATGCCCAAATATTTGAAAAAATCTCCAAGGGCATGAAGGACAAAGGCTATAGCACTAACCCACAGCAGTGCTGCGTGAAACTTAAGGAGCTGAGGCAAGCCTACCAAAGAACCAGAGAGGCAAATGGCCACACCAGATCAGAGCCCCAGACATGCCGCTTCTATGATGAGCTGCATGCTCTTTGAGGGGGTGCCCCTACAACTACCCCACTCCTGTGTGTGTGGACTCTGTCAATGGATTCTCATGCAACAGGGATGTGGATTTTGGGGATGAGGAAGATAGTGCACAGCATGCAAGCAGAGAAAACATTTTTCCCAACAGCCAGGAACTGTTTATCACCCCGGATCCAGTACCCACTCAACCCACCCAAGGTGGGCTCACGGACCTTGAAGGTGGAGAAGGGACCTCTGGTGAGTGTACCTTTGTAAATATCATACATGATTTAAAAGCAAGCATGTTTAATGATTAATTTTCCCTGAAGACTTGGAAAGCATTTGCAGCCAGTACAGCTACTGGAAAAGTCTGTTAATGTGTATGGGGATGGAGAGTAAATCCTCAAGGGACATCTCAATGAAGCTCTCCTGGATGTACTCTCAAAGCCTTTGCAAAAGGCTTTGAGGAGGGCTGCCTTATTCCGTCCTCCATGGTAGGACACTTTACCACGCCAGGCCAGTAGCACGTAGTCTGGAATCATTGCATAACAAAGCATGGCAATGTATGGTCCTAGTATTTGCTGGCATTCAAGCAACATCCATTCTTTATCCTCAGGCGAGTGATATCATTCATGGTCACCTGGTTAAAATAGGGGAATTTTATTAAGGGGACATTCAGAGGTGGCTGTTTCTGCTGGGCTGTTTGCCTGTGGCTGAACAGAAATCATCCCCGCTGTGCACCAGGCAGTGGGGGGAGGGGTGAAGCTATCATCCCAGAGAACAGGGTGTGTTTATGCGGGGGGGGGCTGGAGTTAGCTGGGTTTGTGCTGCACATTAACCTGAAAACCGCAGCCCCTCCTTTTAAATGGCCAACCCATTTTAAATGGTGAACCCAATGGGAGCTTGGTATGGGAAATGAGAGCACTGCTGTTTGAAACCATGTAATGTTAACAGCTTGTTCACCGTGAAAGAGTCTACCCATTGTTCTCTAAAATGTGTCTTTTTAAATACTACTGTCCCATTTTTTCCTCCCGCAGCTGCAAATGTTTCAACACTCCCCGTATCATCTGCATCCCAGAGGCTATCGAAGATTAGAAGACAAAAAAAATGCACTTGCAATGAAATGTTCTCTGAGCTCATGTAGTCCTCCCACACTGAAAGAACCCAGCAGAATGCATGAAGGCAGACACTGTCAGAGTGCAGGAAAGCACTAAATGAACACGAGGACATGTGGTGGGATCAAGATGATAGGTGGCGTCAGTGTGATGAGAGGAGGAAGGATGCAACACTGAGGCTACAAGAAGATCAAACTGATATTCTCTGACATATTGTTGAGGTGCAGGAAAGGCATCAGAAGCACAGACCGCTGCTGCAGCCCCTGTTCCTCGAGTTCCATAGCCTCCTCCCCGAGTTCCATAGCCTCCTTAACCAGAGGCCCAAGAATGTGGTGGGGGGTCCTCCGGGCACCCAACCACTCCACCTCAAAGGACCCTCCAAGCAACAAAAGGCTGGCATTCAATAAGTTTTGAAGTGCAGTGTGGCCTTATCCTTCCCTCCTCCCCCACCCCACCCGGTGCTTCCCTCCTCCCCCACCTCTCCTGGGCTACCTTGGCAGTTATCCCCCCATTTGTGTGATGAAGTAATAAAGAATGCATGAATTTGAGACAACAATGACTTTATTGCCTCTGCAAGCGATGATCAAAGAGTGGAGGGGAGGGCAGGGCCGTTGGCTTACAGGGAAGTAGAGTGAACCAAGGGAGTGGGTTTTCATCAAGGAGAAACAAACAGAACGTTCACACCATAGCCTGGCCAGTCATGAAACTGGTTTTCAAAGCTTCTCTGATGCGCAGCATGCCCTGCTGTGCTCTTCTAACTGCCCTGGTGTCTGGCTGCGCATAATCAGTGGCCAGGTGATTTGCCTCGACCTCCCACCCCGCCATAGATGTCTCACCCTTACTCTCATAGAAATTGTGGAGCACACAGCAAGCAGTAATAACAATGGGAATATTGGTTTCACTGAGGTCTAACAGAGTCAGTAAACTGTGCCAGCGTGCTTTTAAATGTCCAAAGGCACATTCTACCACCATTCTGCACTTGCTCAGCCTATAGTTGAACAGCTCCTGACTACTGTCCAGGGTGCCTGTGTATGGCTTCATGAGCCATGGCATTAAGGGGTAGGCTGAGTCCCCAAGGATAACTACAGGCATTTCAACATCCCCAACGGTTATTTTCTGGTCTGGGAAGAAAGTCCCTTGCTGCAGCTTTTGAAACAGACCAGAGTTCCTGAAGATGCGAATGTCATGTACCTTTTCCAGCCATCCCACGTTGATGTTGGTGAAACGTCACTTGTGATCCACCAATGCTTGCAGCACCACTGAAAAGTACCCCTTTTGGTTTATGTATTGGCTGCCTTGGTGCTGTGGTCCCAAGATAGGGATATGCGTTCCGTCTATCACCCCACCACATTTAGGGAATCCCATTGCAGCAAAGCCATCCACTATGATCTGCACATTTCCCAGAGTCACTACCCTTGATAGCAGCGGCTCAGTGATCGCATTGGCTACTTTGATCACAGCAGCCCCCACAGTAGATTTGCCCACTCCAAATTGATTCCCGACTGACTGGTAGCTGTCTGGCATTGCAAGCTTCCAGAGGGCTATCACCACTTGCTTGTGAACTATGAAGGCTGCTCTCATCTTGGCATTCTTGCTCTTCAGGGCAGGGAAAACCAAGTCACAAAGTTCCATGAAAGTGCCCTTATGCATGCAAAAGTTTCACAGCCACTGGGAATCATCCCAGACCTGCAACACTATGCCGTCCCACCAGTCTATGCTTGTTTCCTGGACCCAGAGTCGGCATTTCACAGCATGAACCTGCCCCATTACCATCATGATGTCCAAATTTCCAGGGCTCATACTTTGAGAGAAGTCTGTGTCCATGTCATCATCACTCTCGTCACTGCGTGCCATCGCCTCCTCGCCTGGTTTTGCAGGTTCTGGTGCTGCATATACTGCAGGATAATGCGTGTGGTGTTTACAGTGCTCATAAAAGCTGCAGCAATCTGAGAGGGCTCCATGCTTGCTGTGGTATGGCATCTGCATGAAAAAAGGCGTGAAACTATTCTCAGCCATTGCTATCACTGAGGGAGGGCGGCCTGATGACATGTACCCAGAACCACCCATGACAATGTTTTTGCCCCATCAGGCATTGGGAGCTCAACCCAGAATTCCAATGGGCAGCAGAGACTGAGGGAACTGTGGGATAGCTACTCACAGTGCAACGCTCCAAAAGTCGACGCTAGCCTCGGTACTATGGACAAACTCCGCTGACTTAATGCATTTAGTGAGGGGACACAATTGACTGTATCAAATCGATTTCTAAAAAATTGACTTCTATTAAATCAATAAAATTTTGATGTATACACATACCCTTAGAGTATCGGTACCACAAACGTCATTCTTTCCATAAGCGATATTGTTATCTCTTTTACTCACACTTTTGCGCCTCCTTTCATGTGTGTTACGAGGCCCCGTCTGTACCTGATCCAGAGTACGTGGGTCTATTGAAACTCATCTTTCAGGGCCGGCTCTAGGCACCAGCAAACCAAGCAAGTGCTTGAGGTGGCAGAATTCCAGGGGTGGCATTCCAGGTGGTTGGGGTGGCACAATTCCAGTGGCGGCATTCTGGGTTGTTGTTTGGGTTGGTGTTTTTTTGCTTTGGCAGTTGTGCTCTCTCTGGCACTGGTCTCTTTAACTCAAGCTGTAGAGACTGCTATGTTTGCAAGACGGAGGCATCCCTTCTACGCTAAGCTTCTTTCCCGTAGGACAAAGGAAGCCTGAACACAGGCAAACCACCACCATTTTAACCACCATGTTGTGTAATCCTACCTAGAGCAGGACTGAGCAGGATAAGATGACCAAGAAGGGGTAACTCATGACCATAGGTAACAGACTAAGGATCTGAAACTCACTGCTGGAAGAATTAAGAATGACCACTGGAATTATCACATTCAGAGATAAATGTAAAATCCACCTTTTTAACCCAATTTCCCCACAATAGTGCCTTCATTCTCTCAGATTTATTAAAGGGGGAAATAGAGAGGGAAAAACAGACCCAAGGCTGCTCCTAGGTGGAGACAGCAAGAGAGAAAGCATTGTTTTCTTTGTTTAACTTGTAGGAGCTGCTCAGAATACTATAGTGAAGAGAGCCACATAAGTATACCTAACTGGATCAATAGTTAAAACACTAGCACAAACACCAGTGCATTGTCTATACTAGACTGAGCTGCCACCGTTGCAAACCCTCATGTAAATGAACCACTGGAAGCGACAGTGGGAAATTTTAAATTTTAGGAAATAAGTCTGATGTAGACAAGGCAGAACAATTGGAAGTAGTAGATGTTGCATTTCTCAAAATCCAATAAGCTAGTCATACCTGCCAGTAGCTCAGAAGGCTTTAACTGGTTAAGAATGATAAAATAATCAAGTTGGCACATGGAGGGGGAAGGTTGGTATTCTTTGATTCAGTATCTCCAGCCAGCTCCAGCATTAGCTGCTTCCAACAAACATGTCTCTGAACTTCACACCTGGAATATTCCATTGTTAAAGGTGCTCTAACTGCACACACTGTCATAACACTTAAACACTGTACACAACAGTGGACATACTATGCTTCAAGATGCTGAGGTACAAAAAGGTATTGAGAATTGCTAATTGGAAATAATCTGAAGAAATGTTTCTGCTTTTTAATGAGATTCTCCACCACAGCTAACAAACTGATCTATTACATTTGTAAATAGTGCAGTATTTAGAAAAGAAAGTGAAACTTAAACAGCAACAAAACCTCAATCTTTACTTGACTGTTTCCAGCACTAACATTATCTTTAGCCAGACTCCTCCAAAAATGTTTTCAATAGTCTCTTGGAAATTAACTTTACCATCAAATTAATGTTTTTAAAAAATTTTTTTACCAGCTTTCATTTTATTTTCTTTTTCCTTCAAAGTTGCTATTTTTGTTAAACCTTCCATAAACCCTTGCTAAATTATTTCCATTTTATTGCGCATTCCTGATATTCTAAAATCCCAGTGCTACTCCATTTCCCTCTGTAGAATTCGAACATTCCATCTGGTTCCAAGCGACTCATTTTCAGCTCTTTCCCTAGCTGAACAAAATGCTACGTCTTTTAACACGACTTTCAGGAGTCAGCGTAAGTATTTTAGAAGGAGGGCAGAACTGACCTTCAATAGGGGAATTTTTTTTATTTTGCACACTCCATGCACCATAACTCTCAACTTTTTTTCTGAGCTCCCAGGTGACTTCAGCACAAAATCTTGCACATAGAAAGAAGTCAGATTTGTAGGTATTAAAAATGGAAATGATACAAATTCTGTGTCTTTCCACCAGGAATTTTTCAATATGAAAAAAATATATAAAAAGTCATTATTGTTTGGCCAATGATTTTATTTTTCTAAATGACATTCTTGGAATGGAAAATGCTAAATTGGAACATTGGCTTATTTAAGATCCTAAACTTCCTTCACCTAATGTCCTAGCCCTCTGCTAAATGTACTTTCTAGCCAGATCAGTAGCAGTGTAAGCTAGCCATGTGTTTTATGGTATAGTGTTACCCCAAGAATACATTTTGTATCCCACGCACATGCATTACCGTACAATGGACAAGTAATTTCATTTTGACTATTCTCTCCTGGGTATTTCCTTACAGTTCTGATTGACATTCTCTGAATACTTATTCTGTTCATTAAATATATAGTTATAATTTAATAATACATTCCAATAATGGGTCGCTTAAAGCAGCAGGTGCCTGGAAAGTATGCACAGCAAAGCCAGCAACTACTTGCACACATTTCGTTACTGTTTGCCAGCATATGCAGTACTTTTCTTCATCCACTTGTAGCTTTTACAACATATTAAAAGGCTATAAAATATGCAATACATTTTCTTTTTAGGATCATTTCATCAGTTGAAATATAATTTTGATGCCAATTGTAAAGTGCTTTCTCCAATATTTGTTCTATTTTGTTTCAGGTCCCTAAGCAGGGTAAAATCCTGGCCTCATTGAAGTTAACAGCAGCTTTGTTATTGACTTCACTAGGGCCTGGATTTCACCCCTAATTTCTAAATTCATTAGCTCTCACAGTGAGGTGATTCCTCAGAATATTTATTAATTATCATTATTATTTGTAGTGGTAGCATTGAGCTGCATACACAAATAATTATGTCAACGCTCATTTCAGTTCAAGTACCATGAAGCCATCAGATGAAAGTGGTCCTGGCACAAAATTCATGCTAATGAGGCCTGTTAAAAATTATAATAGAAATGTAGGTCCCAACCCTACATCAATAGAAGCCAATAAAAAGGGTCCATTGACTTCAGCTGGAGAAAGAGGAGGTCCATAGTCAAGGAATTATACCTACAACTGGTGACAATTACATTTTAATATGATCTCTCAAGTGTTACAAATCTTTAACAGGGACACATTTCATAAACAAAACAGGATCCAGAGCTAACTGCACATGATATATCAAACAGTGATAAGAACCTTTACTGGACCAGTATTTTACCCAACTCACTGCACTGCTCTTAAACATGGGATACACCCAGTGATGGTTACAGTCTTCTGGTTAAGGCCAGGGGTATTCACAATCAGACACACAAATGGATTACTTTTTGCAAGGGCTGCGTTCTTCACAGAGTTTATGATCTAAGACCTTGTTTGTTTTCAGACAAACTCTGCTGTGAGGCATCTCTTTTTCAGCCTTTGAAAAACAGTGCTGTTAAGATAAAAGACAACTGTTGAAGTGAGAAGTGCTGGACACCTGTAGTTCTCATGAAATGGCTAGGAATCATAGGACCTCAGCATATCTCACATTCAGTCCCTTAAACTCTAGCTATTAGTTTTGGAGAGCAGTGGTTTCAGTACTGAGTTAGAGCAGACTACCTTTACCTCCAAGACAGAGCTAGGAAAGGATGTCATCGCCTATCTCGAAGTCTGGCTTTGGGTCTTCAGCAGAAGTCTTGAGGGAACAGTTATTGTGCCTTGCGCCATAGGTGCTGGAACTAGGGGTACTGGGGATGCTGCCTCACCCCCTGGCATGAAGTGGTTTCCATCATATACAGGGTTTACAATTTGGTTGAATGGCTCTCAGCACCTCCACTCTATAAATTGTTCCAGCACCCCTGGCTTGTGGTTTTTCGTGTCGCTACTGCTGGCATGAAATACACTTGTTACCTACCCTTCCCTGCGTGATCCCTGACTAAATACACTTTTCCATGTTCCTTGTGATCTCTCAGGCAGGGACTAATCAGTGCCCCACCCATATCCCAGCACAGAGAAGGGCAACTCCCAATCCCTATGGATTACTGCAGGATCCTCAAGCCTTCCACAACTCACCTTCTGACTGGTGTGATGATTGGGTGACAAATAACATCAGCTGCTAACTGATAAATGGGGCTAGATCAGATTCAGTGTTCCTCCTGATTCTTATTAGTACCTGGTATATTCTCTTCCCAGTCACCAATATTGGATGATTGATAGAGTCAGGAGATTGCCTGGCTTGAAATCCTGCCTTCCCCCAGGACACACATTTCTGCTCAAGTTGTTTCATTCTTTTCTTCTTCTTTTTTTTATTTTTAAGCACAGGAAATGCAAGTCATTCTGGGGCATTGCACCCACTACCAAAGCAGAGAGATCTGCTGGTCTTCTGTTGGTAGAAGCACTTGTGTCCCACTGGAAAGCCAGGAAATACTCCATGAAATGGTATCAGATTCCCCTTTGTAGCTCTATAGCATCACATGATGTCAAATTTTCAATCATATACCGGTGCAGGACAATTATCCTATTGTTGTCATTAGGACAGTTTAAATCTGAAGGAGAAAGAAGAGAAAATTTTAGTGACATTGATTTTTTCCAGTTAAATGGTGTATGTCTGCAGCTGATCAGAGGCTTGGAATGTTAGAATTAGTTGTGAAAAAGTGGGCAGAGCACAGGTGAAGCAGTGAAAGATTCACAATAAATATAATTTATCACTTGTGGGATGTGAGAGTGTGTATCTTACAATATTTTAAATATTCATAGATTCTAAGACTAGGAATGACCACAGTGATCATCTTGTCTGACTCCTGTATAACACAGGCCATAGGACTTTGTATCACTTACTTTGCATGAAGGTATTGCATGTAAAGCCAATCCATTTAGACCTCATTCTCCACTACCTTATGCTTTGTATAGTTATTTACACCTATGGAAAGTGAGAGCAAAGAGGATGTAAAGTACCACTCTTCTAATTTGGCAGAGTTTCACAACCACTCAGCACAGGCAAATTACTACAACAAGGTGTAAAACAGTAGAGAAGCTGGGCCATAATTGAGAACCTTAATTTAAATTACTAGTTTGATTAATCCAGAAACAAATTTTTGCAAAACAGAAGGAGAAGATTAAAAAATGTCACATGATTTATTCACTCTGGAAAATAAAAAGCAGGATGATGTGTGAATATTTGTGAAGATTGTGTTTCAGTGTGCAGATTGTGTCAGTGATAATTAACATGCCACCTTCAGGTATGACAGACAAACCTGTTTCACAGAAATGAGTTAGCAGGACCATTATATTTTCATAAATACAAAAAGAGAGAGCGAGAGAAAAGAAAGAAAGAAGATGAACAAATCCCTGTGGGCATCCCTTGGTTTACTGGTGAGGATTCAATAGTGCTTGCTATGTGATAAAGGCACTATTATGAAGGAAACCCTACTCAAATTACTGGGTCAGGAAGAAAAAAAAATCAAAAAGGACTTTGTGACCGACTGTGCCTTCTTGGTATTGTCAAACAGCCACAGCAAATTAAATTCATTTGAACTGACATTGTGGCATGCATCATTTACAAACCTACCTTTATTTTGGCCAATAAGATTTTTTCCTCTAACAAGCTAGCACACTTTGAGTCTGTTTGCTTTTCAAACTCCAGTTAAATTAACATTTACTAAATATGAATTGTCACTAGTTACAAAACAAATTATTACTGATTAAAGCAAATATCCCAGATTTTCCATAGCACTAGCTGACTTTAGTGATTTGTCAGGTTGCTATTTAAGGGCCTGGTTCTGATCTCACTCAAATTGCTTTTACAGCAACTTAATTCCATTCACGTCAGTGGAGCTACTCTTGATTCATGAATTTGGGTCCCCGTGATCAGGCCTTTGCACAGAGTCACACTGAAGTCACTGGGGCCCCATGAGCATGCAGGGATTTGTCACACAGACACGGCTGCAGAATCAGGACTCTACTGTAGAGTAACTGAGATCAGACTCAGCCCAAAATATTTTTTTTCAGTTTCTTAGCATGGTCCATTTTTTGAACTTGAGGGACTGCTAGGTACAATTTAATGCGAACGGGTTTTTAAGTGCCTATGTTGCACATGCTGTAATTTGTCACCACTTTTTGGGAGTCACCTTGGGTTGGATTTTGCAACCCCACTTTTATTTTTAACCACCTCAAAACAAAACACTGAGCATCTTTGTCTAAAGTAATAAGAACAATACTTAATTTCCTCAATGCTCTGTGCAAACTTTCACAATGTCATAATACAGTTTTGAGGCAATTTTGTTTCTTTGGAATCTGAGAACCATCTAAATAACGTGCCTTGCCTGTTAGCTTGTATACATTTCAGGACTGGTAAGAATATATGACAAGCCCCTTCGCTCACAGAGTGAAATTTTGTCCTCTTGCATAAATCCTTGAGAGAAGGCCTATGAGGTTGTAGGCCAGGATCCATCAAAGCACATAAGCACATAAGTAGTCCCACTGAAGTCAGTGGAACTAAGCATATGCTTAAGGTTAAGTACCTGGTTAAATGCTTTACTAGAACAGCACTTTGCCACTTACATTTCAATTACCAGTATATATATATATATTTAAAAAAAAAATGAGCTCAGAGATTAAACCTGTTTACTTAAAAAAAAAAAAAAAAAAAGTCTTGAGCTGCATTTCAATCCATTCCAGGTTCATATAACAAGATAAGTTTGCCTTTTTCACGATACTCAAAAATAAATCTCTCCTCACTTTTGACCTAAAGTTTAGATTTTCCTTGTCCTTTGTGTATAAATAGCACAGTTCTAGCCTAAGGGAAAGTGTTTGAAGAATTTTATGTTTATATATGGTGTATATTATATTTTATAGAGAGAGGCAAAAATCTATATTATCTACTTTTAGGCCGTGGGGGAAGGCCATGGTTTCCTGTGCCACAGATTCCCAACTCCCGTCTGTAAGCAGGTATACAAAGCTCTCTTTAACTAGCTTGAAATGAGCGGTGAGATGAAACATGCCCACTGATGGTTAACAGATCTGTCCCCTAAGACTCCTCTCTTCCGAACATGGCATTTGTTTACATTCAGTGAAGCTTTTAGCATTTTCAGGCCTATAGGAGGATTTGGCTGGTAGCCCTGCTGTTGATTGTCATATCCCCTAGCTAGAAATGTCAGTTACCACTTTCCTTTCTTCTTCCATTCATTAAGCTTTTTGTATATTTTTCTCTGTCATTCTAGGTATTAACAATAACATGCTATTTGCATATCATTGTAGTTCTTCCAAGGGATGGGAATGCACACAGAGCTTGCAGTTTTGAAACGAATTGAGTTTTGAATGTCTGGGAGATACTTAAAAAATTATCTGAATATTATTTGTTAGCATCTTGCATATGGAAAAACAAGTCGAAAATAAAAACTATTGTATGGATGGAGCTGAACATGCATAGGTGCCTTCTGGCCCAGCAACAAAGCTTTGCATTACACACATTCACCTAGATCACACTAGGGCATATCTAGAAACCTATGGAAATATGACTGACTGCAAGGATGAACCAGCTAAGGAATCTTTGGCCCTGACATTTTTACCATGAAATGCTGGATCTACAAAATTACTTAATGGCTACTTAGATTTCACATTGAAGAATCTTTATCATCAGTTATTTCATTCTGATTGTAGCTAAGAAAAGTTACATTCCTCTCTCTGCTCTGCTAACTCACAATGTGAAGCTAAATATGAGAGGGCACCACATCGTTGATACACCCAATTCACTTCACTGGAAAGAGAGCACAGTGCCCCAGAACATGCAGAGTTTTCTGTAGAACAGAGCCCAGGGTTTGTCTCATTCTACAGGATCTATTCATGTGCATTGAGGCCCTGATTTAGTAAGCGAGTAGGTCCACTGAAGAGACAAGTGGAGGAGGCAATACTTTTATTGGCCTGACTTCAGCTGGTGAAAGAAAAGCTTTTGAGCTTACACAGAGCATTTCTTCCAGTCTGGGCAAGGTACTTGGAGTGTCAGAGCTAAATACAAGGGGGAACAGATTGTTTAGCATAAGGATTTTACACACAAGCTGTAAGAGACCATTCAAGGTGAAGTGGCCAGTTAACACCTCTACAGTCATGGGACAAAAAAAGAAGGGTTAGTGTGTTACAGATTGTTCTGCTATGCCATAAATCCAGTGTCTTTATAAAGTCCATGCTTTTTAGCATCTAGCAAAGTTATGAATTTAAGCTCACAGGCTTATCTTTTGAAGGTGTTGTGGACTGAAAGATCAGATATGGAGTGATCACTTTGTGAAAAGTGTTCGCTCACAGGGGATGTGGTGTTTTTGTCTGTCATCATTTTTCGGTGAGAGTTCATTTGTGAGCTTAGCCTCATTCCACTCGCATAGCTGCCACTGGGGCATTTAGTGCATTGGATGAGGTACACTACATGTGGTGATAAGCATGTGTAGACCCATGGATCTTGAAAAGTGCGTGGTTGGGGTTATTGATCAGTGTAGCAGCAGAGATATGGCTGCAGGTTTTGCATTTGTTGTTCTGGCAGGGTCTGGTACCAGTTTGAATTAATGTGTCGTGGGCTGTGGGAGCTTGCTTTTGATGATGAACTTGGTGACACTGAGGAGTAGTTTGAAGGACAGAAAAGGGGATTCAGGAAAGTTTCATTTCTGGATATAGTCCCCATTGAGTACGGGTTGTAATTGTTTAATGATATTCCATATGTGTTCCAGTGTAGCAACTAGGGGTGTGTGGTCGGAGGATTTTTTCCTGTATTGAAGCAGGTTCTCTTGAGGTATTTGGATGGCCTGTTCCATGATGTGATCTACTTCTCTGGTGAAGTTCCCTTGTTTGGTGACAGTGGTTTTAAGTGTGTTAAGGTGTGTATCCTGGACTTTCTCCTCAGAGCATATTCTGTGATATATGAGTGTCTGGCTATAGATAACAGATTTCTTGTTTTTTTGGGGTGGTAACTGGATCTGTGATGGTAAGTATAGTGATCTGTAAGTTTTTCGTATATACTTGTCTGTAGGGTTCCATTTTTGAGGCTGATCATAGCATCCAGGAAGTTTTTGTCAGTGTGGGAGTGTTCTAGAGAAAATCTGATGGATGGGTGGTGGTGGTTAAAGTTGTGGTGGAAATCTATTAGGAAACGTAGGGTTTCTGTACAGAGGATGAAAATACTATTGAGGTATCTCAGGTATATTGTTAGTTTAATTGTACATTAATTCTTCCTTAAGGTGACCCATGAAGATATTACTTCACCTACCTAGTCTTGCTAATATCCTGGGACCAACACGGCTACACCACCACTGCAAACAATAGTTCCATTGAAGTCAGTGGAGATTTTCAGAGGTTTTAAGATAGCATGTGTCGTACTGAATAGGGAACTGAATGAAGCTGTGGTCTAGAGGTGCCCTTGTCTCACTGAGTATGCATTTTGTGCAGGACACGGTGTTTTCCTGTTATGTAGCAAACGGTGTCACTCAGGAGCAACATGGCCATCCTGTACTCATAAGTAAAACCTTTATAATTCACTACATCCTTGGGCATTCTCCATATATATACATGTATACTGACACACATAAATTTTACACCCACACACTGATTACCTGTACTCCATTTCCAGTCCTTGTACAGCTACAATAAATTAATCCTGCAAAATGCAAACACAGGACAAGGCATCAGACGACACACATTACCTGTTCACATCAGTGAACCAATGACAGGATGCATTCTGTGACCTGAATGAGAATCCCTAACATATAAGGTGAGGGAACAAGATCCATATTAATTTAGATTAATATGACTATAAACTGACATTATTCTCTCCCAATTAAAATGGCGAAGCATACTGTGTGCATATTTTCCATATCGTACCTGGAATCTGATGCAATGGGTGTCTAACTGAATAAGGATTATTAGCTTAGGGTATGTCTACAGTACGAAATTAGGTCAAATTTATAGAAGTCATTCTTTTACAAATTGTTTTTATACAGTTGATTGTGCATGTCCCCACACAAAATGCTCTAAGTGCATTAAGTCGGCAGACTGCGTCCACAGTACTGAGGCTAGCGTCGACTTCCGGAGCATTGAACTGTGGGTAGCTATCCCACAGTTCCCGCAGTCTCCGCTGCCCATTGGAATTCTGGGTTGAGATCTCAATGCCTGATGGGGCAAAAACAGTGTCGTGGGTGATTCTGGGTACATGTTGTCAGGCCCCCCTCTCCCTCCCTCCCTCCCTCCATGAAAGCAATGGCAGACAATGGTTTTGAGCCTTTTTTCCTGGGTTACCCGAGCAGACGCCATCCCACGGAAAGCATGGAGCCCGCTCAGCTCACCATCACCGTACGTCTCCTGGGTGCTGGCAGACGTGGGACTGCGTTGTTACACAGCAGCAGCTCATTGCCTTTTGGCAGCAGATGGTGCATTATGATTGGTAGCCATCAACATCATACTCCTGGGTGCTCTTTTAGCCGACCTCAGTGAGGTTGGTCAGGGGCACCTGGGCAGACATGAGAGTGACTCAGTCAGGTCATTCCCATCTTCTGCTGAGCATCCAGGAGATGACGATGGCTAGCAATCATAATTCAGCATCTTCTGCCGAACACCCAGGAGATGACGATAGCTAGCAGTTGTACTGCACCGTCTGCTACCAACCTAAGATGTAAAAGATAGATGGATCAAAACAAGGAATTGACCCGATTTGTTTTGTGAAATCAATGGCCTGCTAAACCCAGGGTTTTATGTTTAATCCTTGAGGGGGCCATTCTGTGTGACAGTTGTTTGTGTTTCTCCTTGATGCAAAGCCACCCCCTTTTGTTGATTTTAATTCCCTGTAAGCCATGTCGTCAGTCGCCCCTCCCACCGTCAGAACAATGGCAGACAATTGTTTTGCGCCTTTTTTCAGTGCAGAACCATAAGCTGCAAAAGCAAAACCAGGCGAGGAGGCAATGGCAGCGCGGTGACGAGAGTGATGAAGACATAGACATGGGCATAGACTGCTCACAAAGTAGGGCCGGGCAATGTGCACATCATGCTGATGAGCTCTGCATGAGCTCTGCACGGTCACCTGTGCTGATGAGCTCGTCACGCTGGCCAAACAGGAAATGAAATTCAAAAGTTCGCGTACCTTTTCCTGTCTACCTGGCCAGTGCATCTGAGTTGAGAACGCTGTCCAGAGCGGTCACAATGGAGCACTCTGGGATAGCTCCCAGAGGGCAATACCATCAAATTGCTTCCACACTACCCCAAACTCAACCTGGTGAGGCCAATTTTAGCGCTAATCCCCTTGTGGGAGGTGGAGTAAAGAAATTGATTTAAAGAGCCCTTTAAGTTGAAAAAAAGGGCTTCATCGTGTGGACGGGTCCAGCCCTAAAATAGAGGTAATGCTGCTAAATTCAACCTAAAATTGTAGTGTAGAGCAGGCCTTAGTTCAGGAGATTTCAGACTTCATTGCACCTCAACCTTCTTCTAACCACAAAAATTACTACACAACCCCAAGAGGGGGGACCGAAGTCTGAGCCCGCCCGAGCCCTGCCACTCCAGGCAGAGTGGGCCAAAGCTCAAGGGCCTCATACCCAGCTGGGACCCTGTAATCTGCCACCCAAGGCTGAAAACTAAGCCTGAGCCCCAGGCAATGGGGCTCAGCCTTTGGCTTCAGTCCCTGGCAGCGGGGCTCAGGCTTCAGCCTCAGGCCCCAGCCAGTTTAACGCCAGCCCTGGTGACCCCATTAAAACAGGGGCCTGAACCACAGTTTGAGAACTGTTGGCCTAGTTCAGGGGTCGGCAACCTTTCAGAAGTGGTGTGCTGAGTCTTCATTTATTGACTCTAATTTAAGGTTTCGCGAGCCAGTAATACATTGCAATGTTTTTAGAAGGTCTCTTTCTATAAGTCTATAATATATAACTAAAATCTTGTTGTGTGTAAAGTAAATAAGGTTTTTAAAATGTTTAAGAAGCTTCATTTAATTTTAAATTAAAATGCAGAGCCCCCCCAGACCAGTGGCCAGGACCCGGGCAGTGTGAGTGCCACTGAAAATCAGCTCACGTGCTACCTTTAGCACATGTGCCATAGGTTGCCTACCCCTAGCCTAGTTGGATATTGTTGTTTTACAGCTGCAAACATGAAGATGCACATTTCTGATAGTAGAGGGCTCTTTAATTTAGCATGAAAAGGCATAACGACAGCCAGTGGAGAGAATCTGAAATGAGACAAATTCCGATACCTTCCCACAATTCCCCTCATGTGCCCACCAGCACAAACTAATCCTCCCATAATTTACTGAGAAAGAATCATAGGGTGATTCAGCTTAGAGCAACACAAAAGAACCATGGAACATGTCACCAGAAGTCCCAGTGACACACGTGGGAGAGTGCAGTACCAATGAGTGCACAGTAATTTGTTTATGACTTTGCAGTTAGGCTAACATGGGTATTCAGACCCAGGTGCTAATCACCTGGACTAACTCTGCAGTGAAGACATGCCCTTTAAGCCTGTAAATTATGGCTTGGATTTTTTCTAAAAGATATACTCTGGCTCAACCAGAAGTTATGGGATTAATGCAGGAAGCAATTGGTGAAATTCTGTGGCCCACATTATAGAGGATGTCAGATTAGAAGATAATAATGGTCCCTTCTGTCCTTAAGGTCTATTAGCTTTTTCAAATTAAAACTGTGTACTGCCTCTATTGCTTAAACAGTCAAGAAACATATGGATGGACAGTATGCACATAACTGTGCGTGTTTACTCATACTAGAATTTCAAAGTCACATTTCAGTACTAATATTTGACATTAGATCAAGTTTTTGTTGTGCTAAAATTAATAACTCTTGAAGTGTATAAGGACATTTTGTGATTGGTATTAATAATTCAATATACAAAACTTTGCTAGGCACTTTAGAATGTATAAGCAGAGAGATCCCCAACAGGTTATAACCTAAACAGACAGAAGAAATGAAGCTCTAACCAGACTGAGGCAAAGCTTGGCATTTCTCCTATTAGTTTCATGATTTCCTATTGTCTACATAAGTAATTTAGATAC
This sequence comes from Gopherus flavomarginatus, assembly GCF_025201925.1. Taxonomy (NCBI): domain Eukaryota; kingdom Metazoa; phylum Chordata; order Testudines; family Testudinidae; genus Gopherus; species Gopherus flavomarginatus. The sequence continues at coordinate 241,417,345 of NC_066618.1, forward strand.
AAGATATATATGAAATACAGATTCTAGTACATATGAAAAAAACAAAGATTAACTTTTCTTCTTCATACTATTTAATTTAAGGGAAAAATGGTGCTGTGAATGCTTCCATGCCCCAGTTTAGCAGCAATATCCCTCCCTATTGAGCAAAGCACTTAAGCATGTATCTCACTAGGATGTAAATACATTCTGAAAGTTAAGTGGTTTGCTAAGTCAGCATGGACTTTAGCACAGGTTTAAACATTTTCCTGACCTGAGGCCTTGATGAATTCTGAAGTGACGTTCTGACATGCTATTAAATATACTAGAACAACGTCAGGTAGGATGCACAGATCTTACTAGGAATTAATGTTCCCTCTGAATACCTAGTAGAGTAACAGGATAACCAGCCATGCTTGATATATTAACAAATGAACAGTGAATACTTTGAGTGTAAAAGACCAACACTGCCAGAGTTGTACTGCTTGACTAAAAATAACTGGGAACATGAACTTTTAGCACTTATTAAGGACATCTTTCATCTCATAATGTATTTGATTAGAAAGTCCAGCTACATAGACATACATGGATTTTCTTTAAGTCCAGAAGGGGATGTACCTACCATATAGAGGTTGTAAATATTTTAATTGCTTGATCTTATTTCCCACTTCCTCCCCTGCCATATTTGATCTAGACTGGCTGTTTTTGTAGTGCAGACAACAGGTCCAAGCAGGCAGTGCTGCTTGCACAGTAGAACTAGGAGGGAAGCCCAAGCAAACTTGTGCCGGCTCATGAAGTTAAAACAATTTTACATATAAAAAGGAAACCATAACTAATTAACACTAGGCAGGTGGTCTAGCTGGAGATTTAAAATCCAAACTAGGTCACAAAGGAATACAGGACTTGGCAGACAAAACTGTAATTGAAATCATCTCCCAAGACCAGCCAAGCAAGAGCAGAGCCAACTACCCTTACAAAAAAAGTTGCCTGTGCCAGTCGTTTCTGGGGAAAAGGAGCCAAGGACAAATGGCTACAGCTCTCAAAATGAGCATGATTACATTTAGCCTGCAGGGGTTTTGTTCCTAAAAGGCTTTTTGTTAAATGCCAAAGTTATTCAGTAAGATTCACAGTGAGAGCAAAATTAGCAGTCATGGTGCTTTAAGAAAATCAGCAGGGAAGGCGATGGGGCTGGAGTGTCAAATATTAAAACAAAGGGGGGAGTGTGAAGGTTTATGTTGAACCTAGCTGGAGTTTGGAGTAGGCAGTATACCCTGCTGAGTTACAAAAGTAAAAGCAGATACCAGAAAAGCACAAAGCTGGCTGAGTGTGTGCTGGATAGAATAACTGAGATTACAGCAGTTACGGAAGGAAAAAAAAGGGTTTTTTAAAGAGAAAGGAAACAGAGAAAGTGAGATTTGTGAGGTGTAGGGCTGAACTGTTACGTTGAAACTATGGACCATCACATGGAAGTTCAGCACCATGAAGCTGGGCCTGAGCTGTGTAAGTGCAGAGGGAAAGCGAACACTCAGGTCACAGTTGGTGGTCCTTAAGAGCTTACAAGCTATTGCTCTCCTGAAGCCCCTGAAATCTAACGGTAATCATATTGCTAACCTAAATAAATGAGCAAGCATGTGGATGGGAGAAGGACTTGAGCATAGAAGTGCTCACATGTATAATGAATGTATAGTGAAAATTGTGCTAGCGAACACAGTCGAAAGATTTGCATGTTTAAGGGATTGTAAATGACTGAAAAACACATTAAGCTACATTTTCAAAGCATCCTTGTTAAGTGTGAAGTTAGAGTCTTAATCATGCAAAATAATGTGAAAAAAACCACAGAATTGTTCCCATCCATTTACACTAGATGATTCCGTTGATCCAAATATAGCTCCAGGACTGAGTATTCTCGGATTTGCATATGTAAGTTCTTAACTGTGTGTTTAACATGCACTCTGAAAATGCAGCCTGTAAGGTCAATTGGCTGTAGCTTGAATATTTTTAATGGAATCCTTTGGAAAGCAACTCAGTGAAGAGCTAATTGTAATCAGTGAGCTAGAAAGAGAGCAGCTCTTTAGCTTTAATCAGCCTCATGGTACCATTTATATACTCTGGTATAAACAATATAATGGTAATTTTATAGCAATTCATGTTCATACTTTACTGTGATTAAGAACTAGATTGTTGCTATTATTATTGCATTTATCATCTACACTGTAATGCAGACATACAGTAATTCATAGCATTATACAAGCACAAGACCAAGGGCCAAATCCACAGCTGGTGTACATAGGCATAACTGAATGATGTCAGTGGAACTATGCCAGTTTACACCAGCTGAGGGTCTGTCCCATAGTCCCTATCCTAAGGAGATTACTCAGCCTTATGCCATACAGGCTAAGAGACCAGCTGAAAATGGAGCAGATTGATCAGTGAGGCGGTTAAGAATGGAAAGATCCACCTAAGAAGTGTGTGTCGGGGAAAGAAATTAAACAGACAAAGGAAGTCGCTTGTCACAGGAGATGTAAAAGCTGTTCCTGGTACAATGGGGCACAAGGCACAAAGTGAAGGGTAGGAGGAAATAAAGGAGTAAGAGCAAGAGTATGAAGTGTGATCAGAGAATTGGACCAGGGAATAGAGGGGCAAATATTGTGCAAGCAAGCAAAGGTGAGGATGAGGTCCTCACACTTGATTCAGAGAGAGGCTCAGATCTAATCCCATTGAAGACTGTAGGAAGACTTCTATTGACTTCAGTTGGCTGTGAATCAGGCACAGAGAGAGGAAGGCAGAGAATAGATGCAAAGAATGGATGGTTGCCCACAATAACTTGAGAAGGTGATCTTTGCTGCAGCCTTTTGGCCAAACTAAAATAAGAAGAGAAGTAAAGTGTGGCAAGGCAAAGAGGAAAGGATGGAGTCCGGTGACAGGATTTAGCAAGGACATGCATGTGTGTGTGGGATGGAGGGAAAGCAAGAGACAAATCAAAGATGACACTGACATTGTAAGCCCTGGTGACAAAAAAGATAATACAGCTAGCAGCAGAAATGGAGAAGGGAGAGAGAGTATCGGTGACTGTTGCAGGCCTGCACAAATTAGAGCAGCCCTCAAGCTATTCTAATAGCACAGGACAGACTGCACGTAGAGAGGCACCAGGATCAGGGAAGTGCAAGGGGGAGTTTTGAGCCACCTTTACACACTAATTACTCCCGGCATTTTAGTTGTACCTGAGGACCCGTGCTGAAAACTATGCTTTGTTAATATTTAAGGATTTCACAGCAGAAAATCCCTCTTATTTAAGATAGATAAAGCTCATTTATAAATATAAATTAAGTCAATGATAACAATAACATTCTGATCTGCTGCCTCCCAAAGTTTTGCTGTAGGCAAGAGACCATCCTTCCCTTAAAATTGAAGTAATCTTTGAGTCAGAATCAAATCAGCAGCATAAGTTTCCCCATGTGCCATTACCTTACAGTTCTCCATGCGAACGGCTGAAATATTGAAAGAAATCCTATGCACAAAATCTTTTGGGAGGCTTGTACAGTTTGTGCATCTAGGGACAACGGAGTAATTTATATAGTCCTTGTGATCACTATAGATACATTTGACATCGTCTTGAGGAAACACATTTGAATCCTTTTAAAACTTCATTGCTTCTATTAAAAATATTCTCTTGGACAATTACTACACCTGTTGATTTGGGCATTCAGTTGAAACTGATGTATTTTAAAACCAGCCTGAGGTGATTCTTGTAAAAGTTTTAATTAGCAAGTTAAATAAAACATCAGCTGCTTTTTAATGAAATACATCAGCTTATGCAGACTTCCTCTTGGGTTTTACTGGATGAATTCAAACAAACACTGATAGACAGCCAATTATTATCATTATTACTTTTCTAATGCCAGAGATGTGCCTGGCACTTTACAGAACACAGTGCTCCTGCCCAGAATAGTTGATAATCTGAGTTAAAATGAAAACCACAGAAGAAATTGTCATACGGGGAGATGTAGTGAGGGCCAGTGTTTTGCTGCTACAATTTGAAGTATATATTCTATATTACAGTGTAAAACCTAATATTGCATTTTAGATAATCCACTTCCCCAAAACAGTGTGTGTGTGTTTAGGTAAGGACGTTAGGAGGTCATAGAGCTTAGGCAAAGGTTTGAGGCTATTCTCTGAACCATACTGTATATGTGCTGCCCCAAAACCAGTAGCTTTGGCTCAAACTTGTACCTGTGCCAAGATCCAGCTATCCACTAAAAGACACTGAAGTTACTTGTTAAGCGCATTGAAAGGGAAATTATGGCTACACTGTATGGGTGCACCAGAAAGGCGGGTTCATAAAGAGCCCCTTCCCCCAAAGTCATCTTAGAGATGCATGTGTATCTTCACTGCAGGAAGAAGGTGCACTGTGCACCGGTGGCAGTACTCCACACACCAAAGGGGGCCATGTACCAGCAAGATGGGTTCATGGTCCTGTCCCTTGCAGCGGAAAAGCTAGGGACAGAACAGCAGCACTTGAGATAGCTGATGCTATAGGATTGAATAGGATTGGGTGTGAGTGCTTTGCTGAATCAGGGCCTGAAGAGCAAAATTCTCTGTGTGTTTAAACTAGGAGGGTGGAAATGGAATTGTAAATCACTGCTGTTATACTATCATTGTCATGTGACCACTTAACTTTTTAGCAAAATGGCTACCACAAGCAGGAAGCTCAGAATTTTACATGATTCACTTTCACTGCTCAGCTGATTAAATAATCTCATAATAGACCAGATCCAAAACCAGCTGAAGTTTAACAGGAGTCTTTCCATGGGCTTTGGGCTATGCCTATTTGGCCAGCTCCTGCTCCCACTGACTATAATGTGAGCAAGACAGGGCTCCTATATCTTGTATGTTGCATTTTCATCTCTCATGCTGCATTATTCTCTGTATATTGCACCACTCTTATGTATGGTTTTGGATTTGTTGCATGTTTTGTATATTTTATACAATATGAAAATCAATACAAGAGATTGAACAATGAACTACTAATGAAAAATGACTGAGAAACTTCAGCCATTTCATTTTTAAAAAATGCTTTAAATTGCCATTATCATTGCCATAAAGAAATGTTTTGCATGCTGTTGAATGATAATTGCTACCCAGATATAGCTAATGCACTCATTATTAGGTAAAAAACTACTGAACAATCCATTCAGCCATAGCATTGGTCTGAACAAAGTAAACTCATTCAGTGAAGGCCCACCACTGAAATCTAGGAAAATTCTGCATAATATCAATCTCAAATACCCAGATCAGTGTAACTCATCCATGCAGTGAGCAGATTAAAGCACATCTAACTGTAAAGACTTTGTAGATATGATTGATCAAATCTGGACTGATCTGACTGCATCCATGGGGGAGTATCAAAAAAGGAGACACCTGGACCTTTTCTCATTGGTGAAGTTTCAGCCCGTTTCATGGACAGATTGCTCTGGATGTATAGGGAGGAAGTTGAGGTTCTAAAACACTGCCTCATCAATGTACTAAAGTATGTCTCTAATTGTAACGGTTATGGTCACAGCACACACACACACAGAGAGGTCAGATAAAAACATAACTTCTCTTTCTGGAAAGTTGCAACATAAAACTATTTAAAAGCCAGAATGTTAACACACAAGAACCAAAACCAGAGAGACACAAAGCAGACTGCTCCCTGAGGAGCACAACTCACCCCCTCTTTCTCTAAGCTGGCGCTTTTGCAGACTGAGTCCTGAGGAGCCAGGCAGCATGTTTCCTCACAGAGCCTCCTGACCTGCAAAAAAAGGACCAGGAAAGCCCTTAGAATTTAAAGTGATAACTTGTAACTTTAACTCAGTTTTCACTGCATCACTTTAATCGTCGAAATCAATCTTGCTGGATCCTAGCCTAGATGCATAATAATTGCAACAGCTTCTCTCTACAACTTTATCTCTATGACACAATAGATAGGGCATAAGAAGAACAATGTCCTTCTCCAAGAAGTTTACATTCTAAGTCCCTGCTCCTGCAAACATTTACATACCAGCTTACCTTTAAGCACTTGAGTAGTTCCACTGAATTCAAAATGCACCCAACAGGCACAGTCAATCAGTATGAAGTTAATGGCGCTACACGGTTGCTTAGAAAGCAGAAAAGTATAAGGATTATTCTACTGCACATTAGCCTTGGAGGTCCATGGGAGATCTGGGTACTCAGCACCTCTGAAAATTAGGATGATTATTTAGGTGGCCAAACCCAGATTTAGATGCCTAACCTTAGAGACCCAATGTTGAAAAATTTGGCTGGCGATGTCACAGTGCGGCAAAAAATGGTGGTGAGGGCAAAATGTAACTATACAGAGGCCACACAGAGTAGGAAAGAGTGAGACAGAGGGCTGGCTATAGGGACTGAATATAGCAAAGAGCTAAATACAACTGGAAAAGACAGGGAAGGGTGGAGAAGTGTTGAAGCCAGCCTGTGAGTGAACATGTGAGTGTTGGAGGGAAAACATGCAAGTCTACACTATAAACTCTGGTCAATGCATGTTACGTCAGCATAAGGCCACGTGATTGGTACACTGCTTGCGTTGGTGCTACATGTGCTTACCAGGAGTGGTTGTGTCAATGCATAGTGAGGTGCAACACAGGTTCCACTAGTAAACCTGCCACCATTCAGTGCACAACCCATCACTGTCCGGCACATGGAAGTTTTGACAATGCATGGTGAGGCAGAAATGAGTCATGCAGGGGTGACTGTGACAAGAGTCAACTTCTCAGTGTGCAACTGTCTCCACCCTATCTATAGCCCATAATTTTCTTGCATTATTTAAAAACCCCATGAATCTGAGTGGCTTGCCTCACAGTCTGCCATCTCTGACAGAAACATGGATCCTACACAGCTCTGCACTATTGTCATAAGCATTGCAAGCTCTGATATTTGCAGAGCCATAAGAACCACCAAATCAATGGGGAACATGATGATTTCTTGGAGGACAGATTGTTGTAGGACATACTAAGAACCAATTTCAGGTGGTTGGTGGCATTCATGGAGCAGCTGCAGATGGTGGAACACTACTTCTGGGCCTGAGAAACAAGCACTGACTGGGAGCACAGCATCATAATGCGGGTTTGGGATGATAAGCAGTGACTGCAGAATGTTCAGATGCATAAGGCTACATTTCTGGATCTGTGTGCCAAGCTTGCCTCAGCCCTCCTGAGCAGGGACATTAGAATGAGAGCTGCACTGACAGTGGAGAAATGAGTGACAATCGCACTGTGAAAATTTACAACACTGGGTTACTACCAGTCAGTGGGAAATCACTTTGGGGTTGGAAAATCCACTGTGAGAGGCAAGTGTACAGGGGCCATTAAGACTGCTCCTCTTGGCAATGTGCAGGTAATAGTGGATGGATTTAAAGTAATAGGGTTCCCAAACTGCGGTGAAGCAATAGATGGCATGCATAGCCCTAATTTGGCACCAGACCACATTGTTACAGAGTACATCAACAGAAAGGGCTACTTTTCCAAATGTTGGTGGCTCACCAGGGATGCTTCACTGACATGAATATTGGCTGGTGAGGGAAGGAGCATTAAGCTCACATTTTAAAGAAATGTTCAAAAAACTAAAAGCCAACCAGCTGATTGCCATTGGTGATTGTCACAGGATCTGCACAGGTTCCCTCTCTTTCATCCCTGTGCTCAGGCTGGTCAAAGAAAAGGTTCCCACTGCCTCTTTCAAATGTTCCACCTGTGTCTCTTTATTTACAGTGCTTAGTGCAATCCCAATTTGCCCAACACCGATCCCCACACTGACCCTTCCCTGGGTCTTCTCACTCTTGAGGCTCCCTGCAGCTGATAGAGAGAGAGCTGCAGTCCCCCTGTCTTCTCCCCTGGCTAGCCCCATCACTGAGCCTTTCCCTGGGCTTATATCTCCGCCCAGTCACCAGCCCAGCTGGTTCCACTTGACTCAGCTGATTCCCCTGAGCCTGCCCTCATTAGGACCTGCAGCTGAGCTCCTTGCCGAGTGCCTGGGCCCCCGCACCCAGCCGTTCTGCTAGGAAGCAGGGAGGGGAGCAACACCTTTGGCAGGGCATCCCAGGGGTTTATACCTCTGGCCTTCCACACATCTCCCTGCTTCAATGAGTTCCAGGCTCCACCAGTCCCTGCCTCTTCTCGGATGGACATATCAGCCCTTTGGCAGGAGTTCCTTTACCCGCACTGTGGGTTGCAGTGGGTCACCCCTGGGGTTTCCAGGCCCCCCTCCCACCTCCACAGTTGGGGCAGGTCTGCCCCGTATGTCCATTTGCCCGACAGAGTCCACACACCTGCTCTGGCCATGGCGGGTTGCCCCCTCACCTCTCTAGGCCACCCCTCTGACTCCACAGGGTGCCTAGGTATCTCAAGTCTGGGTTCCGCTCTACAGCCTCCTGGCCCTTGCCTCCATCAGGCTCCTGAGGGCTGCTCTCTTGGCACTCCTGCCCGGAGGGTCCTTTGTTACCGCATAACCAACCCAACATTCCTTGAGTCCGTCTGCTTGCTGTCTTGGTGTTTCTACTTCATTCCCCCCACTTTCCCACGGCATCGCGAGGGGTTTTTTTGCTACCTTAGGGGGTCCCACGGTTCCCTCCCCTCCTTTCACTTCTTTAATTGGGTTCCCCATGCTCCCTCCCTCCGGATCTCCCTCCCAACTTCGTGCCTCACCAGTAGGGGGTCTCTAATCGCTTCCCAGCAGGACCGGGTAGGGTAAGTTCTCTACTACCTCTGCCCACTGCCACCGGAAGCATCCCTGGACCTCCATAGGTACCTGGGCCATCCAGTAGCTCCATGGACACAACGAAGGCCCACCTTTGCCCCTGGAATCATCCAGCATTCTTCCGCTGGACCCTTCTGAACCAGGGAGTGGGTGGAGGTGGAGTCCACCATCCCCCTCCAGGGCTTCCTCCCCAACACCACTGGTATGGTGGTCAGGGGCTGTTTCCCAGATCCCTTACGCCCCCTAGCCCATCCACAAAAGTCAGCCAGTTCACACTCCATTTGCGGACAGTCCTGCTTTTTATGGCCCAGGTGCCCACAAGTCAATCTGTGGCTGCAGGTGGACCCCAGGTCCTACCCCTTCTTGGGTGTAGAGCCCAGTGGGCTCCTTATGGGTTCTGCTCTCCTCCCAGGCTTCACCATCCACCTGGGACCCTCTGCCTCTATGTACTCTTCCTTCAGGCAGACCACATCGGCTGGCTGATGTCTTCAGACCTAAACGTGCACCAGGTCCAGGAGCCACAGGAGGAATTGCTTTAGGATCACTTGGTCCATGATCTCCTTCACTGTCTGGACAGCTGGCCTCAGCCACCTGGTGGCCCAGTCCATCAGCTTCTGGGCGAATGCCCTGGGCCTCAGGCCCTCTGTCCAACAGGCGGTCTGAAACTGCTGACGGTACCTCTCAGAGTCCGAACCTATCTAGGATAGAGGCCTTTACTACCTCATAGTCCCTCTCTTGGGTCTCGCTCAAAGCCATAAATGCCACTTGGGCTTCCCCTCTCAGGTACAGGGACAGTCACAGGCCCCATGTCGAATTCTCTCATCTGACCGCCGTAGCCACCCGTTCAAATGTCCCCAGAAAGGCATCTGGGTCATCCATGGGGCCCATCTTACAGATCCCCTACCCTGGTGTCCTGGTTCCATCCCCGGGTGCAGGACTCACCATGCATTGAAGGATCTGTTGCTGGGCCGCTGACTGCTCCCTTATGAACTCCTGGAGAGCCCGCTGTTGGTCTCCTTGCCACGTCATCAGGGCTTGCCTTTCTGTCTGGTGCGACTGCTGCATCTCTTGCACTGTATTGACCAGCCACTTTAGGGTCTCCTCCATGCTTGCAGCCAAAACTAGTGGTGGCTAGGAGAGATCCGGACAAGCCCCCAGTGTTACAGGATCTGCACAGGTTCCCTCTCTTTCGTCCCTGTGCTCTGTGCTTAGGCTAGTCAAAGAAATATTGTGATATTAAAATGTGACTACTGGGGACCCAGCCTTCTCCTTGTTCTCCTGCTCATTAAGGCATACATTGGCCACCTCAACAGCACCAAGGAAAGATTCAACTTCCAGCTCAGCAGGTGCAGAATGACAGTTGAATGCACTTTTGGTAGACTGAAGGGATGCTGGCGTTGTTTACTCACAAGATTGGATCTCAGTAGAAATAACATCCCGATGGTGATAGCTGCCTCTGTGTCCTACATAGTATCTGTGAAGCAAAGGGAGGAAAGTAGCCGCCAGGGTGGAAGGTGGAGGTAGAGCGGCTGTCTGCTGAGACTGAACAGCCAGACACAAGGGGTATTAGAAGAGGTCAATACGGAGCTATATGGCTTAGAGAGATTTTGAAAGAGTACTTTAACAGTGAGCCACAGTATGCTTTGAAGTGTAGTGTGCTCCATCTGGCCCTGCAATTAGGAATTATATGGTGCTTGATGTAAATATATGACTGTAACATTGTCAGTACACCTATTAATTCTGTGGTGCTTGCTGTAATTTGTGGCTGATCCTATCACTTGTGCCATGCTATACAGTAACAAGTGAGTGGGTGCTTTCCAAACTGCTAAGCACTTTGCAGCATGTGTTGAGAACTAGTAAGGATTAATTATTTTCCAAATAATAGAATTTTATTATGTAACAGTACCAGTGCAAAGAGATTCTGAGCAATTTAAAAGCAAATAAATTAAAAACTTAATAAATTAATGGAACAGAACTTAACAAGGGGAAAAAACTTTCATATCCAGCAACTGTGGCTTTCACGGGTTGGTAAGTATGAAGCTATCGTTGTCTTTAATGTCTCCTGGTGTGGAGAGGTAGGGGTAGGGATGCGGACCTTGATACCACAGGGAATGTTGGGGAGGAACATAGGGAGGTGCTGTAATGCATATCTCCGTGGACTGCAAAGGGGAAGTGAGCCCATGATTGTTGAACCTGTAGGTCTGCAAGAGTCTGCAGCATCTGTGTTCGCTGCTGGAGAAACTCCATTATGTCTTGGTGCATCTCCTTCTCCTTTTCCTACTGGGATGCCTGGGCCTTCTCCCATCTACTCTTTCCTTCTTCAGGCTGCCTGCGATGTTCACCCTCCAGGCCCTTTACTCACAGTGTGATGCAGCATTGGCTTGCAGGATCTCATTGAACATGTCATCCCTAGTCATCCTCTTTCTCCTCCTTATCTGGCTCAGGCATTCCATGGGCATGGAGGAGGATTGCTTCAAGGCCGCAATGGCAGAGGTACCATTATTAGTATAATCACAATGGAAAGTGAAGGTTAAGATTCATAACTCCCTGACCTTGCTCCCCTGAAGTTTTAAACAAGACAAGCTTATTGGCATTTCTGCTTTGGTATGTTTGCGCATAGTACCACTCATAGCACCAGTCAGGGCAAGTATGGTCCTCCAGGGGTTAGGCAAATCAGGAGGGAATTGCTTGGTTGCATGAAACCATGAATCTGGGACAATAGCACTAAATACTGGCATCATTTCCCACAGGAGGTGGTGAGTTTAGCAGATATCTCACTCCTGATGGTAACAAAGGCACAGAGCCAATGGTGCCCCAAAGCCAAGGGGGGCCACATGCTACTAGCCTGTTAACTTCAGCAGGCACCATTGCAGTAATCACTGACTGGTGTGAGAAAGTGTCCTACCGCAGAGAAAGAAATAAGGCTGCCATCCCTAGAAACCTTTGGGAGACGATTGCAGAGTACCTCCGGGAAAGCTTCACTGAGATCTCTGAGGAGGATTCAAGGGACATCCCTGTGTACATAACCAAACTGCTCCACTCAGCTACCCTTGCATATCTCTACAGTGGAATGAAAACAGATGATAACTCTCCTTCTCCTTGTTGTACCCCTACCTTTTCTAGTAGGAGAAGATTACTGAAAAGTCGAGAGCTAAGTTGGGGTGTGTCATCAGCGCATCACGATAATGGGTCATATAGTTACACACTTATATGAGCTTCCTTCCCTTGTGCTAAACTGGAATGCAATGGAGTCTCAAACAGGTCCTGGCTCGCTGCATAGCTGGACCCCCCCAATCACACTCGCACTGCATCGACCTCAGCACATTGACAATGGCTCAATGCCACTTGGGAAGGTGCTGTTACTGTGTCCCTCTAATGGAGCACTTACACTGGTCGGGGACAAATTTAAATGTAGACAAACACAACTAGATCAATGCAAAGTGGCTTATGTTGATCTAACTTTGTAGTGTAGCCCAGGCTGTGATGGAGTCAGTTTGAGTTTGTAGCCCTTGAAAAACCGAGATTCTCGAAGAACTCCAGGAAGAGACCCCTGTCTCAACCCCCTCAGGGACCCACCAGACTACACTGTAAAGTCAGGGGACGAGGGTAGATGGGGAGAAGAAGAGGAGAATGGGAGAAGGCAACGGGCCAAGAAGGGGTAGGGAAAGAAAATGACAAATATATTTTTTGAAATGTCAGTAATTGTGGACATAGCAACCTCCTCCCCGATGACCGTTGTAACCCTTTCCTCCTGCCTTTTTCAATTTTTTGTATTTTTAGATTGTAAGAAGAATGGTATCTTCCTATATAGCTGTACAGCACCTAACACACTTTGGGCATTAGATTAATATCAATAATTAAATCTAATGGATTTGTGTTTCCCAACATCAGGGTTGAATATAGCCTTCAATCTGGAGCTTCTTCCTCATGTACAGCTTACCACAGCATACATAACCATTTCCATAGTAGTGCAATTCACCCACAGGGAACACACAACTATCTAGCAAGATGACATTTAATGTCATTTAGGCCTTGACTACACTGGCACTTTACAGCACTGCAACTTTCTTGCTCAGGGGTGTGAAAAAACACCCCCTTGAGTGCAGCAAGTCACGGCGCTGTAAAGCGCCAGTGTAAACAGTGCCCCAGCACTGGAATCGCAGCTCCCAGCACTGTAAGCTAATCCCCTCGGGGAGGTGGAGTACCTGCAGTGCTGGGAGAGCTCCCTCCCAGTGCTGGTGCTGCGACCACACTCGCACTTCAAAGCGCTCCCGCGGCAGCGCTTTATAGCTGCAAGTGTAGCCATATTAGTCTGCACTTCCCTGCACCATCTTGGACAATCTCTGACACAAATATTTAGGAGAGCTACAGCCAAGAAACATGACGCTGTTCAAAAGCATTGGCTCTGCTTGTGAAGTATGAACCCACGCAGTTCAGCTGCATTTCAAAGGTACTTGAAAATGGTCTCCAATCCAGATTCGAAAATTCACTTTCACTAAACGCATTATCTATTTAGGATTATTTCAACATTATTCAATAACATTCTTTGAATAATAGACTAGTGTACTGTCTTTCTGGCAGGACTCACCTTGATCTGCATTATCATTTAGGCCCCCATCTGAAAACATCATTAATTTAAATAAGCAATAGAGACTAAAATAAAATTCCATTCATGCTTAACTCTCCAATGTGGTTTTGAAAACCTTTCTTCTTTAGCCAGTCTTATGTTACATGCTGGATGGTCTTTGCTTTGACCACCTCATAAAAAAAAGCTCATAAATAGTTTTCATGTGTTATTTAAACTAGCAGCACTCCCTGAGGCCACTGTGCTTTTATTTTTAAAAATCCTCTGTGTATTTCTAAAGTATTTCTAAACCGGTAGCAGAGGTAAAAACTATATTTTAACCCAGGAAAGACATGTTCTATCACTATCAGGTCACACATTTTCTTACTCTTTGCTGATAAGATTAAAACACTTACAGCCAGTGTCGCCTGATTTACATGATCTCTCTAAAAATCATTAATTCCAAGGGAAAATAACTGAAATTATTTTAGAAAGACAAGGTGGGTGAGGTAATATCTTTTATTGGACCAATTTTCTAGGAATAAAAGTGGATGAGATACATTTTTTTAAACTGCAATTGAGCAAGATCTGGTGTCAAAGAAGAAAACGGGTTCTTGTAGGTGGACCTTGCAGTCCCTGATGCCACATTTTAAATCTAATTGTCACCCACCCTTCTTCTCTTCTTAGTTAATGTCTTAGTAACAACTATAGCTTCTACTCTACCTTCAGCATAACCCAATTCCATCTGCTGTACTGGGCATCAGCTGAGAGGCAACCAGGTCGAGACCACTCAGGGTCCCATCAAGTTTGCCTGCTCAGATGTAGTCCTATTTGCTCATGGCTTCCTTATTCTCAGCTGCCCTGATTCCACAAAGTCTTATACATGTGCTTAACTTTACACAACAAGTAGCTGCACTGACCTCCTTAAAGTAAAGTAAAGTGCGTGCGGCAGCTCCATTCCTAAATAAGGATGCTTTCCTAATTAGGATCTAGATGTTTAGTGATATTTTCTCTTCATTGCTGTTCTATTATTTGATTAGGGACAGATGATCATCTAGCTGGACAATTACTGTGGTAAACCCTTGAACCATTAACATTTCCTTGGACTTTTATTTGGTTCCCAAACCTTGTTTTGCTGGAGAACACAGTTTAATTTTATTTCCTTTTTCCTGTTCAGCAGGCCAAGTTCTGTGCTACTCCACTGGGTGAGGAAAGAAGAACTTTACCTCAGCTCTTGGGAAGCACGTTCCTTTTTATCTTCTTTTCTCATACATTTGTCTGCAAAGAAGCAGGCATGTACCATAATATTCTTCCCATTTGAACTGCTCCCACTGCGTTCAATGTCCCAATCCATATTCTAAAATGCCCCAATGTTTATGACATTGACATTTGAGACAATAGCCATTTAATCCTTCCATAACATTATATAATGTTTCCTTTTGTTCTGTGATGTAGCTGAATACAGTACCTGAAACGTACAGGAAAATCTCCAGCTCGAATAGTAAGATTTTCCACAGGCTTCTAATTACTCTTTCATCTGTAGCAACTATAGTCTGATGTTCAAAACTTGTGTGGGTATCTGGCAGGACTTCGAACACTAATGTTCTCTTGGGTCAGGTTTCTAAAATCATTCTAGTATTTCTGAAAACATGCTGGCAAAAAGGACTGCTCAACAAGACCCATAGGTTTAATTCTTAGACAGTGGCTTTCCACTGAATGCTTTTGGTATGGGTATGGATTCTAAAGAGTACAAGTATATGGGATTTCTAAGCCTTCAGTTTCCGGGTGATAATCCTTTTGGACAGATGGTTTTATTGTCCAGATGACAAACTAATTACCAATAACTTTAAAGAAATAAAAATCTTATTTGAAATGATGAGCTAAACATTATGTCAAGCAATAGCAAACCATTGTAAAAACTTCATTCTGAAACATGAACCTACAAATGTCCTAAGGACTCAGTTTTCAGACCCAGACCTTGTAAGCTGGTCGTGTTGGGGCTTGTCCCTCTCAGGCGTGGCGGGGAGCCAGGGCGCCTCCTAGCACGCCGCAGTCCGGGTAGGCTTAGCCCCTCCGCAGGTGTGGAGGGGGGTACAGGGTCTGCAAACAAGGTAGAGCCCCGGCCCTCTAGCCGGGGTCGGGGCTCTCAAAGTAAATAAGCCCCAGCCCTTGGGCAGGGCAGGCAGTAACAGTTCAAGCTCAGGCCTCTAGCAGGGGCTGAGCAAACACAGTATCAGCCCAGGCCCTTGGCAGGGCGGGGCAGTAAAAGTTCTAGTTAGCTCTGGCCCTCTGGATCAGGACAGAGCAGTGGCAAAGTCAAAGGGGGCCCAGCCCTTGGTTCGGGCGGGGCACCAAACACAAGTCTAGTTAGCTCTGGCCCTTTGGGTCAGGGCAGAGCAGTGGCAATAGGTGGGAAGAGGGGGAGTCTGCCACCCGGTTACGGGTGGCAGGGGGAACGCAGGCCCTCCCACTCCACTGCGTTCCAGCCCGGGGCCCTAGCAGCGGTCAAGACCCGCTGTGGTCAGTGGGGATCCTGGCCACAACACACTGACATGGGTTCGGGCTCTTCAAGAGCCAAACCAGGGTTGGCTACCCCCGGGCCACTTCCAACCTCTCCCTCTCTGGGTACCTGGTCCTTGCCGGCATCGTCTGGGGGGTCCCAGACCATGGGCTTCTCCGGGTACCGGTCGTGGGGAAGCTCAGGCCATTCCTTGGGGTATCGGGCACACGGCAGGTCAGGCCGACGTTCCTCCGGGTACCGGGTCTGAGGCAAGTCCAGCCAGCGCTCCTCTGGGTAGTGGGCGCGGGGCAGGTCCGGCCAGCGTTCCTCTGGATAGTGGGCGCGGGGCAGGTCAGGCCAGCGCTCCTCTGGGTAGTGGGCGCGGGGCAGGCTGGGCCCGGCGGGAGCCCGGGCACCAGCGTCTGTCCTCTCTGGCAGCCTGCTCCCAACTGAGCGCTGGGGCTGGGCTTTTATACTTCCTGTCCCGCCCCTTGACTTCCAGGGGGACGGGGACAGGCAGTGCTGACTCCGCCCACTGAGGCACCTGCTCTGGCTCATCCCTCTCAGGCACGGCGGGGAGCCAGGGCGCCTCCTTACAACCTGCATTAGGTTTTTGTTAGAATTCCGGGCTAAGTTTAAGGCTGCATCAGAACTAGATTTTGTAGTCAGATTCACTGGCAGTGAAATTTATAAGATTTCATCCCCAGTTAGTAGAAATATTGCAAGATTCCCACTGTTTCTGAACCAGAATTGGAAAATAGCCCCCCTCCAGTTAGATCTGATTTAGAATCAAACTTGTGGGGCAGCTTCACACCTGGGATTCAAGTCCAAATACTCCAAAAATTCAAAGGTGTTCTGATCTGAGGTTTCAGTTTAACTATAAAATCTGTTTAATCTAGCTAAGTGACCAGATCCTTTTACTATACATCATCACATAGAACTCACTTAGAAAGGCTCTCCAGAATGCTACATACTAGTGTGTCACATGACCTTTACATTTAAAACATTTCATATCTCTACCAAGTGCATTGACTACATTTACTAGTTTCCATTTTCTGTCATCACCATGATCCACATGCAGAAGCGTCAGCCGAAAAGGATACAGTCACATTTTCATGCCCATTTTGTATGATTAACTGCATTTGTGCCAGATTTCTGGCCTGGAAACAGTGCAGCCCCTGACATGCTGTGTTGTAAAGCATTCTGTCCCATCTCATGAACAGCAATATTACAAACACCAATTATTTTTTTACTTGTCTCCATTTTCCTCTTTTATCATAATCACATGTGCATAGTGGCTCCCATTTGCAACAGCAGCAGTTATGTGTCCTTGTCTATCTCACTTGATTAGCCAATTTAATGCTGGGGGTTTGAACAGCACTGTGCCATTTCTGTGATGAGTATCCTATCCCATCTAGAGCAATATTTCATAAAGCTGCTGAGTACCTTTATTGAATTCATTGTCTCCATTTTCGGTTACCACTGGCCACTATTCACCAGTCAAAATCAGTTTAGTAAACTTGTTGAGCACGTTTTACCATAGCTGCTGAAGGTGTGGCTTCTTGGCATTGCACTTCATGGCAGTAGGGAAATCCATAAGCACATAATCAGGCTAGCTAGTCAGTCCCACAGCTTGTGGCCAGCATATTAGCTAAATCAAAGCTAGTGCAGGTATGTCTCTTCTAACTGGGAAACACCCCGACCCCAGCTGCAAGTGGATTCACGGCTAATTAAAACTCTTAACTCCATACAGTCTCATTCACTTTACAGTTTTGATTTGAAAGAACGCTTTCTTCTTCCTTTTTGTGTTCACTGCTTGCCAAGGATTGCTCAGGGTAAAGAAAAAATATATAGTTTTGTTTAAGTCCACAGATGGATTTGTTTGAAGCCTGCACTAAGGTGTTGTATAACAACATTACTATTCTAAATTTCAAGGCCAACCTGTTTAGTTTCTCTAAACTGGGGGGAGGAGGGAAAATGCTTGCCCTAATTCCATAAATATAATCAACTATTTACACTCCTGAGCATGGATTAAGTATTCAGCTGCTGATGTAGCTACTGAAATAATAAATCACGTAGCGTAAGGGTCAGACTATAGGTCTAGCACCTTTATATTTTCTTTTAAACCAACAGTGGTTTGCAATTTTCTTTGCTGCAAAGAGGAAAAAAAATCTACCCAGACCCACCCTGCTATTTGAAATTACTCAGCATAAGACTGTGACATTTGTACTCATCTGTTAGCGTTGGTTTTCTATAGATACGTTGCTTTTTTCTTTCAGAATTCTCAAAGGTCCTCAGCTCTGTGCTATAGACAACATATCCTAAAGGATAACATTTTAGCATCACTTTAATTGGTACAACTGCTGAAAGAGCCCAAACACCCAAGGGAACAAACAGGATAAAGATAATTGCCTCTGCCCTTAAACCTATTTTGTGGTCCTTTTGACTTTGCCTCTGTACTTCAGCTTACCAGCTGCTGGATGCCTGAACTTATGCCACTCTTCTTTTAGTTAGGAATAACTCTTCAGGTTGTTTGGAAGATAAAGACCTTTTGGATCTTTGACAAAAAAAAAAAGCTTAATGAAAAACATCACACAAAGTAAATAGACTCAACTCTATTGGTTGCATAATACAACTGATGAAAGCATAGATGAAGTCATTAGTTTACTTACCTGCTGAAGGAAATGCATTCAAACTAAAAGGTGGGTACCAGATTGTGAAACAGGAGCCTCCAGATGGAGAGAAATGACTTGGCCTAGCTTCCTTGTTGCCTGCTTTGCCAACACTGAGTAGTTAATTTAACAGTGCTTGTTAATTGAAATATCGCCTTATAATGTAGTAATGGTAAATGGCTTAAAACATCAAATGGAAATTAATTAGTGCACTGAGAAAAATAAATGATTATGAATATTGAGATCTCTGGATTTTTTCCTATCTTTCTGTGGAACTGTTGCATAAGCGAGCTTGGAATCAGCACACAATATTCCCACAGTGAGGTAACCTGATCTCAGATCTGTCTATCAATGGTAGTTACGTGGCTCTCCTGACTGTAGGATCTGCACAGCTCCCAATCTTTAATGTATTTTTCTTCACAACACCCTTGTGAGGTAGGGTAGTACCATTATCCCCAATTGTACTGACTGAACAAACCACACAGAGAGAGAGAGGCTAATTGACTTGCCTAAGATCACACAGGAAGTCTGTGGCAGAGCAGGAAATTAAATCCAAACCTCCCAAGGCCCAGGCTAGCCCTCTAACCACTTCCGCAAAACAAACCACATCCTGGAACCAGAGAATTGAAATTTATAGATGTAAAAGACCTGACTGGCCAGCTAGCCCATCCTCTGCCACTGTGATATTAATCCCTTCAGTACATGTTCTACTGCTTTGTCCGATCTAGCTTTATTTATCTCAGTCAATGTAGCTGCCATCTTTTTACTTTGAAGATTATTCCACAGTCTAATGGAGCCCACGGTCAGGAAAATTTCCAGACATGCAGCTTAACTTTTTCCTCTTCACACCACCCTTTGCTATATAGTTAGAACACCATGTGCTAACCTAAATAATTACTTTGCATCCTGAGGGAGAAATCCTGACCCCACTGAAGTCAATGGGAATTTTGCCACTGATTTTGCCAGGATTTTACATATTTCAAATTTTAATAGATGGTTAGATCCCCTCTTAGCCGTTTGCTTAGCCAAGCTAATGTATTAGCACTGAACTCTAAAATCTTCCTCTGTAAATCAGTCTTTGCAGCCCAGGATATTTGCTGCTCTTTGTTGTACTAGCATTGCTACATTATAATACTGTTCAATGCATCAATTTTTAAATTTTTTTTTGGTATGCAGGAACCCAGAACCAATAATCCAGTCACTAGAACAGCATAGAGAGGCACTACTAATTCCATGCTCTGTGATCTGACACCTTTGCACTGGGCTGGTCTGTTGTTATATTGCATTGCGAAGTCATATTCAATTTCGTTCCCTCTCTCAGTCTCATCACAAGTTCTCTTTTGGCATTAGTGCTTTCCAGGTTTCCCCCTTCCTAGCTCTCTGTCTATCTTAGGTACTTATATGGCCAGATCACTGAGCTCACAATCTTATGGATTTATCCTCACAATACCCCTGTGTAGGGAAGTGCTGTTATCCCTATTTTACAGATGGGGAACTGAGGCACAGAGAGACAAAGTAACTTGACCAAGGTTGTAGAGCAAGTTTGTGGCTAGGAAATGGACTTGAATCTCCTGAATTTCAGGCTAGTCCCATAACTGCTGGACCATCTTCACCTTCCACTGGAGATTATTTTGGATTATTTCCCCTAGATTTATCATCATGCATTTTTCTAACTGAAACAAATTTTATTTCCTGTCTATATGTCTAACTTCTGGTTCATCTTGTATTATAGACTCATAAACTTTAAGGTCAGAAGGGACCATTACGATTATCTAGTCTGACTTCCTGCCCACTGCAGGCCACAGAATCTCACCCATCCACTTCTATAACAAACCCCTAACCTATGTCTGAGTTACTGAAGTCCTCAAATTGTGGTTTGAAGACGTCAAGCTGCAGAGAATCCTCCAGCAAGTGACCCGTGCCCCATGCTGCAGAGGAAGGCGAAAAACCTCCAGAGCCTCTGCCAGTCTGCCCTGGAGGAAAATTCCTTCCCGACGCCAAATATGGCTATCAGCTGAACCCTGAGCATGTGGGCGAGGCTCACCAGCCAGACACCCAGGAAAGAATTCTCTGTAGTAACTCAGATCCCATCCCATCTAACATCCCATCACAGACCACTGGGCATACTTACCTGCTGATAATCAAAGATTAATTGCCAAATTAATTGCCAAAATTAGGCTATCCCATCATACCATCCCCTCCATAAACTTATCAAGCTTAGTCTTAAAGCCAGATATGTGTTTTGCCTCCATTACTCCCCTTGGAAGGCTGTTCCAGAACTTCACTCCTCTAATGGTTAGAAACCTTTGTCTAATTTCAAGTCTAAACTTCCTAGTGTCCAGTTTATACCCATTTGTTCTTGTGTCCACATTGGTATTAAGCTTAAATAATTCCTCTCCCTCCCTAATATTAATCCCTCTGATATATTTATAAAGAGCAATCATATCCCCCCTCAACCTTCTTTTGGTTAGGTTAAACAATCCAAGCTCTTTGAGTCTCTTTTCATAAGACAGGTTTTCCATTCCTCAGATCATCCTAGCAGCCCGTCTCTGAACCTGTTCCAGTTTGAATTCATCCTTCTTAAACATGGGAGACCAGAACTGCACACAGTATTCCAGATGAGGTCTCACCAGTGCCTTGTATAACGGTATTAACACCTCCTTATCCTTGCTGGAAATACCTCACTTGATGCATCCTAAAACTGCATTAGCTTTAACGGCCATATCACATTGGCGGCTTATAGACATCCTGTGACCAACCAATACTCCGAGGTCCTTCTCCTCCTCTGTTACTTCCAACTGATGTGTCCCCAATTTATAACTAAAATTCTTGTTATTAATCCCTAAATGCATGACCTTGTACTTTTCACTATTAAATTTCATCCTGTTACTATTACTCCAGTTTACAAGGTCATCCAGATCTTCCTGTATGATATCCCGGTCCTTCTCTGTGTTAGCAATACCGCCCAGCTTTGTGTCATCTACAAACTTTATTAGCACGTTCTCACTTTTTGTGCCAAGGTCAGTTATAAAAAGGTTAAATAAGATTAGCCCCAAAACTGATCCCTGACGAACTCCACTAGTAACCTCCTTCCAGCCTGACAGTTCACCTTTCAGTATGATCCGTTGTAGTCTCCTCTTTAACCAGTTCCTTATCCACCTTTCAATTTTCATATTGATCCCCATCTTTACCAATTTAACTAATAATTCCCCATGTGGAATCATGTCAAATGCCTTACTGAAATCGAGGTAAATTAGATCCACTGCGTTTCCTTTGTCTACAAAATCTGTTACCTTCTCAAAGAAGATCAGGTTGGTTTGGCACGATCTACCTTTTGTAAAACCATGTTGTATTTTGTCCCAATTAACATTGACCTCAATGTCCTTAACTACTTTCTCCTTCAAAATTGTTTCCAAGACCTTACATACTACAGATGCCAAACTAACAGGCCTATAGTTAACTCGGATCACGTTTTTTCCCTTTCTTAAAAATAGGAACTATTTTAGTAATTCTCCAGTCGTACAGTACAACCACCGAGTTCACTAATTCATTAAAAAATCTTGCTAATGGGCTTGCAATTTCATGTGCCAGTTCCTTTAATATTCTTGGATGAAGATTATCTGGGCCCTCCGATTTTGTCCCATTAAGCTGTTCGAGTTTGGCTTCTACCTCGGATGTGGTGATATCTACCTCCATATCCTCATTCCAATTTGTCATCCTACCATTATCCCTAAGCTGCTCATTAGCCTTATTAAAGACTGAGGCAAAGTATTTTATTTCACGGTTTACATAGCACATCGCAATTTAATATTATCTGCAGATTTCATCTCACTTCCAGATCAAATAGGATACAAGTTGGCAAAGAAATAAACAAGGGATGCCAATCAAATTTTGGGCTTCCTCTGCCGATGCATCAAGTCACAGAGCAGAAGGGTAGTGTTGCCTCTGCATACAGGTCTGATGAAACCCCAGTAGAAAAAAGGCAGGCTTCAGGACGTAGTCACCAGCAACCTCCCTAATATTTCAAAGGGAGTGGGAGATAAAAGGCTACTCACAGTCACCTCTTTCCATCAAAATGATTGCTGTGCTGTTTGTCAACCAATTCTAAGCTGTATATAATTTTGCATTATCTATGTATTGCACTGAGTTTAAACGTTGCATGTCAATATATGCTGTTTACATTGTGGCTGCCCAATGCAATACCTTTCCTGTGGATAAATAAAGGTCTTCAGTTTACTTTGCTATCAATCTAGCATCACTGAAAATTCACTCCAAAAAAAATAATAGAGATGAAAATTACTCTCAAGTAAATTTACTCCCCCTCCCAACCCCCGTTTGCTGAACATGAAAGACTGGAAGGCTTGTGCCCACTGTTATGTGGTTCTCTTCATTTCTCCTGGCTTGGTCGGAGGGCGTATTGGTGAACTTCAGATTGTCCTTTTCTCAATCTGCTTCCAAGCCAGGAAGCCAAAAGGTACTTTAAAAAAGCCACCTACACTTCCAGTTCAGCCATCACAAACCATCCTGTGATGCAGTTAGGCTACAAGCACTGCCATCAGAGATGCACACACAACTAACTCCCGTTCAGTACAGTGTGTGTGGGGGGCGGTACAGTATTTGAAAAAAACAGAATTGAGAGAAACGGGAAATATTTAGAGAGACGAAAGGGGAAACCACACACACACACACACACACAAAGTGTTTTGAGTTTGGATTGTACGCTTTTCAGGACGCAATTTTGTCTTCTTACATGTCTACAAAGCACCAATATAACCCTGCCATTGCATAAATACCTGGTAATTATTAATTCAAGCTTCTTGGCATTACCCTGAAGGAACAGTCCTAATGATTTGGACACCTATTATTATTATAGGTAAAGCTATTGCAGCTGGTCATCTTATCAATGAGCTTCTAAGAAATGAATGGGGACTTTATGCAGTACTGTTTCTACAAGGAAACACAGCACATGTATGCTAATTGCATTACACAACAATCTAAATTCTGTGTGAATTCCTGCACCTTCTTCATTAGAATGGAGAGTAAGAAATGTTTGCCACAGGTTTTTGGCTGGCATAACTGGCTTCACATACTCTTCACACTTAAGCCAACTAACTAATTGCAAAACAACCATTCGCCTATCTTTTGGACTTATTTTTATTCTACAAAACCTCATAGATTTCAAAGGGGAGTTCAGTGGCCCCACTGATTCTCATGGTGCTTGGTAAATACCACAGACAGAACACAGCCCTGACCAGTTTGTTTTAATGCGGTAGGGAGCAACAGTTAGCATTAAAAGAAAAAGCGGGACAGAGGAGGAAGCAGAGTCATATTTTATGTCTACCTTGCAAGAAAACATTTGAAATGCCGTGTTTGTGTTTTGCTACTGTAACCGTAATGCTTTAATGGATTACTTCAGAATAATATATAGCATCTGGGCTTCTCTTGGTTCAAAAACTCTACAGTACTGTACATTTAATCATTTTAAGATGTCAACGTTTTTAAAAAATAAGGGACCTGGGGCAACAATTTTTTAACGTGTGTGTGTGTGTGTGTGTGTACGTGTGTATGTGTGTGTAAGAGGTTGAGTCACAGCCTAGGGTATATGAGTTTCAAACATCATGAGTAATGTCAAGTAATCTATAGCTACAGGCCTAGTTGCCTTCTGAAAGCACATGTTTGGAGCAAAGTAGCGCTTGCAATTTAGGGTTCTTGGTTTAAATCTAATTTGAGATCACAAAGGACATTAATGAACACAAAGGACATTTAAAACACATCATGGTAATACAGCACTCTAAACAACAAAACCACCAGAAAGAATTTAGCTGAGCTTGCGGTCATCATTTCTCATGAGAAATTGAGGAACACAACTGAATAATGCCTCATACATACAGGGAGTCAGGGAACTCAGCTTATTTTAAAGCTGCCTCCTATATCAGGCCTGGCTGGCTGGCTAGTGGATTTCAGCTTCCAGTTCTGCCAAAACCACTCTGACTTAATACTCCCAAACGCTAACAAATCTGCAGGGGGTTATTTCTCATACTTTGAAAAAGCAAATTACAGAAATCTATCTGGTTACAACCCCTATGCATGAGCCAGAGCACGTTGTACAATGCTAGTTGTAAGGAAAATTCATTTGACTTTTTGGATTTCAACGGCACCAATTAATATGCATGTATTTTATGAGACTGAGAAAGTTCCTTCTTGAGCACCTTTGGCTTGTATAAGTAATGGACTAAAGCAGTAATAACTTCCAAAGAGAAGACGGCCTCAGGGGTTAGTATAGTATTGAATTAGCCTTTCCCCTTTGGAGAGAAAATTTCAAATACTACCTAAGTGCCAAAAATGAAAGTGAATTTGCTGATCCAAGCTGTGTGCTAATCACCCTCTGCACACATCAGGAAACCACCACAGCGCTGCTCTGGACAGGCTCAGAAAAAGCTAGGCTATTGAGGCTAACAACAAATATGGGGTAGAAGCGATTTGTGCATTCAGTAACCCACATGTTGCTTGCCTCAGGTAATTTCAACTCTCTTCTACTTCAACAAACCCCAAGTTCCTTGCTTTTATGAGGACTAAATTCAGTCATGAGTTTAAACAAAAGACGAGGCAGTGCACTCTGATTTCCATTCTCGTGGGCTATTCTATATTGTTCTTCTGCAGCACCCACTGAGCAGAGAAGCAGCTGCTGCCCATCCAGTTTATACTTCTACAGCCAAGGTATTTTATCACAGCAAGGTTGCTGTTCTATAGAGCTTCTTATCTGAGTAGCATGGACCAGTGAGCATCTTTTTTCTTGAGATAGCAAAGAAATGAGAGGTGTTACCTCCTTCCAAACCTATGGCAAAAATAATCAAATACTTACATCTCAGAGAATTGTTTACTAGTTCACAAATCAATTTTATTAATTTAAAACACAAAGTTAATGAAGAAAAATTCTGTACACAATTGTGGACACAACACACCTTTTTGTACAATAAGGTCAAGATAAACTGTTTTTTTTTTCAGTCTGCAAAATGACTACAAAAATTGAAAAGACAAAAAATTGTCACACTCCACTTTGCTTGAAGCAAAGAAAAAAAAATCTAATTATAGCCCCAATCCTAAAAAATGTGCTTAAACTTTATGCACTGTGAGTAATTCCCTCAACTTTGTTAGAACTACTCACACTAATGTGTAAAATGAAGCACATGTGTAAGTTTTAGCAAGATAGGGGCCTTAGTTGATAATTCAGCAATTTGGAAAATCCACAAATGATTAACTAGCAGCAATATGAATCCTCCAACACAGGAGGGTGTTGCTTCGCAGCTACTTTGGTGCTTTGCAGGTAGCTGTTTAAAAGGCTGGTGTTGTTTTTTTGGGGGGCGGGGGGGTTGGGTTGGGAGGAAGAATAGAAAGGGGGAGTAAATTTTGAAGAATGAACCAACAAAGCTGAGGTTTCTTTTCAATGAAAAGACAGAAATCAGGGAAATGGAACTGGTACAATTCAGGCCAAGATGTCAGACTCAGTTTCACTTACATTGCTCATGGCCTGCAAGATTTAGAAAAGTCACAACTCATAGATCAGACACAGTTTATGCTGATCATAAGAAATTAATTGAGACTATGGAAATTTTACATCCTTGGTTAGTGACAACTATTTCATTGTGTCCATTGCCGGCAATGGATGTTGCACCTAGGAAAATCTGACTCCTGATGAAAGAGAATTAAAAAAACTGAAGTGTGTACACTGCATACAATTCTGTTTTGCTCAGTTTCTCCAAAATATTCTTTTCTAACTTACGTAAAACAAAGCACATGCTGTAATTTTTGATTTTCTGACAACATGAAAACTTTGATTTGTTAGTCTCCAACTCAAATACAACTGTATAATGTATTTTCTATTCTCTAACTTCTTTTTATGGGAGGAGTCTGTTGATTCATTATTCAAATTCTTTAAGGAGATTTAATACATTAGCATTAAAACAGAAAATGAAAGACAAGAAGGAACTCCTCTTCCATTAAGTTGTGTAGCGCTGTGACGTGTTTAATGAGGACACCTGGCAACCATCATTTTATAGACCGAATAGCTGAGGGGGCAAAAGAGAAACAAGCTGAAAAAGAACAACAACAAATTCCTTATTGACACTTGACATCCATGCTTTTGGTCTTGACAAATTTATCTAAAAAATCCATTATCTACATATTTATACCCAACACTCTGATAAGGCACTGCACAATAGCTGTGTACACATTGCCTCAGACTTCACCAACAAGGCATTACTACCTCTCAATAGCATTTACTTAAACAATATGTAAAAGAATCATCCATTATTACAAATTTACACAAAAAATTCTTCCTGTACATGATTGTCTCAGTGATGTACCTATTTGTTTAAATTAGACATACTTTAAACTACTTTGCAATGTGCTAAAATCAAAAGTGTTTGCTGTATCATGAGACAAAGGCTTATAAATAGCCTTAATCCTATCATACGTATCCTCAGTTATATGATGTCAAAACACAGTCTGTTCATAAATAAGTAAAGATGTACAGAGTACCCTGGGTATGAGAAACCAAAAAAGTAAACCTTCTTTACAAGAAAATTACTCCACTGGTATTTTGAAAAATTCAGTCTTCATTGTGCAATCAAGTTTGCTGTGTTGAAGAAGCTGTGTGTGTCACATTGAAGATTCTAAAAACTACAAAGCATTTGCAGGTCCTTTCTTTCTTCACAGGTATGAACCTTTTTTTTTTTTGTATCAAATATGGTAAAACACGCTGTTAAAACATTCTCATGGCTTGTTTTCATTGGATTTGCAATACTAGAGTCAACAGCTGTTCTGAAGAAAAAGGCATGCTCCTCCATTTACTGAAAGGGCAAAGGTTAAGACCAATTGCAGCTGTACATCAACATGTTGAAATCACAAAATTCTGTAGTCCAATGCTGACACAAGACACAGGCATACTGTCCATGGGCATAAGGGAGGTTCTGGGGTTTCAAAGTGCTGCTAAGCTGCTACAAGTATTCCAGTTCCAAGGCATGATGAAGGGCCATAAGGTCAGAGTGGCTTGA
Source organism: Gopherus flavomarginatus (assembly GCF_025201925.1). Classification (NCBI taxonomy): domain Eukaryota; kingdom Metazoa; phylum Chordata; order Testudines; family Testudinidae; genus Gopherus; species Gopherus flavomarginatus. The sequence continues at coordinate 241,444,858 of NC_066618.1, forward strand.
GATCCTCCAAAATGGCATGGCATGCTATGAACAGAAGAAACACAATGTCAAAAAAACTGAGCAATCTGGTTTGCAGGCGCACCCCATTATCTTTTGCAAGAATAAGGTAGCACTGCAAGAAGACAGCAATACTTCAGCTGCTCTGTGTATGACTCAAGATTAGCTATAATAATTCATAACCTCTCATCAATATTTCTCAGTGCTTCTAACTTGAATTCCCAGTAATATCAAATCTATTAATTTTAAATCACATTAGTAGGCCTTATTTAAAGAGTAATTTTTTAAAATTCCCTTTCCTAAAAAAAGGGATTAGGTAAATTTCTGAAATACAAAATGTATTTCTATAGAAACAAGGAAAACATTCTATCCTGCACATGAAATACATGGATATACCAAAAAACGATGAAACTTGTTGACAAAAAAAATGAAGATAAACTTGTTCACTGTCAAAACATGTTTAGTCTTTGAGAAACTGTTACTGGCAGGTGAGTTAAAGAACTCATTGGCAGTGGTTCAGAATACATCAATATGCTATTCAAATCACGCAGAAGGTAATTTTTTCCTGGTGGTTTGTATTATGCTGGTTATTGTTTGCACTGACCTTAAAACAGCTTTTCCATATGGGAGAATTTTAAAATGAATGTTTAAATTTTTCCCCATTAGCTGAAAAAAAATCTAGGTCTAAATCTTGAACATATTTGCAAGACATCTGAATAAACTAAAGACGTGAATACCAGGGAGACAAATGCAGATTACATCATCCATGAAGGGTAAAAATCTGATTGTGAAAACTCACTATCCTTAAACTGCAAAGCAGGCACTACGGTGTCAGCAAGAAGTTTATCAGAAATAAAAGAAAGATAATTATCTCTTCTGTCAGAGAAAATATTCCATTAATCCCCTAGGAAAATAGTTTCAATGCAACAAATAAACTCAAGGCTACAATTAACATGTTTAATATTTCATTGGTTCAACTCACATCCAGCTGATTTGAGCGCACACACTGAGAACAATGTAGGCATTACAACGGCTTCTGGGATTCTGTGGCACTTTAAGAATAGTTTCTGGGGCATGCAACTTTATTCTCCCTCAAATCCCTCCTCAAAAGTTCACGGGTGAAATCCTGGTCCTAATGAAGTCAATGACAGAACCAGGATTTTACCCCTGGTTATCCTTAAAGTGCATCTTCTGTCTGGTTTTCATTCTGGCCACTTCTAATTTGCAAGATGTCTGGCTATACATCAGTCTTGAAACCTTAGAGATCCCTATACTCTCTCTAGTCCCTTGTTTATTGTAAAGCATAAATATTTTATTCTATGCAATTTAGATGGTAAGATCCTCAACATGGTTCCATAATTTGTTCTTTGTCTGGAGAGTTTTGTGTAAACCACTGTGTAAGCAATGAATAATATGGAAGAATTTTGTTGCAAGCCTGGCAATAACACCATGATGATCTGGGTTGGACTGAAAAAAATAATACTGGAAAAATAAGGAGCTTTAGATAGTCAGGTGTGTAAATCTCTTTGAAAATAAATGGGAGTGCCAAATTTACATTGGCTCCTTTGAAAATCCCAGCCTCAAGAAACAATTGATATTGCCTGTTGAGGAGACTGAAAACAAGCAACCGTTGCCCCACTATCGAGTGAAATACCATGCTGCAGCAGGACCTTGTTGGAGAGTGTTAATCAACTGGCAGAGGAACATCAGGGAGCCCTGGGGTAGCTGAAGACTGAGAAATGAGTGTAGGGCAAAAGTGGGGAGCAAACACAGGCAGACAGCTTCCACAGAATGTTGTAATACAGAGCAGATGAGCTTTATAAGAAGAAAAAAAAATCTCTGAAGAATCCCTGATGGAAAGGCAGAGGGGAACTCTATCCTTTTCAGATTGTCACAAAGCCTTGAAAAAGAACTAACCGCACTTCAACCTGAAGAGCAACAAATGAGCCATGAGCTATTGATATGCAAAGGCAGTAGGGTACTTGAAGGTATTTTGGGAGGAGCATTCCAGAGAAGTGTGACAAAGCTCAAGTATATGCTTAACCTTCTTCTAAGAGATCTAGAAACACTAGCCCTTTCCTCAGAGAAGGGCTAAATGGTCAACTAACTAGAGGACAGAAAATCCCTACATCTTCAACCTAGATTCCCATTATGTCATCTCCATGCCAAGCTCCATCAGCAATGGCAGCCAGATGTCCTGCTCATCCATTTCCAACACGACAGTCTGAATGCTGATTTCCATATTACCCCGTATGCCTGCAACAACCTCTATCTTCTGGTCCACAAAGCCATTTCTCTCCCTCCTAGACACAAAATGAGTCAACAGTAAGGTTCGGGGGAAAAAGCTGCTAATTATTTAGTCTGGGCTTCCCGATGTATCTTGGCTTCTCTGTGTCTATTTTCCTCAGACAGCAAGATCTTTGTAGCAGGAACTGTAAACACCGTAAGTCTTGCATGATACCAAACACATTGATGGTGCCAAACGATGCCTAAGGCTGAAGTGTTTATGTTCACATCAGGTTCATGCTGTTCTAGTTGAGCTGGCTGCATTTTCACCCATTTGTTTTTGCACCTCGCCTGAGCTGCTGCAGTTCTCCTCCCTCCATCTGGCTCTTCTCCCAGGAATCCTCCCTGTCTGGTGCTAGGCACCACTTCTCCTCCTTCTCTGATTGGCCACCCAGGAACCTCAGTCCCCTGCTTCTCTTTTTGAATCACACATGCCACCAGGTCTCCCCACACAATTATGCCAGGGAAAGATGGAGCATGGTGACTGACATGGTAGAAAGCATCTTGCTATTTACTAAGAAGTCAAGAGCCAAAGAGAAATGAATGAATGGCACAGGCAGGATTATAGTCAGGTGTTCCTGGCTCTTAGCTCCATGGTCAGCCCCCTAGATCATACTGCCTCCCAAGTAATACTCCCTAGTGTCATGCTGGGTACTCATCAGATATGTGGAGCAGCTAAAGAACTTGTGTCAAACTATTTAATAAATTAAGTCTCTGTTACTCCTTTGTACTTGTGATAGGGTGTATAAACTCCACACTAGGCTGAAGCGGTTAAAGAACAACTCTAGACTCAGATGATTCCACCCTGCTACACCTGCAGAGCATGCTCCAGATGGAGGTGGAGCTCAAAAGGAAGCCAGACACCTCAGAAGCGTGGACCATAGAGTGGGATGTTGGAGGTGGCCCAGGGAGGACAGCTGTAAAATGGCCTTGGGGTGTCTAGTGTTTACTAACGCACACAGGGCCTTGGCAAGTGCCCAGAGGAGTGGGAGGGCCTGGGCTCCCCGTCACATCCCCGTTCTGCATTTAAAAAAGAACCCCTCACCCCGATATCACTAGGCACACCTCCACGAAGCTCCAACAATCACAGTACTGTCCATGTGCAGTATAGGTTATGGATTAGTCTCTGTAGTCTGGGGCGTGATTCAGGACCAAAATCTCCAGGGGGCTATTTCTGGGCTACTGATCAGTCTTGGAAAATCATTTAAATTCTCTTTGCCTTAGTTTCCCTATCTGTGAAGTAGGGATAATTCTACTTATGTATCTGACAGAAGTATTGTGAGAAATAATTATGCTTGAAAGGGCCTGTCATAAACAGATGGTTAAGGGTTAATGCCTCTTTTACCTGTAAAGGGTTAAAAAGTTCACCTAGCCTACCTAACACCTGACCAGAGGAACCAATGGGGAACAAGATGTTTCAAAAGGAAGGAGGGAAGTTTTTCCTTTGTTTAGAGTTTCAGTTTCAGCCAGAGTGAAAAAAATCAAGGAACCAGCCTCTTATCAGAGTAGTAAGTTTTAGAAAGAGATAAATAGGTTTATGTTTATTTCTTTGTAACCTGCCTTATGCAATTACAGGTAGAATCAAATTGGGTTTTTATTTGTGTAACTAAATTTGTGCCCAAGGGAACATCCTCTGTGTTTTGAATCTGTTGTCTGTGAGAGTAGCTGGTATGCTAATCTCTTCCAGAGGGTTTTCTTTTACCTTTCTTTTCTTTAATTAAAAGCTTTTTTCTTAATACCTGATTGATTTTTCCTTGTTTTTAGATCCAAGGGGATTGGATCTGGACTCACCAGGGATTGGTGGGGGAAAGGAGGGGGGATGGTTAATTTCTCCTTGTTTTAAGATCCTAGGGATTGGATCTGGACTCACCAGGGAATTGGTGAAGAAGTCTCTCAAGCTACCCAGGGAGGGGAAGGTTTTGAGGGGAAAGGGAGTGATCCAGACACTGAAAATTCTGGATGGTGGCAGAGATACCAGATCTAAGATAGTTATTAAGCTTAGAAGTGTCCATGCAGGTCCCCACATCTGTACCCTAAAGTTCAGAGTGGGGAAGGAACCTTGACATGGTGAGCAGCGGTGAGGGATTTTTTAGGAACCAAAAGCCAGATTTTTTTTCCTCCTTTGAGATGCTGGGGAAGCAGTGAAGGAGAGATACCCTGAAGGCAAACAGATAAAGGTTTTTCTAACAAGGCTTTGTTAGAAAGGATTCCAGCTTGGCTTAGCTGGAGGGTAATTAACAGTTGTAGAAGACAAGTTACAGACCTGTTTTTTGGGTTTCTTCTCATTCTGAGAAGTCCAGTTAAAAGCTGTGGGGTTTTGTTTTTTTTTTGCCTTGCAAACCAAGATAGCTCAGGCAGAGCAGGGAAAAATGTCAGGCAAAGAGGAAAAAAACATACAACAACAACTAGAATTAGCCAAACTCCAGGCTGAGGAGAGCCAAAAGGAACATGATAGACAGATGGCCAGAGAAGAGGTTGCCCACAAAAGAGAGATGGAGGAGAAAGAAAGAGAAGAGAAAGCCAAAGAGGCTGACCACCGGAGGGCTATTGAGATCCAGAGAGAGGCCCACAAGCATGCTCTGTGTCATGGTATAATTCCCCACTCTGAACCTTAGCGTACAAAAGATGGGGTACCAGCATGAATTCCTCTAAGCTCAATTACCAGCTTAGAACCTGTAGCGCTGCCACCAACCAGGAATTCCAGTGCCTGGTACACTCTGGTCCCCACAAAACCTTGCCCGGGGACCCCCAAGACCCAGACCCTCTGGATCTTAACACAAGGAAAGTAAACCCTTTCCCTCACCGTTGCCTCTCCCAGGCTTCCCCTCCCTGGGTTACTCTGGAAGATCACTGTGTGATTCAAACTCCTTGAATCACAAAACAGAGAGGACAATTCAGCTTTCTCCCTCCTTCTCTTTCCCCCTCCCAGACTCTTCCTGAGAGAAAGTAATCCTGACACAGAGAGAAATCAGCCTCTCTCTCCCTCTTCCCTCCTTTCTCCTCACCAATTCCCTGGCGAATCCAGACCCAGTCCCCTGGGGTCTCACCAGAATAAAAAAACAATCAGGTTCTTAAACAAGAAAAGCTTTTAATTAAAGAAAGAAAAAACAGTAAAAATTATCTTTGTAAATTTAATAAAAATGGAATAGGTACAGGGTCTTTCAGCTATAGACACTGGGAACACCCTCCCAGCCTAAGTATACAAGTACAAATTAAAATCTTTTCAGCAAAATACCCATTTGAACTCCTTTCAGCCAAACGCACATTTGAACTTCTTCCAACCAAATACACATTTGCAAATAAAGAAAACAAACATAAGCCTAACTCGCTTTATCTACCTAGTACTTACTATTCTGGATCTATAAGAACCTGTATCAGGGAGACTGGAGAGAAACCTGGTTGCACATCTGGTCCCTCTGAGCCCCCAGAGTGAACAACCACCAAAACTAACAGCACAGCACAAAAACTTCCCTCCCCCAAGATTTGAAAGTATCCTGTCCTCTGATTGGTCCTCTGGTCAGGTGACAGCCAGGCTTACTGAACTTGTTAACCCTTTACAGTCAAAGAGATATAAAGTACTTCTGTGCTATTAACTTTTCTTATCTGTTTATGACACGGCCCCCAAATCGCTGACAGTGTGGAAGTACACTGGCAGTGATTTTTCCCTAGAACTTTAAAATAAACAGATCAATAAACACATGCATCCTTACATATGCCACTAATTAAGTAAAACTACAAGATTTTTCACATTGTAAGGACAATTTTTAACCAGTTGATTTTAGGAAACTTTCACAGGAGAGTGCATCAACTTCTTGATCTGTTGCCACTGCAGACCTTTCCCGGTTGTGGAGAGGGTCACCTCTCCTACGCCACCGTTACTTTTCCCTTTATCGTAGACACCGTCAGGCCACTCAGCGTCATCTCCTCCCTGGGTTGTGAACTGACAAACTTGTAAGTCTCTGCAATAAAAGGGCTTGAGAGAATTAACGTGGTACACTCGGGGCTTTAGGGAGGAATTGGGAAATGCTATGAGGTAGTTAACAGCTCCCAGGTGCTCTTTGACCGTGAATGGCCCTTCCCATGATGCTTCCATTTTATGGGCCTGTTGTGCCTTTAAGACCATAACCTGGTCTCCTACCTTGAAGGAACGCTCTCTGGTATGTTTATCATACCAGGCCTTTTGCTTCTTTTGAGCATCCTTTAGGTTTTCTTTAGCAAAGGCTAAAGAATGTCGGAGGGTGCTTTGTAGGTTGCTTACAAAGTCCAGAATATTAGTCCCTGGAGAAGGCGTAAACCCCTCCCATTCTGCTTCACCAACTGTAATGGCCCCTTAACCTCGTGGCCATACACAAGCTCAAACAGTGAGAACCCTAAACTGGGATGTGGTACAGCTCTGTAAGCAAAGAGAAACTGCTGCAACACTAGATCCCAGTCATTGGAATGTTCATTCACGAATTTACGTATCATGGCCCCCAAAGTTCCATTAAACCTTTCCACCAGGACATTGGTTTGATGGTGGTACGGGGTGGCAACCAAGTGATTCACCTCATGAGTTTCCCACAGTTCTTTCATGGTCCCTGCCAGGAAATTTGTCCCTGAATCCATAAGGATATCGGAGGGCCAACCTACTCTGGCAAAAATGTCTATTAGAGCCTGGCACACAGTTTTAGTCCTAATGTTGCTTAGAGCTACTGCTTCCGGCCATCGGGTAGCAAAGTCCACAAAAGTTAATATGTACTGCTTTCCTCTGGGTGTCTTTTTTGAGAAAGGACCCAGAATATCCACAGCTACTCACTGAAATGGGACCTCTATTATGGGGAGTGGCTGGAGAGGGGCCTTGGCCTGGTCTTGGGGCTTTCCCACTTTTTGGCACACCTCACAAGACCGGACATATTTGGAAACATCCTTGCCCATACCCTCCCAGTGGAAGGACTTCCCCAACCTATCTTTGGTTCTGTTCAACCCAGCATGGCCACTGGGATGATCATGGGCCAAGCTTAAGAGCTTCCCCCGGTACTTAGCTGGAACCACCAACTCTTTTTGTGGATGCCAGTCTTCCCGGTGTCCACCAGAAAGAGTCTCCTTATATAAAAACCCTTGTTCTACAACAAACCGGGATGGGTTAGAAGAGCTGAGAGGCGGTGGGGTGCTCTGTGCTGCCGCCCAAGCTTTCTGAAGGCTGTCATCTGCTTCCTGCTCAGTCTGGAACTGTTTCCTGGAGGCTGGAGACACCAGTTCTTCCTTAGACTGTGGACTTGAGCTTGGTCCCCCGGGAAGTGATGTAGGTGCTGGGGTTGTTTTTGTGGCTGGTGAACCGCTCTCCGCTGGTGCACCAGGTGGTATTTCAGGCTCTGGCTGACCCTCTTGGGTACGGTTGTCTGCTGTTTCTGCCAGTTCAGACTCGCTGGCGCCCTCTGGTGTTGGGGTTGAAGATGCGTTTGCAAGTGCTGGCATCAGTGCTCGCAATGGTTCTGGTGCTGGTTGCGTTTCCAGGTCCGGGTCTGGGACTGGAAGTACTGTGGCTGTTGCAGTCGTTGGCAGGGGATCCGGGTCCATTACCTCTGTCTGGGTCTCTGCTAACACAGACAGGGCCTCTGTGGACGGCTCAGGAACAGGGATGGGTCTGGAAGCCTGCGTGGCTTGGCTGCGGGTAACCATTCCCACCCTCTTGGCCCACTTTACCTGGTTGGCCAAGTCTTCCCTCAGTAGCATGGGGATGTGATAATTGTCGTAGACTGCAAATGTCCAGATTCCTGACCAGCCTTTGTATTGGACAGGCAGTTTAGCTGTAGGCAAGTTTACCGCTTGGGACATGAAGGGGAAAATTGTCACTTGAGTCTTTGGGTTGATGAATTTGGGGTCCACCAAGGATTGGTGGATAGCTGACACTTGTGCCCCCGTGTCTCTCCACACGATAACCTTCTTTCCGCCCACTCTCAAAATTTCCCTTCGCTCCGAGGGTATTTGAGAGGCATCTGGGCCTGGGGATCTTTGGAGTGATGGAGATATAATGAACTGCACTCGGTTGGGGTTCTTGGGGCAGTTGGCCTTTATATGTCCCAGTTCCTTACACTTGAAGCATCGCCCAGCTGACTGGTCACGGGGCCGAGGTGGGTTACTGGAGATTGGTGAGGTGAGAGAATAGGGCGTCGGCGGCTTTCCTGGGGTTGCAGGTGGGGTCTTGGGTTGCCCTCGGGTATAGGGTTTATTGTCGGTGTGACCCCTGTGATATTTGCTCCCCTTGATAACTCTTTTCTTTTCTGCCACCTCCACCCATCTGGCTCCAATCTCCCCCGCCTCAGTTACAGTTTTGGGCTTCCCATCTAGGATGTACCTTTCGATTTCCTCCGGAACACCCTCTAAGAACTGCTCCAATTGTATTAGGAGGTGCATGTTGTCCAGAGATTTAACATTGGCTCCTGATATCCAGGCTTCATAATTCTTTGCAATGTGGTAGGCGTGTCGGGGAAATGACACATCTGGTTTCCATTTTAGGGCTCTGAACCGCCGACGGGCCTGTTCAGGTGTTATCCCCATTCTGTATCTGGCCTTGGTTTGAAAAAGTTTATAGTCGTTCATGTTCTCCTTAGGCATTTCAGCCGCCACCTCTGCTAAAGGTCCACTGAGCTGTGGCCTCAGTTCTATCATGTACTGGTCTTCAGGGATGTTGTATCCAAGGCAGGCTCTTTCAAAATTCTCTAAGAAGGCTTCAGTGTCATCACTTGCCTTATAGGTGGGAAATCTCTTGGGATGTGGAACAATAACTGGTGAAGGGTTGTTAGGGTTGGCTGGAGCATGCTGCCTAGCCTGTGCTAATTCCAGGGCCTGCCGGTGGGCCTCCCTCCGGAGTTCTATCTGTCTTCTGTGGGCTGCATCTTCTTCTTCTTGTTTCCTTCTGTGGGCCACCTCTTCTTCTTGTTGCTTTCTTTGGTGGGCTGCCTCTTCCTTGGCTAGTTCTGCATTAATTAGTTCCATCCATCTCCTATGTTCATTTTCTTTGTCTATGGCTTGTTGCCGTGCTCGTTCCTGTCTCAGGCTTTCCGTGGAACTCATGGTTCCTGCTTTCTTGTGCTGAGGCGCCCTCTGGTGTTTACTGCCTGAAATGCAGGTTCTCTGTTGGCTTCCTGGGGTTGCTTAGCAACAGAGTCTTTTTTTTTAAACTCCTTCACCTAGCTATTCCCGACAGAGTTAGAAAGAAAAAATCCCATTCATTTGCAAATGTGTTTTGCTGGTATATGGTGACTCACAACTGGAGTCCCTTTGTTTAAAAAAGATCCTTGTTAAACCCTAGTGCCTCTGCCTTCAGAGTACTCAGAAGGGAGAGACCAAAAAAACTTGCAGACCTTTGCTTTTAATACAATCTCCTCTAGCCTGCTTTACACACAGATAGCAGGGGAAGAGAAAGAAAAAATCCTACCGACTTTTGCTTTTAAACCCAAAACTCTCAGTCTGCCTGCAGATAGCTAGCAGGGAGAGAAATAAAAACCTCACCGGCTTTTGGATTCTATCTTATCTCACCTCTACCACCATGTCATGGTACAATTCCCCACTCTGAACCTTAGAGTCCAAAAGATGGGGTACCAGCATGAATTCCTCTAAGTTCAATTACCAGCTTAGCACCTGTAGCGCTGCCACCAACCAGGAATTCCAGTGCCTGGTACACTCTGGTCCCCACAAAACCTTGCCCGGGGACCCCCAAGACCCAGACCCTCTGGATCTTAACACAAGGAAAGTAAACCCTTTCCCTCACCGTTGCCTCTCCCAGGCTTCCCCTCCCTGGGTTACTCTGGAAGATCACTGTGTGATTCAAACTCCTTGAATCACAAAACAGAGAGGACAATTCAGCTTTCTCCCTCCTTCTCTTTCCCCCTCCCAGACTCTTCCTGAGAGAAAGTAATCCTGACACAGAGAGAAATCAGCCTCTCTCTCCCTCTTCCCTCCTTTCTCCTCACCAATTCCCTGGCAAATCCAGACCCAGTCCCCTGGGGTCTCACCAGAATAAAAAAACAATCAGGTTCTTAAACAAGAAAAGCTTTTAATTAAAGAAAGAAAGAACAGTAAAAATTATCTTTGTAAATTTAAAAAAAATGGAATAGGTACAGGGTCTTTCAGCTGTAGACACTGGGAACACCCTCCCAGCCTAAGTATACAAGTACAAATTAAAATCTTTTCAGCAAAATACCCATTTGAACTCCTTTCAGCCAAATGCACATTTGAACTTCTTCCAACCAAATACACATTTGCAAATAAAGAAAACAAACATAAGCCTAACTTGCTTTATCTACCTAGTACTCACTATTCTGGATCAATAAGAACCTGTATCAGGGAGACTGGAGAGAAACCTGGTTGCACATCTGGTCCCTCTGAGCCCCCAGAGTGAACAACCACCAAAACTAACAGCACAGCACAAAAACTTCCCTCCCTCAAGATTTGAAAGTATCCTGTTCTCTGATTGGTCCGCTGGTCAGGTGACAGCCAGGCTTACTGAACTTGTTAACCCTTTACAGTCAAAGAGATATAAAGTACTTTTGTGCTATTTGCTTTTCTTATCTGTTTATGACACACTGGAATTAGCAAGGGCTAAGCAGGAGTTACCAGCCAACCCTAACAACCCTTCTCCAGGTACTGTTTCCCATCCCAGAAAATTCCCTACCTACAAGGCAGGTGATGATACTGAGGCCTTAGAAAATTTTGAAAGGGCCTGCCATGCGTACAGCATCCCTACAGACCAGTACATGATAGAGCTGAGGCCACAGCTCAGTGGACCCTTAGCAGAAGTGGCAGCTGAAATGCCCAAGGAACACATGAACGATTGTAAACTTTTTCAAACCTAGGCCAGAATCAGAATGGGGCTAACACCTGAGCATGCCCGTTGGCGGTTCAGAGCCCTAAGGTGGAAACCAGATGTGTCATTTACCCTACAAGCCTACCACACTGGAAAGAATTGGAATGCCTGGATATCAGGAGCAAGTGCTAACTCTCTGGAAGACCTGTCCTTCATAATGCAATTGGAGCAGTTCTTAGAGGGTGTTTCTGAGGAAATCGAAAGGTACATCCTAGATGGGAAGCCCAAAACTGTAACTGAGGCGGGAGAGATTGGAGCCAAATGGGTGGAAGTGGCAGAAAAGCAAAAAAAACTACTAGCAGTTGGAACGAATATCAGAGGGGGCAAACCGAAACTAAACCCTATCACCGGGGGCAACCCAAGGCCCCACCAACAACCCAAGAAAAGCCCCAGACACCTTACTGTCCCACCTCACCAGTCTCCAGCAACCCACCTCGTCCCAGTGACCAGTCAGCTGGGCGATGTTTTAAATGTAATGAACTGGGACATATAAAGGCCCACTGCCCGAAGAACCCCAACCGAGTACAGTTCATTACACCACAATCACACTAAAGATCCCCAGGCCCAGATGCCTCTCAAATACCCTCGGAGTGATGGGAAACCTTGAGAGTGGGTGGAAAGAAGGTTATCGCGTGGAGAGGCACTGGGGCACAAGTGTCAGCTATCCACCAATCCTTAGTGGACCCCAAATTCATCAACCCAGAGGCCCAGGTGACAATTAACCCATTCATGTCAAAATCTTTAAACTTGCCTACAGCTGAGTTGCCTGTCCAGTACAACGGCTGGTCAGGAATGTGCACTTTTGCAGTCTATGACAATTATCCCATCCCCATGCTACTGGGGGAAGACTTGGCCAACCATGTGAAGCTGGCCAAGAGGGTGGGAATGGTCACTCGCAGCCAGGCCAAGCAAGCTTCCACACCCATCCCTGTTCCTGAGCCGTCCACCAGGGCCCTGTCTGTGTTACCAGAGACCCAGACAGAGGTGGTGGAACCGGATCTTCTACCCATGAATGCTACAGTCATAGTGAATCCAGTTCCAGAACCGGAACTGGCAAAGCAACCAGCACCAGAACTGTTGCCAGCACTGACCCCAGCGCTTGCAAACCCATCTACAACTCCAACGCCAGAGGGCACCAGCGGGCCTGAACTGGCAGAAGAAGCAGACAACCCTAACCAAGTGGCTCAGCCAGAGCCTGAAATATCACGTAGTGCACAGCGGAGAGCGGTTCACAATAAATGAAAACAACCCCATCACCTACATCGCTTCCACAGGGACCAAGCCCAAGTCCACAGTCTAAGGAGGAACTGATGTCTCCAGCATCAAGGGAACAGTTCCAGGCTGAGCAGGAAGCAGATGACAGCCTTCAGAAAGCTTGGGCAGTGGCACGGAACACCCAACTGCCTCTCAGCTCTTCTAACCGATCCCGGTTTGTTGTAGAACAAGGACTTTTATACAAGGAGATTCTTTCTGGTGGACACCAGGAAGACTGGCGTCCTCAAAGACAGTTGGTAGTTCCAACTAAGTACCGGGTAAAGCTCTTGAGCTTATCCCATGATCATCCCAGTGGTCATTCCGGGGTGAACAGAGCCAAGGACCGGTTGGGGAAGTCTTTCCACTGGGAGGGAATGGGCAAGGACATTGCTAATTATGTCCGGTCTTGTGAGGTGTGCCAATGAGTGGGAAAGCCCCAAGACCAGGTCAAAGCCCCTCTCTAGCCACTCCCCATAATTGAGGTCCCATTTCAGCGAGTAGCTGTGGATATTCTGGGTCCTTTCCCAAAAAAGACCCCCAGAGGAAAGCAGTACATACTGACTTTCATGGACTTTGCTACCCGATGGCCGGAAGCAGTAGCTCTAAGCAACACCAGGGCTAAAACTGTGTGCCAGGCCTTAACAGACATTTTTGCCAGGGTAGGCTGGCCCTCTGACATCCTTACAGATTCGGGAACTACTTTCTTGGCAGGGACCATGAAAAATCTGTGGGAAGCTCATGGGGTGAATCACTTGGTTGCCACACCTCACCACCATCAAACCAATGGCCTGGTGGAGAGGTTTAATGGAACTTTGGGGGCCATGATACATAAATTCGTAAATGAACACTCCAATGACTGGGACGTAGTGTTGCAGCAGTTGCTTTTTGCCTACAGGGCTGTACCACATCCCAGTTTAGGGTTTTCACCATTTGAACTTGTGTATGACCACGAGGTTAAGGGGTCATTACAGCTGGTGAAGCAGCAATGGGAGGGGTTTATGCCTTCTCCAGGAACTAACATTCTAGACTTTGTAAGCAACCCACAAAGCACCCTCCGATACTCTTTAGCCCTTGCTAAAGAAAACCTAAAGGATGCTCAGGAAGAGGAAAAGGCCTGGTATGATAAACATACCAGAGAGCGTTCCTTCAAAGTAGGGGACCAGGTTATGGTCTTGAAGGTGCAACAGGCCTATAAGATGGAAGCATCATGGGAAGGGCCATTCACGGCCCAAGAGCGCCTGGGAGCTGTTAATTATCTCATAGCATTCCTCACCTCAACCCTAAAGCGTACCATGTTAATTCTCTAAAGCCCTTTTATTCCAGAGAATTAAAGGTTTGTCAGTTTACAGCCCAGGGAGGAGATGACGCTGAGCGGCCAGAAGGTGTCTACTACGAAGGAAAAAGTAACAGTGGTATGGAAGAGGTGAACCTCTCCACAACCCTGGAACGTCTGCAGCGACAGCAGATCAAGGAGCTGTGCACTAGCTTCGCACCAATGTTCTCAGCCACCCCAGAACAGACTGAACGGGCATACCACTCCGTTGACACAGGTAATGCTCACCCAATTAGACCACCACCCTACTGGGTGTCTCCTCATGCCCAAGCTGCTATAGAAAGGGAGATCCAGAGCATGCTACAGATGGGTATAATCCGCCCCTCTAACAGTGGCATGGGCATCTCCCGTGGTTCTAGTTCCCAAACCAGATGGGGAAATACACTTTTGCGTAGACTACTGTAAGCTAAATGCTGTAACTCATCCCGACAACTATCCAATGCCAAGCACTGATGAGCTATTGGAGAAATTGGGACGCGCCCAGTTCATCTCTACATTAGACTTAACCAAGGGGTACTGGCCAGTACCGCTAGATGAACCAGCCAAGGAAAGGTCAGCCTTCATCACCCATGCAGGGGTGTATGAATTTAATGTGCTTCCCTTCGGGCTGCAAAATGCACCCGCCACCTTCCAAAGACTTGTAGATGGTCTCCTAGCAGGACTGGGAGAATCTGCAGTTGCCTACCTCGATGATGTGGCCATTTTTCCTGATTCCTGGGCAGAACACCTGGAGCACCTGGAAAAAGTCTTTGAGCGCATCAGGCAGGCAGGACTAACTGTTAAGGCTAAAAAGTGTCAAATAGACCAAAACAGAGTGACTTACCTTGGACACCAGGTGGGTCAAGGAACAATAACTCCCCTACAGGCCAAGGTGGATGCTATCTAAAAGTGGCCTGTCCCAAAGTCAAAGAAACAGGTCCAATCCTTCTTAGGCTTGGCCAGATATTACAGGCGATTTGTACCACACTACAGCCAAATCGCTGCCCCACTAACAGACCTGACCAGAAAAACACAGCCAAATGCAGTTAAGTGGACTGATGAGTGTCAGAAGACCTTTAACCAGCTTAAGGCAACACTCATGTCTAACCCAGTGCTAAGGGCCCCAGACTTTGACAAACCATTCCTAGTAACCACAGATGCATCTGAATGTGGTGTAGGAGCAATTTTAATGCAGGAAGGACCGGATCAAGAATTTCATCCTGTCGTGTTTCTCAGCAAAAAACTGTCTGAGAGGGAAAGCCACTGGTCAATCAGTGAAAAAGAATGCTACGCCATTGTGTACGCCCTGGAAAAGCTACACTCATACGTTTGGGGACGGCGTTTCCAGCTACAAACCGACCATGCTGAGCTAAAGTGGCTTCATACTGCCAAGGGAAACAACAAAAAACTTCTTCGACGGAGTTTAGCTCTCCAAGATTTTGATTTTGAAATTCCACACATTTCAGGGGCTTCTAACAAAGTAGCTGATGCACTCTCCCATGAAAGTTTCCTGGAGTTAAGTGGTTAAATTGTCCTTGGAATGTGAAAAATCTTGTAGTTTTACATAATTAGTAGTATATGTAAAGGTGCATGTGTTTTATTAATCTGTTTATTCTAAAGTTCTAGGAAGAAATCACAGCCAGTGTGGTTCCACACTGTCTGAGATTTGGGGGGGCATGTCATAAACAGATGGTTAAGGGTTAATGCCTCTTTTACCTGTAAAGGGTTAAAAAGTTCACCTAGCCTAGCTAGAGCACCTGACCAGAGGAACCAATGGGAGAACAAGATGTTTCAAAAGGAAGGAGGGAAGTTTTTCCTTTGTTTACAGTTTCCGTTTCCGCCGGAGTGAAAAAGATCAAGGAACCAGCCTCTTAGCAGAGTAGTAAGTTTCAGAAAGGAATAAATAGGTTTACGTTTATTTCTTTGTAACCTGTCTTATGCAATTAGAGGTAGAATCAAATTGGGTATTTTTTTGTGTAACTAAATTTGTGCCCAGGGGAACATCATCTGTGTTTTGAATCTGTTGTCTGTGAGAGTAACTGGTATGCTAATCTCTCCCAGAGGGTTTTCTTTTACCTTTCTTTTCTTTAATTAAAAGCTTTTTTCTTAATACCTGATTGATTTCTCCTTGTTTTAAGATCCTAGGGATTGGATCTGGACTCACCAGGGAATTGGTGAAGGAGTCTCTCAAGCTACCCAGGGAGGGGAAGGTTTTGGGGGGAAAGGGAGTGATCCAGACACTGAAAATTCTGGATGGTGGCAGTGATACCAGATCTAAGCTAGTAATTAAGCTTAGAAGTGTCCATGCAGGTTCCCACATCTGTACCCTAAAGTTCAGAGTGGGGAAGGAACCTTGACAGGGTCTGTGAAAAAGAGCTATGTAAATGCTAGGCATTATAATTATGTTCAAGCCTTCTGTACGTAGGCCAAAGGGGCCCCTGGTTTACATTGCCAACAATGGAAACATGACAAGAATGCTGTAGCTGCAAGCATATGTCGATTTACACTGGCATTTTGTTAACAGGCCTGACCTGGCAAGATCAATTATGAGTTTCACTCAATGGTATACCTTTTATACTGCTTCTCGGGGAGGGGAGGGAATCTTGCCGTGGTCCGAAAACACAAAAAAAGATTGATTTTCACCTTAAATAAGGTAACATAAGTTATTGTAGAAATCTATCTATGCACCTTTATCTTTTGGTAGTATATACCCTACAAGCCAAACATTCATAATAATAATCTACCACGGAGAATACTCCCAGATTAGCAAACCTTTATAAAACTTTACAAAATGGGCAGATAATGACAAATCCAAGTTGTCGAAAATAGCAACACAGCTCTGGGACTTTTTTCATTGGATTACCTGGAAAGAAGGGCTTTCATTGGTTTATTTTCATAGGAATTTGACAGACCTTGCCTTTAAAAAGTAAGCCTTTGCTAACACTTACCACATGGTGGAATCTGATACACTTCAGGTATTTTCTATTCTAAGCATATCGAGAATTGGTAATACCTCACATACAAATGCAAATATTATTCCTAATAGCAGTGACTGTAACTAGACTGCATTGATATCTAATAAAAATGTGAAATATAGTAAATATAATTATTGATTAGTGTAATGTGAAGATTACAGAGCAAATTATCAAGCAAACAATTTAGAGACACCTAGAAGATAATAAGGTGATAAGTAACAATCAGCATGGATTTGTCAAGAAGAAACAATGTGAAACGAACGCGGCACGTACACAAACTGGCCCGGCCCGCCAGGGGCCTTCCCTGCACAAGTGGCAGAACAAGTTTGGGAACCACTGGCCTAGATAATACTCAGTCCAGCCCTGAGTGCAGGGCACTGGACTAGAAGACCTCTGGAGGTCCCTTCTAGTCTGACAATTCTATGATCCTATGTACTTACCTCTATTATTATTTTAGTGGTCAGAATGAGATTTCCATAATATTTGTAAGTCTGAACATTTTACCTATTAAAACTATATATTATGCAACAGGGCTAGTTGTAATCTTTTCAACAAAACTTTTGAAATAAAAAAAATGGGAGCCTGATCATTTTTTGCTGAAGAAAATCATTTTTTCAACGTTTCAATTTTGTGATGAACCTTTGAAACAAAAAATGTTGACAAATTTTTCAAAAATTTTCATTTTGACAGTGAGTAAAATCCAATTCACTTTTTTATGTAGGAAATATATATATTAAAAAGGGGGAGGAGATTTTCCTTTTTGAAACAAGAAAAACTATTTTTTCTATCAAGCATAAAACAAAAAGAAAGTAACAATTTTGAACAAAGTGAAAAATCTTGTTGCTTCAAATACTTTTTACAAAACATTTTTTGATTGCATAGCACTGTTTCCTGAAAGAAGTATGTGCTCATGACAAAGAAATTTATACCTGGGCTTTGTAGGGAATATGAATAAAAAGCCCATACATTTATGCCTTCAGTCATGCCACCTTGTGCTGTGGTTTGGTTAGACCTCACTCAGAAGATTAGGGACTGGTCAATACCTAGTAGAGACTCTTCCTTAGATGCTGGAAGAAGTGATAAAGCACTTGAATAAGTACTTAGCTAAGACCCCTGCACTGTGCTAAGATATACTGTGCTGCTGTAGGTGCCAGTTTTCTGACAAATTATAGGACCTAAATCTTCCCTTCTGATCCTGTGGTCGTTCTAGATCCAAGTTCTAATCCTCTGAAAGGATGGCATATTTATCCCCAGTGTCTTGGCCAAACTGAAGTGTGGGTTAATTACATTCTGACTACTTAAAATACCCAATGATATCAACTGGATATGACAATCTTCTTCACTTCCTCTCCTGAAATAAAAGTGTGTAGTGTGCTGTGAGTTATTACACAGTGGCTGTGTTGAATACCTATCATTATAGTATATGATGAATCACAAATATTAATGAATTTATTCTCACATCTCCCCTGTGAGGTGGAGAAGCATTATCGCCATTTTACAGATAGAGAACTGACTGAGGAACAGGGATACTAAATGACTTGTTCAGGGTTTCTCAGGAAATCTTTGGAAGAGCAGGGAATTGAACCCAGATCCAATGCCTTATCCACATGGCAATTCTTCCCGATTGCTATACGCACTTAGTGAAAATCTTTTTCAGGGATCCTTTGGGCTGAAAGACTGTTTTCTAACTTCAGTAAGAATACTTTGCAAATTTGCTTCCAAATGTATAACCTAAAGAACAGTACCCGTGGTACCAAAAATGGAGTTGCGTAGTGATAGCGGCTGGGACAAGACAGCAGGTCTTCTTGCAAAAAAGCCTACCAGTGTCACCTTATTTTGGTATCTACTATGTCACTCTAGCAGCCTTCGGATGCAGGAAGATGGCAACCTTCATGTGGCACGACCTTGAACTCTAAAATCCTAACTACATCAAGTGTTCTGTGAATTGATCCACAGAAGGCTCCACAATTTAATATTGCTCCTTGGTCTATACTATGAACATGAAAGGACAGTTACCTGTTCTGTAACTGGCGTTCTTTGAGATGTGCTGCTCACGTCTATTCCACAGTAGGTGTGCGTGCTCGCCACGTGCACCGGTTCTGGAAGTTTTTCCCTTAGCAGTATCTGTATTGATGGAGCATCACAAAAACCCCTGGAGTGGCACCTGTATATCGCGCTATAAGGGGAGCCATGGGCTCCCCCTACACTCGGTTCCTTCTTGCTGGACAACTCTGACAGAGGGGAAGGAGGGTGGGGTGTGGAATAGACATGAGCAACACATCTTGAAGAACAACTGTTACAGAACAGGTAACTCTCCTTTCTTCTTCGAGTGATTGCTCATGTGTATTCCACAGTAGGTGATTCCAAGAAATATCTGCTGGAGGTGGGTAGGAGTTCACGACAGCTCGGGACGAAGTTCCGCGCTGCCGAACCCAGCGTCACCCCTAGACTGGGAGACAATCGCGTAATGCGAAGTAAATGTGTGAACTGAGGCCCAAGTGGCCACCCTATAGATGTCTTGGATAGGGACATGGGCTACATAGGCCACTGATAAGGCCTGATCCCTCATAGAGTGCGCCCTAATGATCGGTGGCGGGAGCACCTTGCCTGATCATAGCATGTGCATATGCACAAAGTGATCCAGTAGGAAAGATGCTGGGTGGAGATAGGCTGCCCTTTCACCCACTCAGCCGAGGCAATAAAGAGTTGCGAGGATTTCCAGAACAGCTTGGTCCGATCCAGATAAAAAGCCAGCGCCCCACACAAATTGAATGTGTGGAGACAGCACTTCTCGTTGGAGAAATGGGGCTTAGGACAGAACAAGGGAAGAAAAATGCTCTGTTCTATATCGAAGGCAGAAACTACCTTTGGGAGGAACGCAGGGTGTGGGCGGAGCTGGACTTTATGCCTGTGGAAGACTGTATCGGGGGGATCCGAGATCAAGGCCCTAAATTCCGAGACACGTGGGGCTGATGTGATTGCTACAAGGAAGGCCACCTTCCATGAGAGGTGAGACCAGGAACACATGGCCAGGGGTTCAAAGGAGGTCCCGTGAGACAGGACAAGACCAGGATTAGGTCCCATTGCGGCATTGAGGGTCTAGCGTGCGGGAATGAATGGTCAAGGCCCTTCAGGAAACGGGAGGTCAACGAGTGGGAGAAGACTGATAGTCCTTGCACTGGTGGGTGGAAGGCCAATATGGCCGCCAGATGCATCCTGACCGAGGCAGATGCCAGTCCTAGGAGGTAGTCCAGGATAAGCTGGAGAGGCGCGGCAGAGGGGGAGACCCCCCACTCACTCGCCCACCTGGTGAACCTGAACCACTTTGCCACGTACATCTGACGCATGGACGGCTTCCTGCTTTCCAGGAAGACTTGCCTTACCTGCTCCGAACACCTGTTCTCCTCGTTCAGCCATGGAGCAGCCATGCTGTCAGGTGGAAAGCGGCGAGACTGGGATGGAGGAGGTGGCCCTCATCCTGGGAGAGGAGGTCCAGGTGGAGTAGCAGCGCCCTCGGAGGGACCTCCAAGAGGCGTAGGAGGGGCCTGTACCAGTGTTGATGGGCCCACGCTGGGGCCATGAGAATGACTCTCGCCTTGTCTGCCTTCACCCTCTGAAGGACCTTGGCCATCAGGGGGAATGGGGGGAAGGTGTAGAGGAGCTGGCCTGACCACCATAGGAAGAATGCATCAGAGATCGCACCTTTCCCCACCCCTCTCCTGGAGCAGAACCGGGGCAATGCCAGTTCTGGCGGGTTGTGAACAGGTCGATATGGGGAACTCCCCACACACGGAAGAGCCGGTGAGTGACCTCTGAGTGGAGTGACCACTCGTACTGGGGGGAAAAGACCCTGCTGAGGTGGTCTGCTTGCACATTGCGGATGCCCGGGAGGTGGGCCACCCTCAGGGAGATATCTTGGGCTATACAGAACTCCCATAGCTTCAGGGCTTCCTGGCAGAGGGCTAGGGAGTGAGTCCCATCTTGCCTGTTGATGTAGTACATGGCGGAGGTGTTGTCCATGAGCACCCGGACCACCCTGCTGCGGAGGTGTGTGTAGAAAGCCATGCACGCCAACCGCACTGCCCTGAGCTCCTTGACATTTATGTGAACGGACAGGTCTGGCGTTGACCACGTTCCCTGGGTCTGCACCTCCTCTGTGTGGGCTCCCCAGCCGAGGTCCGAAGCGTCGGACAGCAGGTCGATTGACGGACTTGCATCCCGAAAGGGAACTCCTTGCAGCATATTGCTTGGGCAAGACCACCACTGAAGGGAAGCCAGTATCAGGGACGGAACCGTGAGCACTTGTCTAGGCCATCCTGAGCTTGAGAGAATTGGGAGACTAGCCAGATCTGGAGGGGCCTCATTCAAAGTCTGATGTGGTGGATCACCTAAGTACAAGCCACCATGTGCCCCAGAATTCAAAGGCATGCCCTTGCCGTGGTCACCAGGAAAGCTGTGACTGAGGCAATGAGATCCCTTAGGGTCTCAAACCTGTCCAAGGGAAGAGAGGCTGTGGCCCTCGAGGAGTCCAGCAGGGCCCCAATGAACTATATGCGCTGAACGGGAATTAATATTGATTTGGTCTCATTCACCACTAGGCTGAGACCGGCGTATGTCGATAGGAGCAGTTCCACGTGGGTCTTTACCCCGGAGCTGGACTCCCCCTTGAACCAGCCGTCCAGGTAAGGAAAGATCTGTACCCCCTCCCGCCTGAGATAGGCCGCTACCACAGCGATACATTTTGTAAAGACCCTAGGTGCCGTGGATAGGCCAAATGGGAGGATCGCAAACCAGTAGTGGTCCATCCCCAACAGAAAGCGGAGGAAGCGCCTGTGCCCCTCGAATATATGGATGTGAAAATATGCATCCTGAAGGTCCAGGGCCATGTTCCAGTCCCCCGGGTCCAGGGAGGGGATAACAGAGGCCAGGGACAGCATGCGGAACTTGGAACGGACTAGAAACCGGTTTAGGTCTCGCAGGTCCAGGATGGGCCTGATGTCGCCTTGGGCCTTCGGGATCAGGAAGTACTGGGAGTAGAGCCCTTTGCCCTGGAAATCTACGGGTACCCTTTCCACCGCCCCCAGGTGCTGTAGCTGGTCCACCTCCTGCCCCAGAAGACAGACAAGCTCCGGGTCCCCTGGGCCACCATGGAGGGTGGGTGAACTGCAACATGTAGCCCTTGGAAATGGTACTGAGGACCCACTGATCTGTTGTTATGTGGGACCACGTCCTGTGGAAGGCAGACAATTGGTTGCAGAACACAAACTTTATTAAATGGGGGCTCTCCCTGGCAACAGGCCTGGTGCCCCCCTGCAAATAGTCAAAACCACCTCTTTCCCTGCCTCTTGCCCTTGGAGGGCCCAGGCTGCGAGGTAGAGTGGGACTGCCACTGAGACCGGCATTTCTGGTCTCTGGGTCTTTTATACGGGGGTTCGTATCTGCTCCTCGCAGGTTGAGCTGCTGGAAGCGATTTGACCTTGTTCTTAGTCAGAGGGACACAGAGGCCCAAGGTCAGCAACATAATATAGGAATCTTTCATCCCATGCAGCCTGATGTCCGTCTAGTCCGCAAAGAGTGCCCTCCCATCGAACAGGAGGTCCTGCATCAGGGATTGGGCCTCTGTCGACAGTCCCAACAGGAGCCATGATGCCCTGCGCATGGAAATCATGGAAGCCATCGAGCGGGCTGCAGCATCAGCTGCATCCAACGCCGCTTGCAGTAGGGGTGCTTCAGCCACTGCTGCCCCCTCTTCCAGCAGCACCTTGAAGTCCTTCCTATCCCAATCCGGGAGGAGGGGCTCGAACTTAGGCAGAGACTCCCAAAGATTAAAGTCATATTTGCTCAGTAAGGCCTGGTGGTTGGCTACCCTAAGCTGGAAACTTGCAGAGGAATAAATCTTTCTCCCAAAGGAGTCCAGCTGTCTGGCCTCCTTATTTTTGAGGGTGGGCACAGGCTGGCCCTCTCGCTCCCTGTGGTTTACTGATTCCACCATGAGCGAGTTGGGTGCCAAGTGGGAATAGAGGTATTCGTGGTCCCTGGCCAGCACAAAGTATTTCACCTCCGCCCTTGGAGATAGGGGCCAAGGAGGCAGGGGTTCGTCACAGGGTGTTGGAGATGTTGGCAATACTCTGGTGCAGTGGTAGGACTACGCAGCCTTGTGCCGAGGGAGACAGGATGTTGAAGAGGGAATCGGATGGACCCTCCATCTCCTCGGCTGGCAGCTAGAGGCTGGATGCCAAATGCTTTGCAGTTCTTGGTATGCCATGAAGTCCTCCTGGGGGACTAAGGGCAGAGGCACCGTTATGGTGTCGTCCAGTGCTGGGGAGAGGGGCCCACACAGAGCCGAGAACCTCTGTTGGTACCGGGGCGTCGAGCCCCAGATCAGAGTCCAGGTGTGGGTCCGCCAACTTGTCACCCCCTACTTATCCTGTAGGCGGCCAGAGGAGGCCGACAGAGCCCGAGACGCTCTGGCGACCGAATGAGCCCCTGTCCAGGCTGGCATCGGAGGCCACGGTCCCGCTGGCACCACTGTCCCTGCCATGGGCCCCTTGCTACTGACCCGGCTGTGAGACCGATGGCACTATCTGTCCCAGCTGAACAGCGCGAACCAAGGATGGGTGGCGGGTACCAAGGCCGAGGTCGCTGATGAATGCTTGGTGCCCCGGGAGTGGTAGGAACAGTGCTGCTGACGCCGTCTCCCTTGAGACCTGGATCTCGACGTCGAGGAACGGTACTCGTCCGAAGAGCTATTTTGGTACCCATGACGGCGATGTGAGGTCTGGTGACCTGGTGCCAAGGCACCATGGGGGGAGTCTCGAGTGCAATGTCTAACTGATCGGGAGCTGAAAGGAGAACGAGGGCGTCTATCCTATCAAGAGCGGCTGCAGTACCCAAGCCGCGCAGAGGAGCATTCCCGGTGCCTACACTCGCTGGCAGGAGGCATCAAGGGCCCTCGTGACTCCCATCCCGATGACGACCCGGATGGTCTGGCTGGCATCGAGGATGGGCAGGAGCTGCAAGACAAGCGGACACTGCGCGCCAAGTGGTACGGGGAGCAAGTCTTGGAGTGGGAACTGCGACTGGTTGGAGAGATCTGGTGGGCACCCAATGGAGGCTTGCCACGAGACCTGGGGCCTGTGCCTGACTGCGTGCTTGGGACTGGCAGGCTCATAATGTCCTTCACAGCCTGCATCACCTCCGGCGTCAATGGCATGCGTACCGGTGGGGATGCACAGGCTGAAAGTGCCGGGCTGTTCCGTTCCATGTGAGTCGGAGGCCTTGAGCCTGGGGGGGACTGAGGGCTGCCCAACATGGAACCAGACTCCCCCTTTTCCTTGTCACAGCGCCGCTGTGCGGCAAGGCCCTTCCCTTGCTTTTTGGAAGGAGAGCAGCGCCGACTGGTTGAAGGGGCCTCGCCACACACTGACGAAGCAGCGGCTGGCGCCAAGTCCGATTGACGTGCCGGCGTTGAGGCCAGCACCGAATCCATCAGAAGAGCTCGAAGTCTAATGTCTCTCTCCTTCTTAGTCCTTGGCTTGGACGACCTGCAGATCTTACAATAGTCGCTGATGTCTCAACCAGGCAGTGGACACACTTGGTGTGCGGGTCACTCCTAGGCACAGAGTGGTGATAGGAGTCGCATGACTTGAATTCTGGGGCATGGGGCATGTCCTGAGCAGACTAACAACTGAAGAAATGATCCACAAACGGTACCACTAACAAGAAGAAAAGGCTGCAGCAGAGCCGGAGCACAAAGTTCCGACTACCTTCACTGGTGGCAAGAAGGAACTGAGGGTGGGGGGGAGCCCGTGGTGCAATATACAGGCACCACTCCAGGGGTCGCCGCAGTGCTCCCCCAGTACAGATACTGCCAAGGGAAAAACTTCCGACACCAGAGCACGTGGTGAGCACGCACACCTACTGTGGAATACACATGAGCAATCTCTTGAAGAAGGAGGCCTGAGTATTTCAACTGTCTTATAAAAATGAGTTTTCAGGAAATAATGGTTTAGGGAAAGCTGACAATACCATGACTTATCCAGTGCTAAGTGAAATATAAGAGGGTGCAGGGTCCTTAGTGTATCACACTTATTTTCATCAATCAAAAGTGAAAAAATGTGGATTGTGAACTCTTTTTAAAAAACTGTACACAGTATAAACTTAATTTAATGTATTTACTGACTCAGCTTTATAATAATTACAAGAATTTATTTTAGATAAATGTTTAACATTCATCACCTGTACTGAACTAGCATTTTCAGTAAATAAAGGACTCGTGGGCAGGGTGCTGGAACAATTTGTATAGTTGGGGTGCTTAGAGCCATTGAACCAAACTGTAAATCCGGTATATGACGGAAACCACTTCAAGCCAGGGGGAGCAGCAACATCCCTAGTTCTGGCACCTATGCTTGTAGGAACATTTTACCACCTTTCTATGATGAAGCAACAGGTCTGTTTGCTAGTGGAGTGGTTTTTAATACAGACTCTCATTTTCAGGGCCAGCTCCAGGCACCAGCACAGCAGGCAGGTGCTTGGGGCGGTCAAAGGAGAGGGGCAGCACCTCTGGTTCTTTGGCAGCAAGTCCCTCGGTCCCTCTCGGAGGGAAGGACTTGCTGCCAAATTGCCGCCAAAGAATGAAGCAGTAGAGCTGCCACCGATCGCGAGGTTTGTTTGTTTTTTTTTGCCGCTTGGGGCAGCAAAAATGCTGGAGCCGGCCCTGCTCATTTTCTCACTTACTAATTTGGAAGTTCATCACTGTTCAGTACTAGAACAGAAAATAAAAATCTGTGAAGTACATAGGTTGGCTACTTTAATAAATTAAAGAGGTCTCCGTGAATAAAACAATATTGTTCACTAAAGAGCCCTACTGGAGTGCTAAATGCTTTACAAACAAGGAAAAGGAAAAGAACCCTGGTCTATAGAAAGTTTATATTTATTATTGAACTGTACTCTGTAGGGGCCTTCACTCAAGGACCAAGGCCTGGAATGCTACTTGACGGACAATGGGATAATAAAAAGACAGTCCCTGCCCTGAGAAACTCACAAGCACACAGATTATTGGTGGGAAGGTAGGATGGAATGCGATAAAAAGTTAAGTGGAGGAGCAGGGTACTCTAACAGGTGTCTTCAGAGTTGCACCACTTTTGTCAAGTTTTTATTTATATCATTATAAAACTTCTATCATTTTGTTGGCGCTTCTCTGCGTGGAAGGTTAAGTGTTTTTATAATATAATAGAGTTTTATCTCCCCTTATTTACGCATATCTGAATACAAATATGTACTCAAATGTTTAGTGCTTCTAGTATTGCTAAAGTATGCTGATTTACATAATTTTTCAGAGCTGAACAGTTTTTCACTGCGTTTATCACTCATGTATCTAATAATTTTCGGTCAAATTGTGGTCTAGCTAGCACAGTGGCTCTGAGGCATAATGGAGTGAAAGGCACCCACCTCATCTACTTGACCTGGTTACCCACAACATGGACAGACTTTGTGGACCCACTGTGTTCCCAATTTACACAGGCGGACAGAACAGGTGGCACCTTAGCTCTGTCCCCACAACAGGGCAGCCATCTTAGCTGTGCCATGCACCAGGGAGTGTACATTGGACCGGGTGAAGTTTACCCACTTCCCAGAGCAGCAGGCAATCTGGCAGAGAGATTATAACTTGGAGTGAGAATCTCACTCTGGAGCAGAGAATGTAGATGCTCAAGTTCCTACAGTCTCCAAATCTGAACATTCCTTCCAGCAACAAAGAACACATGGAACAAATGCTCTGACAGAGCTTTCTCTACTACTTGTTCATTTAACAAATGGAAAGGCTTTCTCAATTAGGCCTTCCTGCACGGTGTTAAAAACTACTGAATTAGGTGTTACTGAAAGAAGTACTTTTGTCACTGTTACATGGAATACTATTTCATTGAGCAATGGAAAGGAACAAAGACAACAGCTTTTCCTGATCTTAAATTTAGCTGTTAAAATGTAATCATTTACAGCAGAACACTTCTCTGCAGAGATTAAAGGCATTTCTGAAGGGAGAAAGGAGGAATTTGTTCACTTTAGTGTGCCAAAGGGACACATGAAACTGACAAGTTCGCAAAGTGATGTAACAAGATGGGAAACTACACAGAAAGTTTCAGAGGGATGTAAGTTGGTATTTCATGTTGCAAAACTATTCAGTGTCACATCTTGTAAAACTGCCATGTGGCGTAATTAGTTTCATCTCTCCATTCAGAAAGCTTTGAAAAATGGCTACTAGAAAGATATAGTATCGCCACTGGGATTTTCATCTTAAGTTGGGAAAGAGAGAGCGTATGCAAAGGCAATTTACAAGAAAATGAGGCAAGATAAGCCTCTTTGCTCCCATTTTTTCTTCTCTTTGTACTTGCTAGGATAAAGTTCTATGGTTTCAGTCAAAGATCTCAGACCAGGCCCTCTCCCCCTGCATTCTGTTAGATTGACATATTCAGTAGTAACTCCTAGCAGTAAGACGTAAAGTACTGGTTTTTGAGATGCACATTCCACACTGCAAGAAACGAGACAGTGATATTTCCCCTTCCTAATGGAGGAAGGAAAAAAACATGTAATCAGAGAGTCAACTGCATCTTCTGCCAAAGCTAAAGCAACAGGGATTAGAATAGTAAGAAATAACCAATATTTGGCCGAAAATGCAAGCTCCCAATTTATGTACAGGCTGTCAACATTAATGTATGTGTTCCATTTCTCAAATACTCTTTCAAGGTGTAAAATTCACAAAACAATGCAATGCATATGAACAACACAAACTGTAATAGCTGTGCTTAAGTTTATTATATTTCATGGCATTGGGGGATGCCATTTAGAAAAGTGGAATTATCAGTTTTAGTCAAACCAGAATCCATACTTAACATTTTCATACAGATATATTAGACACACATAGCTATCCTAATGCATCTTTTGGAGGAGAGCAAAATCCAAGACCCAACTAGAATTTTAAGCAAAGTGTGTTACTAGCCCAGCAGTCAAAATGTTCAAATTTTATAATGCTGCACGATTATAGATCTGTGATCAGAATTAACCCGCAATGCATACAACCCCAGGTGTGAGAAAACGCACATCTTTACTTTCAAACATTTGAAATAAAACTGCACTGAAAAAGAATTACTACCTTTTTTGCTCCTTGTTCTTCTTCCACACCATCACCTATAACAACATACACTACTTTTCTTCCAAATCTTTGAATTATTCGCTCAAAACAACTTTCTTTTCCTGAAAAAGAAATTTAAACTATTAAAGATGACATGGACATGACAGCTGGTGAGAGAACATAATGAAACCACATTCATTAAGCACCCATCCAAGATATTCCCAAGCACTTGCAATGTAATATTACCCTCACTGAGAGATTACAGAGCAGAATCTCTCCTGCATCAATTCTGTGCTCAGTATAGGTGTGAGAGCAGACTGTCAGAGAATTAATTTGCGAAATGGACACCATTAAATTATGCTTGAATAAAGACTGGGAGCGGATGGGTCATTACACAAAGTAAAACTATTTCCCCATGTTTATTCCCCGCCCCTCAACTGTTCCTCACACCTTCTTGTCACTGCTGCAAATGGACCATTTTGATTACCACTACAAAAAGTTTTTTTCTCTCCTGCTGGTAATAGCTCACTTTAACTGATCACTCTCGTTAGAGTGGGTATGGTAACACCCATTATTTCATGTTCTCTGTGTATATATATCTACTTCCTACTGTATTTTCCACTGCAAGCATCCAATGAAGTGGGCTGTAGCCCACGAAAGCTTATGCTCACATAAATTTGTTAGTCTCTAAGGTGCCACAAGTACTCCTGTTCTTTTTGCGGATACAGACGAACATGGCTGCTACTCTGAAACCTGTCAGTCTGAATGGTGTTTTACTGTAAGGTATGTTATTTATCATTAGTCCCTAGATGTTACAGTGATATGAATAAACATATACATACGGTTTTTAATTTAAAACTATAGCTTCAAATATTTCACCATGTTGTAAAAAAAACCTCACCTATTTTAGTTGCACTATAAATATTTTCTATTGGAAATACAACCCCTAATCCATACAACAAGACTTTTGCCAGAGCTGGAATAAGCTGAGTAGTTGTTACTAGAATATTCACACAGTTTGTCCTGCAAGAAAACAAAAACAGACATCCTTAAATATACATGTAAATATATTAAAACTAAAAAAAGGGAAAAATTAACCCTCCTCTGTTCTCCCCCAACCAAACCTCACCACCATAGTCTCAAAGTACTTTAGAAAGGAAGGGAATCATAAGAAAAATTTACTCACCTAGCACTGTAATAATGGTTTTTCAAGATGAGTCTCCCTATGGGTGGCTCCACTGTACGTGCGCTTGCATCCTTATACTGCTGATCAGAGAACTTTGGTAGCAGTGTCCGTTACGCCCCACCACGAGGCTGTCTCTCCTCGTGCCCCGCCACTAGGCTAACCCCCCTCAGTTCCTTCTCTACCGCAGTCTCATTAGCAAGAACTCCAAAGTAGAGGGGAGGCGGGTGAGTTGTGTCCCCCATGGGTGCTCCACATCTCAAAGAGTAGGGGCATTGCCAGAAGATTGAAGGATGTGATCATTCCCCTCTATTCGACGTTGGTGAGGCCTCATCTGGAGTAATGTGTCCAGTTCTGGGCCCCACACTTCAAGAAGGATGTGGAAAAATTGGAAAGAGTCCAGCGGAGGGCAACAAAAATGCTTAGGGGGCTGGAGCACATGACTTATGAGGAGAGGCTGAGGGAACTGGGATTGTTTAGTCGGCAGAAGAGAAGAATGGGGGGGGGGATTTGATAGCTGCTTTCAACTACCTGAAAGGGGGTTCCAAAGAGAATGGATCTAGACTGTTCTCAGTGGTACCTGATGACAGAACAAGGAGTAATGGTCTCAAGTTGCAGTGAGGGGAGGTCTAGGTTGGATATTAGGAAAAACTTTTTCATTCAGAGTGGTGAACCACTGGAATGGGTTATCTAGGGAGATGGTGGAATCTCCTTCCTTAGAGGTTTTTAAGGTCAGGCTTGACAAAGCCCCAGCTGGGATGATTTAGTTGGGAATTGGTCCTGCTTTGAGCAGGGGGTTGGACTAGATGACCTCCTGAGGTCCCTTCCAACCCTGATATTCTATGATTCTAAGAGTCATCGTTATTGCACAAAGTGAGTAACTTCTTCTACGACTACTGTCCCTATGGGTGCTCCACTTTAGGTGACTTCCAAGCAGTGTCCCTACTGGAGGGCTGGGGCTTCAGAGTTGGGTCAGTTACAGATGATAATACTGTGGAGCCGAAGATGGCATCGAAAGCATGTCCCCAGTAATCACATGATGTTCTGTGAAGATATGGACTGATGCCCGAAGATATGGACTGACGCCCAGCATCAGTGCTCTACAGATTTCTGAGACAGGGACATTCTTGAAAAGGCAACGGATGAGAACGACCTTGTGGAGTGCACACGAATAGTATTTGGAGGGGTCATGTTATGAATCTGATAACATTGTCTAATGCAGCCCAAGACCCACTTAGAGCTGGTCCACACTACGGGGGGGAAATCAATCTTAGATACGCAACTTCAGCTACGTGAATAACGTAGCTGAAGTCGAATATCTAAGATCGGATTACTCACCCGTCCACACCGCGCGGGATCGATGTTCACTGCTCTCCCTGTCGATTCTGGAACTCCGCTGGGGTTGATGGAGTTCCGGAATCGATATAAGCGTGCTCGGGGATCGATATATCGCGTCTAGATGAGACGCGATATATCGATCCCCGAGCAATCGATTTCAACCCGCCGATACGTCGGGTAGTCTGGACGTAGCCTTAGAGATATTGCTGAGCCCTTGGATCTTTTCACAATAGAGAGGAACAACTTTGGCGACTTCCTGAAAGACTTTGTCCTATCCAGATAAAAGGACAGTGTGTGTAATATAGTCTCCCTGCTGTCATGGTGAGGCTTGGGGTAAAAAGTCAGAAGGTGAATCACTTTGTTTATATGGAACAGGGCGGTTACCTTAGGGATGAATTTTTGGTGCGGTCTGAGTGTAACCTTGTCCTGAAAGAATACTATGGAGGGTAATGTGCCATCAGAGCCGCTATTCCTCCTATAGTCCTAGCTGAGGTGATTACTACCTTCTCTTTGACAGGTATATAAGCGAAAAGGTGGCCCTGGGTTCAAAGGGCGGTCTAGTTAGGCCTTTCAACACCAGGTTTAAGTCCCATGTAGGTGTGGGATGTTGGCATTGTGGAGAAAGGTTTACTATATCCTGGAGGAATTGTTTAGAGGTTGGGTGTGATAGCATTATGTACCTTTCTACTTGGTGCTGGAAGAGATAGCCCCGATTTTTTTTTTTTTTTTTTTTTTTAGAGTCAGTACATAATCTAAGATCTTTGGAAGGGTTGTGGATGTCAGGGAGATTTGTTGGGAATTGCACCAAATCTGAAACGTGAACCACTTCTGCAGGTAAGTACGGCATGTTGAGGACTTTCTATTGTGCAGAAATACCTCTTGTATCACCTTTGAGCAGGAGTTCTCCAAGCATTGGAACCATGAAGGAGCCAAGCCTTGAGGTGAAGAATGCCCAGGTTGGGATGCAGTGTGTCTTTTGTTCTGTGAGAGGAATTTTGGAGTGGATTGGAGAAAGATTGGTGGGCACGTTACCAGTTGTGACAGGTAAGGTTACCAAGTCTGTCTCAGCCAAGTGGGATCAATCAATACGACGTATGGTCCATCTCTTCTTATTTTCCACAGGACTTTTGACAGTAGTGGGAATAGAGGAAAGGCATAAAGAAGGTCCCTGTACCAGGGAAGACGGAGAGCATCACGTAGGGACTGTTGTCCTCTCCCTGCTCTGGAGCAATAATGTGGACATTTCTTGTTCAAGTGAATAGCGACCAGAACTGTGGTCAGTGTCCCGCTGCATCTGAATAGGTCATAAAGTTTATTTCCATTCATGGTTGTGAGGGAACTTGCAACTTAGGATGTCTGCTATAGAGTTTTGTGTGCCCAGAAGGGAATCTGCTGATAGCGTAATGTCGTGGGAGATGCTTTTGAGCAGAGGGAGGGTGACTTGGCTCCTCTTTGTCAATTTATGTAATACATGCGTGTTATGTTGTCTGTTAGGACTTTGGTGTGTGAGCAGTGGGAGGAAATGGGTGCAGGCGTTCCTGAATGCCCTGAGCTTGAGGAGTTTTTTGGACAAAGATATCTCCACGGATGACTACTTGCTTTGTGTTGTAAGGCCATTTAGATGTGTGCCCCATCCTATAAGGGATGTGTCAGTGGTCAGAAGCAACAACAGGGAAATTTTCACAAAACGAATCCCTTTGCAAACATCTGCTGGGTCCTTCCACCAATCCAGGGATATATTGACTTTGGCAGGCAGTGACAGAGGTTTGTCTAGTCTGTCTTTGTTTAGTCTATACACCAAGCTGAACCACATCTATACACCAAGCTGAACCACACCTGGAGACATCGCATGTGAAGACTGGCATGTGGCACTACCACTGTACCCACAGGCATACACCAAAAGAGTTAGACGCAATGTCTGGCTGATATTTGAGGACTGTTTTGTTCAGTTTCTATGACTGTGACCAAAGAGAGGAACCGTGTTGAGGCAGGAGTGCTCTAGCTTATAATGAGTCAAGGTCAGCCTCTATGAATTCCAGGCACTACACTGGAGTGAGGATTGATTTCTTGGTATTCATCTGTAGGCCCAGTGCCATAAACAAGGCCTCTGCAAAGGAGCGGACTCTGAGGATACAATCATTCAGATGGGGTAGATCATGATCCCCTGGGAGCAGAGGTGAGTGGCTGCTACGGAGAGAACCTTGGAAAACATTCCCTGGGCCAACGAAAGCCCAAAAGGGAGTACTGTGTACTGGTAGTGGTCTTGTCCTAGGGTAAATCAGACAGACCGTTTGAGGGATGATAGGATTGAGGTATGAAAATAGGCATCCTGAAGGTTGAGGGCTGAAAACCAGTCTCCCCATTCCATGCTGAAATGATCACTGCCAGTGTGACTATCTTGAATTTCTGAGCTTTCACAAATTTGTTGAGCACTCAGGGTTGAGTACAGGTCTCCAACCTTCTTTCCTCTTGGGTATTAGGAAATAGCGATAACAACAGACTTTACATCACAGCTGTTGGCTATGGCTCCTAGCTGGAGGAGATGATCTATTTCTTGTCGTATTAAACTCTCATGAGAAGGGTCCACGAAGAGGGATAGGGAAAGTTGTTGTGAAGAGGGAAGGGAGATAAAATGAATGGAAAACCCATTGTGAATAATTTCAAGACCCACTGATGTTATGCAATCCCATGTGCTGCAGAACATAGCAAGATGGTAGCCAAATGGATAGAACAGGTTGATCAGATGTAGCAGTTGAGAGGAGTGGCCTGTTGACCAACATGTCAAAATTGGTGTTTGGAGGTGGATAGTGCAATGTGGAAGTCTGTGGGCCTGATGGTTTATGCTTGGGGAACCTAGATTTCTTCCTCCAATGTTTGTAAAAGCGCTGATTGGGTATCGACAGGTGTGTGATCTGTGCTGGGACTGCGGACTAAATTTTATCTTTTGCCCTGGCGTGTAAATTCCTAATGAGTGGAGATTGGCCCTGGAATCTTTCAAGGTATGGAGAGAGGTGTCCATTTTCTCTTCAAAGAGCTAGGTGCCTTCAAAGGGAAAGTCTTCAAACAGTCGATTGCCCCTCTTTAGGGAAGCTGGAAAGGTGTAACCATGACACACATCGCATAACCACTGCTGTGGAGCTGGACTGGGAGGCAGTGTTGGCTGCATTGAGGGCAGACTGTAGGACTGTTTGAGTTACCAGTTGTCCTTCCTCAATGATAGCTTTGAACTGGTTGTGCTGTGACTCTGAAAACTGATCAATAAAGTTGTCAAGTTTCGAATAGCTTCGTTGTTGAGGCTTGACAATTAGCAATTTGAAAATGTAGTGTGACTGAGGAACAGGCATTCCTCCTGAAGAGGTCCAAACGCTTCCAATCCCTATCATATGGGGTGGATCTCATTTGGTGCTGACAGCCCCGGGAGTTTACTGCATCCACGACTATTGAGTTGGGGGGAAGGGGAGAGAAAAGAAATTCCATCCCCCTAACTGGCATGTAACATTTTTTTTTAATCAGCCTGCTTACAAGTAGGTGTCACTGATGCTGGGGTCTGCCATATGGTTTTTGCAAAGTCCTGCCGAGCCTCCTTGATGGGGAAGGCTATTTTAGAGGCCAAGGAAGAGTGTAATATATCAAGGAGTTTGCAATGGGTGTCCTTGACTTCTCCCATCCTTTTCCCTATGTACTGGAAAAGCCAGAAATCATCAGCTAAGCACAGTGGCAGGGGCATGAAAGCTTCAACTAGGAGGAGGAGGATACATTGGTTCTTGGAGTCAAGTCTTCCTTAATTCTGCCCTCCTGCTCTCAGCAATCTCCTCCGGGAGTTCTGACATTCTAGACGCTGTAGCCGAGGGAGACTGTCTCGGGGGGGGGGGGAGGGAGGAGGGGCAGGGCTGTCACAAGCAAGGCTGGGAGCTCGAGAAGTGTGGGGGCAATATGCAGCCCAGGGATCCCAGTACAGCCACTGGGGCTGTATACTCTGGGTATACCAAGGGTCTGCTTGGGGAGCCTCTTGGCAGTGGGCACAATAGGGAGCATGGGAGTAGCGGGAAATGGTCTCCTCTGGCTCACTGACTCCTCACTCAAAAGTGGTGGTGCATGGCAGGGTCCTGGAGAAGACTCTCACACTACGGGGAGATGCTGTGCCAAGGTCCCAGTGCCAAGAAGAAGAGAGTCCGGTATGCTAGATACCCGGAAGACTCTTGAGTGCCGAAATGCTGGCAGAGCCGACCGAGCCAGTGTTGTTGGTGGTACAGAGGGTGTCATGGATCTTACCCATATAGATCAATGATGGTGCCAAAGGTACACCATGTACCGGCAGCATCTTCTTACTGGAGTGCCATTCGCTCCTATCTTTGTCAGTTAGTTCTGTTGACTCAGTGCCAGGGCCCATTAGGTCCTTAGGCCTGTCAACAGTACCTGCCACTCCAGATCTTTGTGAGCTGGATCTGTCTCAGTGCTAATGGTACTGACAATACTAAGCATGCTGGAGATCTTTTGTGGCTAGCTCAGGGCTCACTCTAGTGACTCACCGCTCTCTTTTTGAATGGCTTTACAAGAGGGGTCTGTGGCTGATTTCTTTGACCCATCCTTGGATGTTGAGGGCTGTGGGGAAGACTCACATCTGCCAGGTGACTCTCGGTGAGGGTTTATGGAGGGTTGGATGGATGCCCTGAAGATGATCTTCTGTCTCAACTCCTTGTCCCTGTGAGACTTGGGTCTGAGTTATTGGCAGAGACCACACTTTTGTGGGATGTGGTCTTCCCTGAGGCAGCGTATGCAGCGAGACTGCTTGTCTGCCATAGATACAACAAAGAGTCTGGTGGCACCTTAAAGACTAACAGATTTATTCAGGTATAAGCTTTTGTGGGTAAAAATCCCACTTCTTCAGATGCATGGAGGGAAAGTTACAGATGCAGGCATTATTATACTGACACACGAAGAGAAGGGAGTTATCTCACAAGTGGAGAACCAGTGTTAACAGGGCCAATTCAATCAGGGTGGATGTAATCCACTCCCAATAATAGATGAGGAGGTGTCAATTCCAGGAGAGGCAAAGCTGCTTTTGTAATGAGTCAGCCACTCCCAGTCCCTATTCAAGCCCAAATTAATGGTGTTACATTTGCAAATGAATTTTAGTTCTGCTGTTCCTCTTTGAAGTCTGTTTCTGAAGTTTTTTTGGTTCAAGTATGGCTACTTTAAAATCTGTTATAGAATGTCCAGGAAGATTGAAATGTTCCACTGGTTTTTTTATGTTACCATTCCTGATGTCCAATTTGTGTCCACTTATTCTGCCACAGGGATGGCCTCTTTGCAGGTGAACTAGACCATTGGTGAACTAGACCATTGGGGAAGGGGCCCCCAATGAAAAATGGGGGGAAATAAATTATTTTTTTTATTGGGGGTAGAAAAAATGAAAGAAAGACTACAGCTAAGATTAAGGACACTAGCAAACAAATAGAAATGCTAAAGAAATTAACCATCAGAAACAGACTGCTAATGGTCCCATCTCTAGCCAGGGGCAGTTGAGAAGGAACTGAGGAGGGTTAGCCCACGTGGCAGGGCACGAGGAGAAAAGACGGTTACTCACCTTTGTAACTGTTGTTCTTCGAGATGTGTTGCTCACATCCATTCCAGTTAGGTGTGCGCGCCGCGCGTGCACGTTCGTCGGAAACTTTTTACCCTAGCAACTCCAGTGGGCTGGCAGGTCGCCCCCTAGAGTGGCGCCGCCATGGCACCCGATATATACCCCTGCCGGCCCACCCGCTCCTCAGTTCCTTCTTGCCAGCTACTCCGACAGTGGGGAAGGAGGGCGGGTGTGGAATGGATGTGAGCAACACATCTCGAAGAACAACAGTTACAAAGGTGAGTAACCGTCTTTTCTTCTTCGAGTGATTGCTCATATCCATTCCAGTTAGGTGAATCCCAAGCCATACCTAGGCGGTGGGGTCGGAGTGAGAAGTAGCAGCATGGAGCACTGCAGATCCGAAGGCCGCGTCCTCTCTGGACTGCTGGACCAGGGCGTAGTGGGAAGCAAAGGTGTGGACCAATGACCAGGTCGCTGCCCGACAGATTTCCTGGATGGGCACACGGGCGAGGAAAGCCAGCGACGACGCCTGCGCCCTGGTAGAGTGCGCAGTCACACGGCCCGTAGGAACGTGAGCCAAGTCATAGCAGGTCCTGATACAGGACGTTACCCACGAGGATAACCTCTGCGAGGAAATGGGAAGCCCCTTAATGCGGTCCGCTACTGCCACAAAAAGCTGGGGGGATTTGCGGAACGGTTTGGTCCTCTCCACATAAAACGCGAGAGCCCGACGGACATCAAGCGAGTGGAGTTGTTGCTCCCTGCGAGAAGAATGAGGTTTCGGGAAAAAAACTGGGAGGAAGATCTCCTGGTTGACGTGGAAGGCTGAGACGACCTTGGGGAGAAAGGCAGGGTGCGGTCTCAGCTGCACCTTATCTTTATGGAAGACTGTATACGGGGGATCTACCGTGAGAGCCTGGAGTTCCGACACCCATCTAGCTGAGGTAATAGCTACTAAAAAGGCAGTCTTCCAAGAAAGATAGAGCAGGGAGCAAGTAGCTAACGGCTCAAAGGGGGGGCCCATGAGCCGAGACAACACCAGGTTAAGATCCCAGGTAGGGGCAGGGAGTCGGACGTTAGGGTATAGACGTTCCAGCCCCTTAAGGAATCTAGTCACCATCGGGTGAGAGAAAACGGAGCGGCCATCCCCACCCGGGTGAAAGGTGGAGATAGCCGCCAGGTGGACCCGCAGGGACGATATCGCCAGGCCCTGTTGCTTAAGGGACCAAATATAGTCCAAAATATTGGCCACCAAAACTTCCATCGGGAGGAGACCCTTCTCCACGCACCAACAGGAGAAACGCTTCCACTTGGCCGAGTACGTCGCTCTAGTGGAAGGCTTCCTGCTGCCCAAGAGTACCTCCCGTACCGGGGTGGAGCAGCGCAACTCAGAACTGGTCAGCCACGCAGGAGCCACGCTGCTAGGTGCAGCGACTGGAGGTCCGGGTGACAGAGAGTTCCGTGGTCCTGGGTGATCAGGTCCGGGTGAAGGGGCAGGGGAACTGGGTCGGCTATGGCCAGGTCCAGCAACATGGGGTACCAATGTTGCCTGGGCCACGCCGGGGCTACCATGATCACGCGGGCCCTGTCCCTGCGCACCTTCAGAAGGACCCTGTGGACCAGCGGGAACGGGGGGAACGCGTAGAACAAGTGGGTCGTCCACGGAATAAGGAAGGCGTCCGCTATAGACCCGGGTTCCCGGCCCTGAAAGGAGCAGAACGCCTGGCATTTCCTGTTCCCCCTGGACGCGAAGAGGTCCACGCGGGGACAACTCCACCTCTGGAAAATCGAGAGGGCGACGTCCGGGCGGAGGG
This sequence comes from Gopherus flavomarginatus, assembly GCF_025201925.1. NCBI lineage: Eukaryota > Metazoa > Chordata > Testudines > Testudinidae > Gopherus > Gopherus flavomarginatus. The sequence continues at coordinate 241,482,571 of NC_066618.1, forward strand.
ACCATTCGTGCGCGAGGAAGGATCTGCTCAGGCGGTCCGCCAGCATGTTCCGTACTCCGGGGAGGAAGGAAGCCGTGAGGTGAATGGAGTGGGCTATACAAAAGTCCCAGAGTCGCATCGCCTCGTGACATAGGGGAGAGGATCTGGTGCCACCCTGCTTGTTGATATAGTACATGGTCGTCATGTTGTCAGTAAATACCACAACACAACGACCCCGAAGCTGGTGACAGAACGTTTGACAAGCAAGGCGGACCGCTCTCAACTCCCGCATGTTGATGTGTAGCTCCACCTCCTGTGGGGACCACAGGCCCTGTGTCCTCAGGGTTCCCAAGTGGGCCCACCAGCTGAGATCTGAGGCATCCGTCGTTAGGGACACCGAGGGCTGGGGTGGGTGGAATGGGAGCCCCGCACACACGACGGACTGGTCTAGCCACCAACTGAGAGAATCCAACACCCCCTGGGGGATTGTGATCAGCATGTCTAGTGACTGCCTTGCCGGCCGGTAATGTGCGATGAGCCAAGACTGGAGGGGCCTCATGCGGAGCCGTGCATACCCGGTCACAAATGTGCAGGCTGCCATATGGCCTAACAGGGTTAGACATGTCCATATCGATGTCAGGGGAGCTGCCAGCAAGCGCTGAACGATCGCCAACAACGACTGGAACCTCGGCAACGGCAGAAGGGCCCTGGCCACGGTGGAGTCCAGGACGGCCCCAATGAACTCCACCCTCTGCGAGGGGAGCAGGGTGGACTTGTCCACGTTGATCATGAGGCCCAAGGTAGCAAACAGGCCGGTGATCCTGCGGACGTGGCTGCAGACCTGCAGCTCCGACGTGCTCCAAATTAACCAATCGTCGAGGTAAGGGAACACGTGAATGCGACTGCGCCGAAGATGTGCCACAACGACGGCCATGCATTTTGTGAATACCCTCGGAGCCGTAGAAAGGCCAAATGGGAGGACCGCAAATTGGTAGTGAAGGCGGCCGACCACGAACCGAAGGAAACGTCTGTGGTGTGGCCATATGGCAATATGAAAATAAGCATCCTGCATGTCGAGGGCGGCATACCAGTCTCCAGGATCCAGGGATGGGATAATGGTCCCCAGGGATACCATGCGGAACTTCAACTTCACTAGATATTTGTTGAGCTCTCGCAGGTCGAGGATAGGCCTGAGGCCTCCCTTGGCCTTGGGGATCAGAAAGTAGCGGGAATAAAACCCCTTGCCCTTCTCGTTCTCCGGAACCGCCTCTATAGCTCCTTTGTTGAGGAGCGTCTGTACCTCCTGGCGAAGGAATTGCTCGTGAGAGGGGTCCCTGAAGAGGGACGAGGATGGGGGGCGGGAGGGAGGAAATGATACAAACTGCAGACGGTATCCCGTCTGCACCGTGCGTAAGACCCAGTGGTCGGATGTTATCCGGGACCACGCCTGGAGGAAAAACGAAAGGCGGTTGGAAAACGGGGGGGAAGGATCCATGGGGGATACTGGTATTACGCCCTCGGGCGCACCTTCAAAACGAAGGTTTGGGTCCAGGTGGGGCTTTAGAGGAGCTTTGGTTTTGCCCCCCTTGATTGCCCGACGGCCTGCGCCTGCCATTTCTGCTGCGGCGCCTATTAAGGTCCTGCCGCTGGCGGAACTGGGGGTATGGCCGACGCTGCTGCTGTTGCTGCGGCCGGAAGGGTCTGCGTTGCGTCCCAGGCGTGTGCATACCAAGGGAGCGCATAATGACCCGATTGTCCTTAAGACTTTTCAGTCTGGGGTCTGTCTTCTCCGAGAACAGGCCCTGGCCTTCGAACGGGAGGTCCTGGATGGTGTATTGGAGCTCCGGTGGAAGGCCAGAAACCTGAAGCCAGGAGATGCGGCGCATCGTCACCCCCGAGGCGAGGGTACGGGCAGCCGAGTCTGCAGCGTCCAAGGAGGCCTGCAACGAGGTTCGTGCAACCTTCTTGCCCTCGTCAAGAATCGCCGCAAATTCTTGACGCGCCTCTTGTGGCAGCAGCTCTTTGAACTTATCCGCTGCCACCCAAGAGTTAAATGCGTAGCGGCTAAGAAGGGCTTGCTGATTGGAAACCCTGAGCTGAAGGGCCCCAGCCGAATAAACCTTGCGGCTGAGGAGGTCCATATGCCTGGCCTCCTTGGATTTGGGGGCTGGGGCTTCCTGTCCGTTACGCTCCCTCTCGTTCACTGACTGTGCCACCAGGGAACATGGTGTCGGATGAATATGGAGGTACTCATAGCCCTTGGAGGGGGCCATGTACTTCCTTTCGATGCCCCGTGCAGTAGGGGGGATGGAGGCCGGCGATTGCCAGATCGTATTGGCGTTGGCCTGGATCGTCCGAATGAAGGGTAGGGCGACCCTGGTGGGAGCATCGGAGGAGAGGATGCTGACGACGGGGTCCTCGATCTCAGAGACCTCCTCAGCTTGCAGGCTCAGATTCTGTGCTACGCGCCTGAGGAGGTCCTGATGTGCCCTGAGATCTAACGGAGGAGGGCTATTAGAGGAAGTGCCAGCCACCGCCTCATCGGGAGATGATGATGAGGAGGCCCCTGGCAAGAGAGTGTCCAGCGGGGGGTCCGCCTCAGCCCTCGCCTCTGGCTCAGGAGGGAGATCAGGGTCCTGTTGCTTTGACCCGTCCTCCTTGTCCGGGAAGGGAGGGGGCGAGACAACGACTCCTCCGGTGCCCTGTGCTCTGCCGTTGCAGGCCTAGGAGGAAGCTGTTGGGGGCCCTGGGCTTGATGGTATGCCCAGGGTGTCCAGAACCCCCACTGCTGCGGACCCTGGTCCTGTTGCGGAGGGTCTTGAAAAAGGGCCGCTTGTCTGTCAGTGCCCAGCGTGTATACACTGTCCGCCTGCGATGACACCGACGGCTGTCTGGAAGGCCATGGAGGGGCCGACCGCGGCTGGTAAGAGTCTCCGCGTTCTGGCGCCGAAGATGTTCTCGGTGCCGGGGACCGGTACCGGGAGTCATACCGGTGCCGGGATCGGGACTGGGGTCTGTCTTGGACTCGGTGCCGGGATCGGGACCGGTACCGGCCGCTGCCTCGGTGCCGGGATCGGGACCGAGACCTGCCACCGACGCGGTGTCGGGAGGTCGACCGGGACCGGGACCTGCCACCAGCTCGGTGCCGGGAGGTCGACCGGTGCGCTGATCGACGGCGGGACTGGCTCCTAGAGTCCCGGTGCCGGTATCGGCGGCTGGAACCAGACCGTAAGCGTCTGGAGGCCGATCGGTGCCGCGAGTACGACTGGTACCGCCGAGGGGAGTGGTGCCGGGACTGCGAGCGGCAGCAGGATCTTGAGCGACCATGGTGTCGGGACCTCGACCGCGAGCGTGAGTCCCGAGACGGCGCCGTCATCATAGGTTTGCCCCTGGACGCTACCCGCACCGGAGGTGGAGGCTGAGTTGACTCAGTCAGGGCAATGAGGTCCCGTGCCGAGGCGAAGGTCTCTGGCGTCGATGGGACCAATAGCTCAACCCCAGATCTTATGGGGGAGCTCGGCGGGACCGGACTCGACGGACCCACAGGGCCCGGAGTCGACGGTGCCGGTAGCACCGCGGCAGATGTCGGTGCCGGGCGCTCCACTCGAGTCTGCCTGGATGGAGTTGCAGACTTCGAGGGTCTTGCTTCTGCACTCGGTGCCGGGGAAGGTCGGTGCCGGGGAGTCTTTCTGGTGCCGGCGCGATCCGGTGCCGGTGTCGAGATGACGGCCTGCGAAGCTGCTGGGTCGAGTGCCGCTTCCATGAGGAGAGTCCTAAGTCTCTGGTCTCTCTCCTTCTTTGTTCTAGGCTTAAAAGCCTTGCAAATGCGGCACTTGTCCGACCTGTGCGATTCCCCCAGGCACTTTAGACAAGCGTCGTGAGGGTCGCTGGTCGGCATCGGCTTCTTACAGGCCGCACATTGCTTGAAGCCCGGCGAACCAGGCATGAGCCCGGTGCCGGGTGCCGGGAAGGGCTACGGCCCAAACCGGCTAACGAATATCTACAATATTATTTACACTATTAACTATATAACTAACTACACTTAACTACTAACTATCAACCGTAGAACAAGGAGAGCTAGGGACGTGGAGGACAGCTATGTCGCGCTCCACAGTTCCAACGACCGACACGGCGGTAAGAAGGAACTGAGGAGCGGGTGGGCCGGCAGGGGTATATATCGGGTGCCATGGCGGTGCCACTCTAGGGGGCGACCTGCCGGCCCACTGGAGTTGCTAGGGTAAAAAGTTTCCGACGAACGTGCACGCACGGCGCGCACACCTAACTGGAATGGATGTGAGCAATCACTCGAAGAAGAAACAGTGCATGTGCGGGCCTAAAACACTGCTGCCAAAGTTCACTGATCAGCAGTGCAGGGACACAAGCACACCGACAGTGGAGCACCCCTAGGTCACTAATTGAAAAATTATTCCCATTTTATAGGTATAGAAATCGAGGCACAGAAATCTGACATGCATGCAGCAGGACATTTAGTGAACAGGGAAAATAACTCAAATCTCCTGACTCACAAACCAAAATTCTATTTACTACACCATGCAGTATCTCCTAAACCATAGGCATTACAGGCAGATTGTTAACGCTATCTTTTATTAAGGTTACCCAACACTTCCCATTATAAGACCCTATTTTCAGTTGCTTATATCTTTGTCAAACTTTAGCCATTCAGGATGAAATTTTCCATGTCTGCCTCAGGTTTCTTTTTATTTTAATTTTGAAAATTTCAGCCAAAATGGTTCAGCTGTTTCTGAGAATGAGGCAAGGGAAAAATACATTGTTTTTTAATGTGAAAAATGTCCCAGTTCTTATTGGAAAGTTCTAGTGCCCACATACTTTGCAGCAGGGATTTGAAATCTGGCAAGGGGGTGAGACCTTTATGTCAGGTATGTGACTCTCACTATCATCATGAAAACCCACCTACATTTGGCCAAGTCATAAACCTCTGAAAAAAATCACAGTTCATGCATGCTCAGAAGAGACTTGCTAGAGTTTAAAAAGATAAAACCTCTGAAGATTCCGTCCTCACTGAGCATGCTCTAGTCTCTCACAGCTCCTAACGATGACCAGACTCCACAGACATCTGCACAGAGCCACTGAAGATGCTCCATCCCCTCATAGCTCCTGTATGTGATTGGAATGTTCACATGCCACGCCCACAGAGTGACTGAGCATGCTTCCTCCAGCCCAGAGCTACAGAGATGAAGCTGGACTTTTTCCCATAATGGCTGCTCTGGGCTGGTGTGGACCCAGGCACTAGAACTGAGAGGATGGAGCCTGTCTCTCCTGTGCTCTTAATGACCACCCATCCCAGTGCTGGCACCCAGGAAGTGTGGAGGAAGAAGTCATCTAATTAAAAAACCAAAGGGAGAAGGGCCAGACCTAGGGCTCTGAGATGCAGTACTGGAGGAGTATATTGGGACAGGGAGTCCGGGGGATGAAGACTGGGATTGGAGGCTGGCAGAGGGCAGAAACTGGGACTGGATAGGAAAGGAGACTAGGTCTGGGGGCAGGGGAAAGAAATGGGGGTGAGAGTTAGGGAGACAGAGGGTGTGGGGGGAACAGCGATAGGAGCAGAACTGGAGTGTGTGTGGGGGGGTGGAGGGGGGAGAATGGGAATGGCAGAGCAAAGAGACTGGGAACCAGTTGGGAGAGGGGAGATGAGAAGGACAGGAGACAGCTCTGATAAGGAGCCACGTTACAGTGGAGAACTGGGACTGAATGGAGAGAGAGACTGGGCCAAGAAGCCAGAGGAGATGAGGGCAATGAAGCCCAGGGAAGGAGACTGGGTGCAAGTGGGGATGGGAAATGTTGGTGGGTGATGACTGGAGACCATGGAGCTGGGAAATGAGAAAGCGAGAGACAGAGAGATCAGGGAGTGGGGGAGGAAACTGGCAATGGCTGGGCAAGGAGATTGGGAACAAGGAGTCAGAAAGGTGAGAGGAGGGGACTGGGAACAGCTGGACAATGGTACTGGAAGCAGGATAAGGGGGGAGGTATACTGGGAGTCTGGAGGGATAAGGCAAGGACTTACAGGTCAAGAAGCCTGGGATCAGTGGCCTGAAGAATGAAAACGGGGACTAAAGGTGAAGAGAATGGAACTGGGACGAGGAGCCGGAGGTGAGGTAAAGACAAGCTGGGGCAGGGACAGATTGGAAGGGTCAAGGTAGAAGGGGTCAGGGAGAAGAGTGTACCCACTACAGCACAATCCCTTCTAGAGCCTGGAATGGAATGCCACATCCCTGAGTTTCACCACTCTGCTGTTGTCAACAAATATCAGTGAAGCCCACTGGCAAAGCAGCACTGCCTCTAGTACTGATCCACATAGAGGATGACCTACTGCTGCTACAGTTACTCCATCAGCTCAAGTGGCAGAGGTCTTTGTGGTAGATGTAAGGGTTCTAACCCTGCTGACCACCCATGTGGCAGTCAATAAGATGCCACATGATGAAACTTCTGTTTTTTTCTAACTTGCTTTTTTTTAAAACTTGGAAAGTACTCACAAAAGTCTATATTAAAACAACATTATTAAGGTTGCAAATTCAAGCACTGAAAAGTTGGGAGATGTCAGAATTAAGGTTCCCTTTGTAACCTTAATTTAGCCCCCTTGGGTATATGCATCAGGATGAAGTTTTTAATTATATGATCATATACAGTAAAAGCTGTTTTATCCTGCATATTGGGGATACAGGGGGTGCCAGTAAATGAAAAATGCCAGTTAACTAAGAGGGAGGAAATTTGGGTGTGGGGCAGGGGATGTGGGAGGGGGTGCGAGGTGCAGGCTCTAGGAGTTTGGGTGAGGATAGGAGCTCGGGGCAGAGGGTTGGGGCGTGGGAGGGGACTTGGGGTGCCGGATCCTGGAGGGTGCTCACCTCGGGCAGCTTCCCGCAAGCAGTGACCTGTCCCAGCTGCTCTGAGGCAGAGGCCCAGCAGGTGGCTCTGTGCACTGCTTCCGCCTTCAGGCGCTGCCCCTGCATCTCCCATTGGCCGTGGTTCACAGCCAATGGGAGCTGTGGAGCCAGCACTCAGGGTGGGGCGGGGGCAGTGCACAGAGCTGCCTGCTATGCCTCCGCCTAGGAGCAGCCAGGACAGGTGAGAGCCCCCCGGATCTGGCACCCCAAAACCCCTCCTGCACTCCAGCCCCTCCCCCCCCAGAGCCTGTGCCCCAACTCCGCACCACCTCCCGCACTTCGAACTCCTCGTGGCCGTTCCTCCACCTAGGAGCAGCAGGGACATGTCTTCCGGGGAGCCACACAAAGCCAGGTAGGGAGCCTGCCAGCCCCACGCCAACCAGGATTATAAACTGGACTTTCCATGGAGATTAGAAATGCTGGTTTCTAGAGCTTTCCGGTTGGTACAGGGCTGGATAACACAGCTTTTCCGTACTCTTTTTTTCCTACAGGACCTGCTCTAGGGGCACTTTGTGGAGAAGGAAACTGTTGTCTGTAAGACCCTCACCTCATCTCTTGCAGAGACTGGAAGATCTGTAGTGCACAAGGCAGGGGACTTCTGGAAGAGAACAGCTGGCCTCATAATTAAGATAGCTGAATGCTGCCCTGGAGAACTGGATTCTATCCCTGCATCTGCCACAGAGTTCTTGTGTGTTTCTGGCTACATCTTTTAAACCAAACTTTGCACAGGGGTTGGTCACTAATTGCATATTCCTTAGTTTCTTGATGCTTGACTTGAGTCTCCTGGTCTGATTTGCAGAAAGGCTGAGCACTCATGGCTGCAACTGAAGTCAATGGGATCTGTTCTTCGAACATATGAAGAGCTATGTAAATGCTAAGTACTCTGAGAAATCAGGTCCAAGTGTCTCAAATTTGACACCCGAAATTAATGGATGTTTGTGATCTTAATCTCTCCGTGCCTCAATTTCCCCTCTGTAAAATGGGGATAATACCCTCACCTCACAGGAGTGTTGTGAAAATAAATTCATTCATGTTTGTTAAGTACTCAGGTATACAGTGATGACTGCAACAGAAAAGCACGTGAGGAAATGATTAATTCTGTCTTTATGTCACAGTTTGAATAGTGTGCTGTAATTAAGTCCTAGAGCCATACAATGAAAAGAAAAAGTATTGAAGAGCTGCTCACTAAATGAGCACTGTCCATCCTGTGCACTAAATGAGGCAGAGAATTCTGTGGGAAAAATAGTGTGATCATGTAATGAAACATTGTATCATAATGCATAAGCAACAAGGAGGCCCAATTAAGATTGCATAATCAAACCTGATTGTGGCATTTCCTAATTTTTGAGTGCTTAACTGTGTAAACTTAATGTTCTTTTAATGAAGTTTTGTGTGTGTAACACATTGTTAGGTTTCATGAATATTCTGTGCTGCCATGATAATTCTTATATACTTACCTAGAATGAATAAGTGTGAGTGCTTTCAGTGCAAGTGTTAACCAAGAATCTGTAAGAGCTTCAATTTCTGCTCTAAGTTGCAACCAAGCTTCTCTCTTTGCGGGACCAAGAAGACCTGTAGTACAGAAAAGGGTACTCAATAATATGTCTGTATTTAAACTCAGATACCTTACTGTCATTTCCTTCTGCTTCCATTAGTTGTAAGAACAGTTTTCTGTAGAAACTACAAACTGAAAAGTTCTCTAAGTCAACAGAATCATATTGAACTGGATCAGCAAACAAAGGCACGGTTAATCCTTTTTATTTATAACTTCTCATTTGTCTTTTGAAACAGACACCAAACAGATGGGTAATATTTTTGATGGACACTTGCCTCCAACGTTATTTTTGTAGGTGTTGTAGATTTCTTTTACGCGTCTGTAACGGAAGGCCAATTTTCTCATCCAGTCCACTCCTCCACGCACACCCGTTGCTAAGCATAAATTAGCACTGGTGGCTGCTGCAGGAAAGCCGTCTGTTCCGAAGTTATAGGTGCTATTTAGAGTGAAGAAAACTCCCAAATTAACAAAATATGATGAGCAAAAATTAACTGTCAGGTATACTAGTGACACTGATGGAGTTTCAAAGGCATAAGTGAAGGCAGAACTTGGCCCAATATATGTTTCATGGTATTTTACAATTTTTCTAGGAAAATAACTTGCAAGACCAATATAATATCTTGATTGGTTCTTACTTACCTTAAGTCTTGGCCATTGTCATCTGAAGACACATCATCTATATGAACCTGGTCACATTCCTAAGATGACAGATTTTTTCCTTATTAATTATTATTATTAGGCTAAATTAAAAAACAAACAAAAAAGGCTTAAAGATCTGCTCATCGGGGACTTTTTTTTTGATTGTGTAAATCAGTAGATGGCAGTCTTGTTAAATCAACAATTTTACAACTTTTTATGCTCCATTCATAGAAGAAACGTGCACTGTCATTAACTACTACTATTATATGGCTTTCTGAAAACACATTCTTGTATTTAGAAAGGAAAGCAGTTAAAAACAATTAGTGTATGTGTTCCATAAATGTTCTTGTACCCTTTCAGGTACCTTAAAACATCATGCTGGTCAAAGCTGATTCAGTCAGTGCATAAGTATAACTGAAACCAGACATTTTGGTAAATGTAACATATTAGAAAAATTAAACCTGATGCTAACCGCCAATGAAATTATGACCTCTGATTGCTGTTGAGCCACACACCAACATAGCCTGAGGCCGATGTTTCAGAGGAACACAGACAAAAAAAATCTGTTCCTAGTTTGCCATTCATTTGAGAGTTGTGAGCTTCTCTCTTTCTCTTTGGTCTTAGTATATGAAAGCAGCATGCAAAGATGAAAAAAAGTCTAAATAGAAATATCCAAGTCAAATGACCTTTCTTCAGTCCTTTGTATATAAACTTTAATACAATACATTTATAATTAGCGTTATCTCAGTAAATTACAAAGTAATAGTACATATTGTTTGCCATTAAAGAGCAGTGGAACATGAATTACTATTAACAATTTGACATTTGGCAGGTAAATAAGCAAACCTCTAGCATTGGAATTCAAACTGAATCCAGTGTATAAAACAGTATGTCCCAATTATTTCAATAATGCCCCCTTTTCCCACCTAACGTGAAGCCCCATAACAAAGATGATACATTTGATGTGCTAAAACACTAGAATTGTGTATTTTTGTGTTAGTGCTTCCCTCTGAACAAATTTCTCTCTCTCCATGGATTTGTGAGGGATGGAGGGAAGATAGAAGTGGAAAGAAACTCAAACCAGCTGTTCCCTAACAGAATTAAAATCATGACCCTCAACCCTTGTTCTAAAACATCTATTTTCCAGCCAGTCTTCTCCCAGCAAGCAGCAAGCTCCAAGGAGGAAAAGACTTTGACCCTGTAACCTTCTCCTCCTCTCCTGAGGTCAACAACCTCAGATAAGAAAAAAGGAAAAGAAAGTCTATCTGGCCTCACATGATGGTTGTGAATTTAAGATTAAAAAAAACCATAGGTTGCTCTCTGAGGACACAGTTTAGAAAATTTCTAAAGCTATTTAGAAAATTGATGACATTTGCTCTATCTATTCTATATATTTGTAAAGCGTGCAGTTCATACAGTGACAAGAATTTTGTTGAACCCCTTTGTATTTGAATTAATAGTAGTTTGGCTAAAAGAGAAATAAAAATGAACCACGATGTGAAAGGCAGAACTATATTTGCTCAGATTTAACCATCATCCAAAGCACTGCCTGCTTTCGCAGATATAATGGATTTGACACACAATCAAAGTCAAAAATTAAACTACACATTTGCTAGAAAGGCTTGAAAATCAACTTGGCTGATACAAGTAGAAAATTTCTTGGTCATGTGACATCAACTCCCATAGAATCTAAGTTTTCATTTCAAACAAAAACAGGTTTCTAGTCTGTATAGGTGTGACAATAATCATTCAAATACAAACTGCCCATGCAAATTAATGCAGTGTCATTTTTCTGAGTCTACACACAATATGCTTCAGTGCCTCTGCTGCTGCTGCTCAGAGAGATTTTTCCAAGCTGCTGCAGAGTGACACCTGAATGTTCAGTTTTCTATGCAGCTATTCAGAAACCTGTTTGCAGTAGTGAAATGAACAAGAATCCAGTCAATTTCATTCTATCAAAACCTGGGAGAGCAATGAATTGCAGCTGGAGATAGTCACTGGAGAGGAATGCACATATTGAGACTACGGGAAGGAGACACACCACTTGCACTGGCCACCAAGCTAAGGGAAGCAGCAGAGACCCATCCCATCACACAGGAGAGGCTGAGGGAGGGGTAGAGTAGTGGAAACCTCCCAACTCACCCAGGCACTAGAAACTTTTGGACAGTAAATGGGAATAGTGAGAAAAAGAATGCTCCTTGTTCCTTCCAACAGCCAGAGAAGGTCTAGGGCCTAGAGAACTACAAAGTAGACAGGACCCCCAATTGTCAGAGGTGGATACAAAAGACAGGATCTAGGGACAACATCCTAGTAGGCATCACAAGCACCTTCTCCTTTCCCAGCAGCTGGGATTAAGGTAGTTGCCTGCTCACCTGGATGGGTCGACAAAAAGGACTTTGACCCTGTAACCTTCTCCTCCCCTCCTGAGCCAACAACGATTAGGATAAATTAAAATATGAGACTGAAAAAGAGAGATTGACTGATTTTGCAGAGATAAGGGTGAAAAAAAACAGACAGAAAATATATTGGAAGAGGCAGAGAACACAATGTAGGGAATGAGAAGAAAAAAGGAAACACTTGGAAAACTACAAAGAAAAGATATTCTATGATCCGTTATAGGAAATAAAAGAAAAAGTGAAGTCAGGATGAGAAAGACGGTAAAATAAAAGCAAGGGAGGCAAATTATAATTTAGAAAGGATTAAATAGAAAATTGACTGACAATATGTTATAATTAACAGAGGTCACATACAGTATGTAACAGTTCTGTTCCTTTCAAATGCTGGACTCTGGCTTTGGGGCTAAGTATGGTTTGAGATAGGGAGGCACAGCTACTTCTCTCTGTTTAGTTGAACAACAGTTTGGGCTAGTGGGTGTTGGGTAAATTTTTCAAACTCTGGACACCAGAAGGAAAAATGCTCTTCTTTAACTCATTTAGCAGGAAATCTTTTTGCAGAAGCCAATTATCTCTTGACTATTAATTAATCTAGCAAACAGACGTTTTGGAGCATGAGCTTTCGTGGGTGAATGACATGCATCTGAAGACATGCATCTGAAGAAGTGGGTATTCACCCACGAAAGCTCATGCTCCAAAACGTCTGTTAGTCTATAAGGTGCCACAGGATTCTTTGCTGCTTTTACAGATCCAGACTAGCACGGCTACCCCTCTGATACTTAATTAATCTAGTCTGCCTTTTCTTCTGGAATAGCCTGTGTTTGTTTTCACCTGCTTGCTTTGGGGCTTGTTGTCCCCAAGCAGAGGCAGCTATTTGAAGCTTTGCTTGGTATCTTTGTTAGCTACAATTAAGTCTCAACAAACGTCAGGTCTTAACATTTTAAAACCATGTTTTAAATACCCAACAGATATCATAGAGATTTGATTAAATGGAGTTTGATGGAGTGACTGAGAGTGAGACAATTTTCATGCTTTATCATTTTTGCAAAGGTCTCTTTCAATGAAAAACACAAAGACTCAGAAAATCCAAAAGCACTTCTAAAAAAGCCTCATTGATTGGGTGCTACCTCAGAACAGGGAAACAACTTTTTATAAACACACCTTTTTAATGTTTTAAGAAAGCTGTGAATAACATCTTTTCCTTTACTTCTCTTATAGATGCATCAGGCCACTGAATCACACACATATAAAGTTTAAAAAGTTTTCATACTGTAAATACAGTGTATGATAAATTATATCCAGGCATAGTTTTTATCCTCCCTTTCATGCCTTTAGCATATGTAGGTTTACAACTGTGAAAAATTTATAAGTCCCTTCAGAAACACAGTATTCATGCTGAACTCAGAATAAATGTATATGCTTTATTCAAACATGTATTTTGTTATATTAGAATCAGCATAGATACCATCTCTGCATTAAAGGTGCTAGATTCTATTGTAGATGGGCAGGATGGGTCAGCACGCTAAGCAGTAAAAGTACCTGGTGATTTTTGCTGAAAAAAGGCTGTGCTTTACTTCGAAGTGTGTTGACCTTGTAATTTCAGCAGCTCCAGTTGGAAATCCCCATCAGAGACTGCAAGTGGTGACATGTTTGCATCTAGTTTTGGGATTCTGATCATACAACCCGAGATGTTATTCTGCATGGTGAGAATGATCACTGGGAGGGAAAATGCAGTCAGTATTGTCTAGGGCCGAAATTTTAAACAGCACCTAAGAGATTTAGGAGTCTCAGTCCCATTTTTCAGTGACTTATGCACTGAACTCATAAGCTTAAACCTCATTGATTCTGAATGAAATGTAGGCTTCTAAGCGACTCAGATACCTGAAAATGGGACCGAGGCTCCTAAGTCACTTACACACATTTGAACATGTTACCCTTGGTGCACATGTACCTACTATTGAGGAGAAAACACTGGCTATGTAGTCTCAGAGGCTGCTACCTTATCATTATTGGGCACTGTCAGTGTGCTCAGCTCTATACACACAGAGCAAGTCAGCCGCCAACCCTAGAAGGCCAATTCAGTTCAGAACCATGTTGCATAGCTACAGTCTGGAAGCAGTGCAGATTTTGTTCTTGGTTTTTATAAATCTTGGGGAAAGGTTGCTGAAAGGCTTCATGGAGGAAGTGAACTTTAAAGAGGATTTCAAGGCAGAGAGGGAGGGAATTTTCAGCACACCGAGGAGCCTGCAGGAAAGCACAGAGCCAAAAGTAGAAGGATACAAAAGAGGCTTCTAGGAGGGAGACCTGGGAGAAAGGGGTCAGTGATGGGTAGGGGCAGGATTGTGCTAGCTCTTTGGAGTACAGACAGTGGGCAGGTAGGGCTTTGCAGTGCCGTAACAGTGAGAACAAGAAGCTTGAACTTGCAGTGGAAGGGGAGGGGAGGCTAGTGAAGCCATTTGAAAAGAGCAGTGGGAAATATCATTTTAGCAGCTGCATTTTGGGCCTGACAATTCATTTAAATGGGCCTTGGATGAGATGAGGAAGATGAGATGAAATACAGCAAAGTCAGAAAGAAGGGATGAATAGAGCAGTCCGACATAGTCTTCCAGTGCACAAAGAGCTCAAGTCTTCTTTCTCCTCCATTCCCAAAGAGTTTGCTAACTCCCTATTGCAACCTTTTTTTCCTTTCTCCCTTTTTTGCTCTTATACAGTGGCCAAACATTCCTGTGAATTCCCCAGAGCCATGATTCACAACACTTAAAAGCCTGCCCAGCCTGCATAGGTAATTCCTTCTGGATCTAGCCCCTTAAAGTAGCTTCTGAACATAGCTTCATATGCAAAATTTTAAGTTATGACAGAAATGTTCTGCAAATATTTACATTGCTCTGCTCATCTCACCATCTCTATGGCATGCTTGTGCCAACATTATATAAAAGTGTGCCTTACTATTCAATTTACTTTAGGAAAATTAATAAAAAAGAAATTAAGGCTATTGCAATGGTTCATCTTATGTGTGCCAATAGCAAATTTCAAGTGCAGAGATGTAATAACTAGCATGCGGGTCCTCTATATTTCTGTGCTACAAAACTAAAAAAAAACCCCAAAGCCACAGAAATATTGTAATCTTTGAATAAAAAGCAAACATAAGATGGCTTTGGATAAGTTTGCACGTTATGAAAAGGGAGACTATGAATAATGTTATGAACATATCCTCAAGAGGATGCAGAAGTATTACAGCCCCAAATCTGCTGATTATAGCTAAAATGCACTTCCACGTTTGCTTAATCTTCCTAATTTACCGTGAGAAAACTAACACCATGCTGTCAACTAATTGTTTCAATACCTTGCTTTACAAAGTAAAATGAGAATGGGGTGGGGGGGGAAATCCCTTCAGAACAAGCTATTTTCATTTAGCCTTTACATCAGTGTGTCCATTGAGACTAGCTGGAAGCTAGCCAACTCACAGGAAATGATCCTTGGGATCCTCTGTTCACCTCATATCTGTCATTACGCAATTATATCCACTGCTTCGTTTTCCCTACTGAACAGTAGAGAAATTTAGTCATGTACATGTGAGAACAGATCTGGCATAGGAAGTTAAAAGTCACAATCCTTTAAAAATGTGATCTACATAAAAATCCTCAACTAAAAAAATTCCTTGAAGTTTAGACTATTGTGCTTAGGTTTTTTGTTTGTTTGTTTTTTTCAGTCAGCTCCATCTTTTAGTGTGTCTGTTCCAGATATCACAAGTGTGCCCTTTCTACATGGATATCTGCCACACCAGATACACATCACCCTGTAAGCTGCACAAGCAACTCTGTTCTCCTTTAGGAAGCTTGAATTGTGCAGGGTGCTTTACAAGATGATATCTGCTTGAGTGACAGATGTGTGTACTAGAGCTGGTTCATGTGTGTGGTATGTGTTTACAAACCTAGTGATTCCTGCACAATTTTAATTTTAGTTCTGATACTACCTCTTCAAAATAAATATAGTTCCTATGGCTCTTTATGATTAAAACTTAGACAAATAATAGCAGAAATCTTGCCGTTTGTTAATTCTGGTATTTATATTTTATATAAAAAAACGGATCTCTCATTTGGTTATAAAGCTCATGAAACATCTCATTTACAGAAACAGTTCAGTACATCTACATTTGTTCACAGAATGACAAACATTTGCCAATGCAATAAATATTTAGCTTGTGTACAATGCTATTCTTCTGTACTTGCGAAATATACAACAAAAACCTGCATTACCTTTCAATCAGAGGTAATAAAAGCTAAAGTGCTGCTCTGATCTGCCTAACCCATCATCGTGGAATTCCTGTTAACATACAACATAAATCCATGTGAAAAAGCAGCGACTACGGTTCACAGGTTCACAATGCTGGCACTCAATTGGCAGAACCTGTCATCCCTGTCTAGTCTGCACTTTGTGACCCTACCATTTTCTTTACTTTCCCACCACAATTATTCTGTGCTGAAGAAAAAAGGTGCGGATTACCTGTAGGTCAGGCACAGGATATGAAAAACAAAGAGAGCTCTTGAAATCCACTTCATTCCATTTGACAATTTGTGGATAAACAGTCAAGGAATTAAAACAGACCTTGAAAAGTTTTAAAATACTCCTATTTTACTTAACTGATAGAAAGAAACTATGCTGTTTATATTCACATACAAATGCATTCTTAAATGCCTGTTAAGTAACAGCTCTAGACAAAGGAATAAATCAGTGACTAAACAGACAGAAAGGGGTTGAAAACTGTATTCCAAACACCAAGGGCTGGAAACTGAAATTATTTAGTGAGCTGATTTTTCACAAACAGTAAGTAAGGAACATTTTACTACTTTGCAAGTCTTCCCCACACCCCCCTGTCAGGAGACACACTGAATCACGTTTTGTTCTCACTTGTCAGCGTGTAAATGAGAACAAAATTTTGTGCACTAATTGAAGAGACATACACTAAAATTGTATTTTAGTGCATTTTAATTAATCACTGATATTTTAGATCCTCAGCTGGTATAAGGCCATACAACTGAGCTATGACAGCCTACACAAGTTGAGGCTCTAGCCCGGTGGACTGGGGGCCAAATCTGGACTGCCACATACTTTTGAATGGATGAAAAATATTTGTATTTAGTTATTATTTTGTATTTTCTCTGGAGTCTGAACCTTGACCAAGAAATCTGAACCTTGACAAAAATAACTGACTACCCTTGATAGCCCCTGGAGATTATAATATGAATGACCAAACCCCAGTCTCCTTGCTCACATGACCAGTTCCATTCATATTAAATAGAGTACTCACAACGTGGCCCAACATAAATAGAAATCTCACCTGCAATCTTTACCTGTGGGAGTAGTCCCACTAAAAACCAATAGTTTAGATTTTCAATTCAGTTACTCATATATATTCAGAAGAACACCACGGATACCAGAATCTGACCTAATGGGGCTACATGTACGAATAGGTGTACAGCAGGATCTGGCACTGGGCTCTGTATGAGAAGTTAAACTGTTGACAATTTCATCCAGTCTACCTGTACTGCTAGTTTTTCTTTACCTCTAAACTGGAGTAGATGTAGATATTTTCAGAATTGAAATTCTAGTTTTATATATTTATTTTTACCAGTTTTAAAATATACCCGACATACTGAAATCTTTCCGATATTGAAAGGGGAGGCTGAAAATATAAAGCATCCTGGTATACCACAGTAAGTGTATTGGAGCAAACTACAATAACTACAAGTACAGTTCCAAAATCCAAAAGCTGCCAGCTTCCCTCAAAGATGACTATAGTTTTATAATTAGGGTTCTTATTCTGAGAGTACATCACACCATGCCAGATGTGTTCATCATATTGCAAAACTGGGACCTAGAAGGTGGTCAGATGATTTAATTATTGTTTTGAAATGTAGTATTTGATGTAGTTGTTTTCTTTCTGCATTTCTCCAACGTATGTTGTTACATAGGGAAGGTGGGAAATATTTTAGAATTGCAGTATAGCAATCCAAATTCTTGCTAGAAGTCTGCTGAACTGACTCATTATTTCGTGCAGAATATACTTTTAGGAAAAGTGTAGTTCTGTTGACAGATCTGTCATATGATTGACAAAACACCACTCAGGTGGATCTATTTAAAGGATTCTTCCTTCCTGGAAAGCACAGTACCAAGTTTAAAGTGTCAAATACACCCTACTTTAAAATCTCAGCACTTCACACTATAAATACCTTCTTTATGACATGATTCATGCTATCTGTGGATATATACTTTTGTTAAAAAATCAAATCAAATCTGTGACTAATGGAAGTCAGGGAGAAATAAAAAATGACTGTCTTTAAAAGAAAGGAAGAAAATCGATGAACATGGCTAACATTTCAAGATCTACTTCATTTTAGTTGGCTCTTATAGATTTGCAATGAAGGTACATTTTTAAGCACATACAATTTTTAGTGACATTTTCTTCTGAGAGTTGTTTGGATACTTCACACTTACAAATCTTTGCAATACGATGAAGTTGCTGTATCTTCTATAGAAGCTTGAAAATTAAATAGCTTTCTTGGGAGAGAAAAGTATAGTAGTGTTTAAAGCACAGGACTGCGAGTCAGAAGACATTGGTTCTGTTTCAGCCATGTGCCCCCTCCGGCAAATCACTTAACCTTTCTCTATGCCTCACTTTCCTTACTGCTAGGACAGATATACTTCTACTTATAAAATGTCTTGGATGTAATCCAATTGACTAATGAGTCTTTCTTCCCATGGAATTATCTCCTAATGTGCACAAACATTGGGATCAAAAAAACCTTTTCACCAACCTATCACTATGCATATCTAAATCTGCCACATTTCAAGCAGCATGAATTTCTCCATAAAATCCTTTCCTTTCTCCTCCTCCTCCCCTTTCTTTCTCTCCAGATGACACAGGGCAGATGTTGACCCCAATTACACTGTTCAGCAGCAGTAGCTGGGTATCAAAGGAGATGCTGCTGCTGCTGAGCTGAGTGAAGCAGGAATGGTAGCTACTTTTTGGAAGTTGGCTAATGTCAGTTAGATGAGCGGGGCCGGTGGCTACTCCTTTTATGCCCATTACTGCCACAGTCCCATTCAATGATCTGGAAAAAGTAAGAGGCAAAAGGGCGGTTAATACATAGCATTTTAAGCTACTACTCCAATGGTTCCTGCATTCTCCAGCTAAGGTGTGTGTGTGGGTGTGTAAAATCTACTCCCTTCAGCTGATTTGTTAGAGAAAGGTAGGAGGAGACTTAACCTTTGTTTCCTCTACCTAATATGGAGGGATACAGAATAGGAAACAACCAGAAGCCAATCACTGACTCCTCCAGTCCAGTGTTTCTTAATGACTGGCCTGTGGACCAGCAACGGTCCCTGAGATCTCCCAAACAAGAACAAAAACAACAACAAAAAAGCGATCATAACTCAGAATACAAGTAATTTGCGAAAGCTTGAACAGACCACATACTCCTAGGAACAAATCTCTGATTTACTGCTGTCCCCATTTCTTCCTCTCCCATGGGTTTGCCCATCAATTTGTAAACACAATTTGTCACTTGCATCAGTCAGTGTTCTCTGTAACTTCTTTTGCCTTTCTTTTAGATCTGTTATTCCTGCTGAGACACTCTACTAAAGAAGAATTTTTCACACTGACACCAACTGTAGTCTTGCTGTGAGTAACCACATTCCCATAAAAATCATTCCCTTTATTGCAAAGTTGAAGCCAGACCACTGGAATAATAGTCAACCCAGGAAACCTTTTATCTTTTCCTTCAATCACTTATTTTAACCCTTTATTCCATTTGAGGATTTATGTTAGTACATATTAACCATCTTCTTTGCAGGTTTTTTATTAATTGTCTGAGTAAATTAACTAACATTTCTGTGGCTGGTAAAAGTGTTTAAAATAATGTCTCTTTAAATTACTACAATTATTTTTAAAAGATCAAAATGAATTAGAGCAAACAGCCTAAGAAAAAAATGTTGAACGTTAACTTTCAGATGCTTTCCCAATATCTAAAATAAAACACTGGTATTGTTGCCAAATGCTAGTTTTGATAATAATCTAAATATAAACTCCTTAGTATCATAATTTATACTCTCAATATTTTTGTATATTTGCTTGTGCTACAAGCCCATTTTATTTTGCATGGGGGTTAACTGCTACAAAATACACCGTTTTATAGTTTCAAAACCATATCTTCCTCTCCTGTTTTGCTTTATGATAGTAGGATCTTAGGATCTCTGTGTTACCAAATGGTCACTTTCATACCAAAACAGTATAGATTTAGACTCAAAGTCAATAACCTCATTACTCAATATAACTTGACAATGCAGGAGCCAGATGATATAGGGATTTTTTAAATACTATTATTATTCTTGTAGAAAACAATGGAATTAGAAAACCCATTTTTGTAAAACAAAACCAGGCTAATGCCTTTACTGTCTTGTCCTTATTGTGCAGCTTGTTGGCTTCTGCTGTAGGTGGTTACAGCTTAAATCTCCTCTAATCATGCTGTTAAATGAGTGTAACCCCTGTTACAATCAATGGAAGTTCTGCACATGTAAAAACAGCTGCACTGGGACCAATACTTATACATACACATATACACACACACACACACAAAATGGAGAAAGGGCCAATGAGAGCTGTGTTTTCATTCCAGTGGAATCTTCTCTCAGTACTTACCACAATTTAAAATATTTGGAAATGCTGTAATCAAATATTCTTTAAATATACAATAGTATTGGACCAATACATGTATGTTCCGTGCTGCGTAGAGGCTAAGGGGCTATTCTGTCCTTATGCATTTGTTCTTACTAGCAATGGGAGTTACACAGATGAATGAGGAAAAAAGAAGAGACCCTAGACTGGCTAAAATGGTCTTTTCTAGAGTTCTGTAAGGAGCTTGTGTTTAGATTTACCTGATCTCTCCTCTCTTGTGGCAATAATGTTTCAGCTGAGTTTAGTGTTGATGTCAGGGGGTCAGTATTTTGATGTCACCTTGAGTTAAATAGTAGAATTCTTTTATATGTGCATAGTTGTCAGTGTACTGTTTAGCACTGTATTGAGGAAAAAATCTGCCTCAAATCTGTACTGTTGTAACTATCCAAGAAGCTTAAATACATAAACACTTCATCAAGAGTTTCTCTTCTTACTGCTTGTCTCATTCGTTCTTAAAAATACATCTTAGACACTAATGTTTCAAACAGCACATTGAGATACTTTCAGCTGACTTCAAAATAACTCAGCAGATTTGTTAGCCTCTTTTATTTCATTTAAGGAAGGAAACAGAGAAACTTTCAAAATTAAAACAGATAATTATCTGGAGCAAAATTATACTTAAAAACATAAAATATAAAGTGAGACTCTAAAAGGTCAAGGGAATCAGTTTTTTCCTTTCTTTTAATGTTTTGTCAGACGATTGAACTAGATGAAATTCAGGTAGAGGCTTTAATGTGACCATACTGAAATAGTAGAAACCTCTTGAGACTCTGGAACTTAAACACATTTTGGGAAGTCTGAGTTACAGCACTCCTCTTGCACTTTTCAAAGAAAATGTGTGGAAGGCACATCTTAATTTTGTCCCCTTGGAGGTAAAAATTTGACATACTTCCTGCAAAGGAAACACCATGAGTTTTTTTTGTTTGCTTTTAAACCAGTGTATTTATTTCCAAATTAATGGATTGCTGTAGATTTATGACAATTAGGTACTTCAGTCTAAACTACAATGTGGCCCTCAGGATGCCAGACATGCATTAGGAATGTTTGAAATTTGGCTTTAAAAAACCTTGTGTTAAAAGGGTGACAGCACCCGATTCATAGATTCCTTGATAGATTCCAAGGCCAGAAGGGACCATTATGATAATCTAGTCTGACTTCCTGTATAACAAAGGCCACAGAGCACCCCCAAAATAATTCCTAGAGCAGATCTTTAAGAAAAACATCCAGTCTCGATTTAAACATCATCAGTGATGGAGAATTCACCACAGCCCCAAATAGTTCCAATGGGTAGTTACTTTCACTTAAAAATTTATACCTTATTTCATCTCAGTTTGTCTAGCTTCAACTTCCAGCCACTGGATTGTGTTGTACCTTTCTCTGTTCTCCACTGTTCCGCAAGTAGATACTTATAAACTGTAATCAATTAATCCCTTAACCTTCTCTTTGTTAAACTACACAGATTGAGCTCTTTGTTTACACAGGGATAAAAGAACTGCCTTTTTAAGTAGATCAGCAAGTTGAGAAAGCAGATGCTGCCAGCAAACACCCTCCATCCTGAGCCCTGCTGTGTCCACCCTGCTCTGTGGAGATGGGGTAAAGGAGCGGAGGGGACAGGAGGGTACCCTGACATTAGCACCCCTCTTCTTCCCCACCCCCCGCACAGCAAGCAGGAGGTTCCCGGAGCAGCTCCAAGGCAGAGGGCAGGATCAGCACATGGCAGTGGGGGAAGGGACAACTGAACTGCCCTGGAATTGATAGCCTGCTGGGTGTCTGCCGCACAAGGAACTTAGGGGAGCTGATAGGGGGGCTGCTGGTTCACCCTGGTTCTAAGCCCCCACCAGCTAGCTCCAATGGGCTGCTCTTTCTGCAAGCAGTGGACAAAGCAGGCAGCTGCCAAACGACGTTATAAGGAAGCACTGCGCAACTTTAAATGAGCATGTTCTCTAACTGATCAGCAATGAAACAATGCTAACCGGGACAATGTTAAGTGAAGAGTTACTGTATAGGCAATCTTCTTAAACCTCTGGCTCATATTTGTGATGTGACATTTTTGGCTAAATGCTGTCTGGCATAATTCATGATAAACCGATTTTTAGATTTTCTGTCAGGACCCTGGTATTGCAGCACTATCATAATGCATATCTGATGATAATACAGACAATCTGCAGGGTAGTATGGTGATCTTAGTGCTAGGATCTATCTGTGTATATTTCATGTGACCATCACCGGGTTTCTAGGCACATTACCTACTCTGCCTCTCAAGACCAAATCTCCTGGAAGGGCAGAATTACAACAGATGTTGTGGTGCTTCCAATGCAGTTGAAACTAGTTATACTGTACAGGTGGCCATACAATCCCCATGGTAGACAGCCTGTTAAGTCTTAGCATTTTATCTCCTTGAAAGAGGTGATGACTTTAATTCCTCAACCTCCATACAGGGGGAAAGAATGAAGTATGGGAGCTGGTTCAGCAGATGGTCGCTGTATGCTTATGTCATAAACAGATAGTTAAGGGTTAATGTCTCTTTTACCTGTAAAGGGTTAAGAAGCTCAGTAAACCTGGCTGACACCTGACCAGAGGACCAATAGGGGGACAAGATACTTTCAAATCTTGGTGGAGGGAAGTCTTTGTTTGTACTTTTTTTTTTTTTGGTTGTTGTTTGCTCTTGGGACTAAGAGGGACCAGATGTCCATCCAGGCTCTCCAAATTTTTCTGAATCAGTCTCTCATGTTTCAAAATTGTTAGTAACAGCCAGGCAAGGCAGATTAATCTTATTTTTGTTTTCTCAACCTGTAAATGCCCTTTTTTCGCTGAGAGGATTTTACCTCTGCTTGCTGTAACTTTGAACCTAAGGCTAGAGGGGGTTCCTCTGGGCTATATGAATTTGAGTACCCTGTAAAGTATTTTTCCATTCTGATTTTACAGAGATGATTTTTACCTTTCTTTCTTTCTTTCTTTCTTTAATTAAAAGCTTTCTTTTTAAGAACCTGATTGATTTTTCCTTGTTTTAAGATCCAAGGGGATTGGATCTGGACTCACCAGGGATTGATGGGGGAAAGGAGGGGGGCTAGTTAATTTCTCCTTGTTTTAAGTTTTAAGATCCAAGTGGTTTGGATCTGTGTTCACCAGGGAATTGGTGAAGTCCCTCAAGGCCACCCAGGGAGCGGAGAGTTTTGGGGAGACAGGAAGTGCTCCAGACACTGAAATTTCTGGAAGGTGGCAAAGTTACCAGATCTAAGCTAGTAATTAAGCTTAGAAGTGTCCATGCAGGTCCCCACATTTGTACCTTAACGTTCAGAGTGGGGAAGGAACATTGACATGGTGAGCAGCGGTGTGGGATTTCTTAGGAACCAAAAGCCAGGAGGATTTTTTTTCTCTCCTTTCTAGCTGCTTGGAAAGCAGCCTGAAGGCAGAGGTGTTAAGTTTTTTAACAAGGGTCTTTGTTAAGAGGAGGCTTCAAGCTGTGAGCAAACAGCCAGAAAAAGGAATTTACAATCTGAATTGTTTTCTTTCTTTCTACCTCTCGGGTATAGCTAGTTAGAAGTCACTGTTAACCAAGCAGCCCTGAGCTGAGTGCATCCCAGTTTCAGTGAGCTGCAGAGGGGCATGGCCAGCACAAGAAAGCAGGAAAATGAGTACCAGTGGAGCAACTAACAAACTAGAGCTCGCTAGGCTGGAAGCAACAGAGAAAGATAACGAACATAAGAGACAGATGGAAATAAAACAATTAGAAATAGCCCGGAAAAGAGGCTGCCCACAAAAGAGCTATGGAGGCGAGAGAAAAAGAGATGGAGGCGAGAGAAAAAGAGAAAGAAAGAAGAGAAAGCCAAAGAGGCAGACCACAGAAGACCTATGGAGATGAAACAAAAAGAGATGGAGATCCAGAGGGAGGCCCACCAGCAGGCCCTGGAATTACAAAGGCTAAGCCAGATGTTCCAGCCAACCCTAACAACCCTTCTCCAGGTACTGTTTCACATCCCAGAAAATTCCCTACCTACAAGGCAGGTGATGATACTGAGGCCTTCTTAGAAAATTTTGAAAGGGCCTGCCTTGGGTACAGCATCTCTGCAGACCAGTACATGATAGAGCTGAGGCCACAGCTCAGTGGACCCTTAGCAGAGGTGGCGGCTGAAATGCCTAAGGAACACATGAACGATTATAATCTTTTTCAAACCAAGGCCAGAATCAGAATGGGGCTAACACCTGAGCATGCCCGTTGGCGGTTCAGAGCCCTAAGGTGGAAACCAGATGTGTCATTTACCCGACACGCCTACCACATTGGAAAGAATTGGAATGCCTGGATATCAGGAGCAAGTGCTAACTCTCTGGAAGAGCTGTTCTTCCTAATGCAAATGGAGCAGTTCTTAGAGGATGTTCCTGAGGAAATAGAAAGGTACATCCTAGATGGGAAGCCCAAAACTGTAACCAAGGTGGTAGAGATTGGAGCCAGATGGGTGGAAGTGGCAGAAAAGAAAAAACTACTAGCAAGAGGAGCAAATATCAGAGGGGGCAAACCGAAAACAAACTTCATCACCGGGGGCAACCCAAGACCCCACCTATAACCCAAGGAAAGCCCCAGATACCCTATTGTCCCACCTCACCAGTCTCCAGCAACCCACCTCGACCTAGTGACCAGTCAGCTGGGCGATGTTTTAAATGTAATGAACCAGGACATATAAAGGCCCACTGCCCCAAGAACCCCAACCGAGTACAGTTCATTACACCACAATCACACCAAAGATCCCCAGGCACAGATGCCTCTCAAATACCCTCAGAGCGAAGGGAAACCTTGAGAGTGGGCAGAAAGAAGGTTATCGCGCAGAGGGACACTGGGGCACAAGTGTCAGCTATCCACCAATCCTTAGTGGACCCCAAATTCACCAACCCAGAGGCCCAAGTGACAATTAACTGTTTTGGGAAAATGACTGGCAGGTTTATTGATTATTTAGGTAAAATTCCAAAACCACTTGTGGATGAATGTTGGGCGTGGTCTCAGTACTACCTTGTCCATGTGAAAGAAAGTGTAAGGAGGTTCAGCCATAAGGGCTTGGACCTTACAGACCCTCCATACCTTAGGTATCAGCAACCAGAAACATGGTCTTATGAGAAAGGTGGATATACTGACCAATCCAACAGCATCTCAGGTGGAGGCTCCATGAGTGTTAGGAGGAAGATGTTGAGATCCCTTGTAGGTACTGGGTCTCTCATAGGTGGGTAAATATACAGGAGACCCTTGAGGAATCTTGATACTATCAGATATGAGGAGACAGAGTACAACTGAAAAGGAATGTGACATGCTGACAGTGTTCTCAAATTTCTCCATGTAGCACTGAATGCCAGTCCAGCACACTGCAAATGCAGCAAGTAATTGAGGATCTTTATTACTGGTGCCTCTATAAGGTCAAGATTATGTTGGACTGCCCATATGGAGAATTATTTTTGTTTGGAGGAGTCAGTCTTCCTAGTTATGGCTTCTGACCCTATGAACATTTCTCTAACTTGTCAAGAATAGTCCTTGGCACTGTTGTTCAACCATCCTACATCCAACCTGTCAGGTGCAATGACTACGAGTCTGGGTGCAATATCTGACTGCTGCTCTGAAATATCACGGCTGGGCAGATTGGGAGATGGGTGAGATGCTGAAAATTGCAAGAGGTCCAACAATCAGAACTGTCACATACAGTAGGGTGCTATCAGGATTAGTGTGACACTAGCCCATCTGATCTTGAATATTACTCGGGAGAATTTCATTTGTAAGGACTAGGGACTACCATAAGCAAGAAGGCATCTGTAGGGGAGTCCAGGCTCATGCCCCCTGTTAGGGAGAAGTCTGGACAATTTGCACTGTTATCTGTGGTGAATAGATCTATTATGGGAGTCTCTCGTTGGCAAAATATTGACTTTAGGATGGATTTCTGCAGTGATCACTTGCTATTTACTTCATGTCTGCTTGAAAAGACTGCCTGTCAGACTATTGCTGGCTCCTGGAAGGTGAAGCATTAGTAGGGTTACTCCATCGTGATGACACCATAGCTACAACCACATGACTTCCTGTCAGAGAGGGAATTACTGAGCATCTCCTTGTTTGTTCACATAGTGCATCGCGGAAGTATTGACATTCAAGATCTGCACTTGATCTTCCACAAAGTTCTGTGGAACAGGCAGGGAATGCTATACAAGCCAGCCAGATGGCCCTGAGCTCTAGGATGTTCATATATAATTTCAAATTGTCCTGAAACCAGGTCCCTTTTATCTGCAAACGGCTTAGGTGGGCACCCTAAACTGGCACTGAGGTGTCCATGATAAGTGTTGTCAGGAAGGGAGTCAGAGAAAGGAACCCTTGATTGCTTTGGTACAACCACCAAGTGAGTTATCATAGGACATGGGGTGGGACAGTGACTCTTACAGCATTTGGACAGAAAATATACCAACCTCTGCCATAGATGTAAGGGTTGCAGGTGAAGTCTGGCAAAATGGAATCGTGTATATACACACTGCCATGGCTCAGTATTCCCAGACACGTATGCATCAATGAATTCAATTGCAGGTTATTTGACACTGACTGGAGAGATAAGAATCTGCCTTCCAGGAGGTAGGTTCTTGCCAATCATGAATTAATCCAGGTTCCTTTGAACTCTGTTGTCCATGATGGTGAGATGATTTTTTGTAGTCCAAAAGGAGTCCGAGCAGGGTGAAGAGGGAATACATAATCTATGGCTATTATGGTCTCTTGCTGGGACTTGCCTCTGATCAGCCAGTCATCCAGGTACAGGAAGTTATGAATTTGCTGTTTCCTCAAATGTGCATTTTGTGAATACTCTTACTAACATGGAGAGTTCAAATGGCAGTTCCCTGTACTGGTAAAGATGGACTCCACTGTGAAGCAGGTACTTCCTGTGGGCAGGGTGGATACCTATAAAGAAGTACGCATCCTGCAAGCTGAAAGCCACAAACCAGTCTTGAGCTTGGAGAGATGGAATGATGGAGACAAGCAATATCATCCTGAATCTGAGGTAGGGCATGTGTTTGTTCAGGCCTAGGATAGGCCTAGGATAGGATGAAGACCCCCTTTCTTCTTGTGAATGAAGAATACTAGAAGAAGCCTCGTCCCTTGAATTCTGATGGCTCGGCCACTATGGTTCCTAAGCAAGGTGGCCACTTCTGCTTATAAGCAACTCTCATGAGAAGACCGATGTGAAATGGGGGTGCAAGGAAGGAAAGAATGGAATTGGATGAGGTAGTCACTGGCAGTAATCTCTAGCACCCATCTGTCTGATATTATCATAGATCATGTCTGGTGGAATGGTATAAGGCAGCTTTCAAAGATCTTGCTCTTTGGACTGGCTTTGTTGTGGATCTTTATAGTTCTGTCAAATTTCCTGCGGTGCTGTGAAGGAAAGGTGTATTGCTGAAGAGGAAGAAAGGTGGCAACTCCAGTTATACCTAGGTATTTTCTTGGTGTCTGGTGTGACAAGATGTCTGGGGCTGTCTTGTCTGGGATTAAGAATAGTATGGTTTGCAGAATGGGGCAGGACTTCAAGCCAGGGAATGCAAAGTGATAAGGAATCTTTAAGGAATAAAAAGCACCATCAGCTCAACGAATAATTACATGTCTTCAATTGTGGTTTGTACTTCCCTGGGAATCCCCAATACCTGAAGACATGTTGTTCTGTGCACAGTCTCTTTAATGACCATAGATCTGGCTATGGTCTCAGAAACATCCATTATGATCTATAAAGCCAACATGGCCACTAATTGGCTTTTGTTATTTATATCTTTGAGCTCTTTCCTCTTCTGACTTTGGAGCTTTGATAGGAAGGGTGCCACTCTATTCCAAGTCAAACAGACACATCTGGCCAAATGGGCCTGGCAGTTTGCCTCTTGCAAACTCCTATAAACTCTTCTGGTTGTGAAGATGTCACAGCAAATTCCTCATGATTGGAAGGAGGTGGAGGAGTAGGATTTACTCTCAATAGATTGTGATTTTTCAGGTTCTTGTCCTTCTGTTAGATTTGGATTTCTCCTGCATCTCTGAGATGGCCAAACAGTTCAGGTTGGAATGGGAGTAGACATAGGCTAAACCTTTTTGAGGAACCTGGCTTTTCTACCTTTTTTGCAACTGGTGGTGTGACATTACACTCCATATTCTTTATGAAATTATGCTTATTATATGGATACGACACAACTGAGAAGTACTTTATGCAAGATGGCTCGTGGAAGATATCATTGGAAAGGTTATGATTTACTGAATGTGATTATCTAATTTGTATGCATGTAACGTTTCTGTATCTAAAGTTAGGAATATGGACTATGTAACAATTACAACTAGGTATGTATTGGGAAGACATCCACCAGATGACAGGCTATCAGACTTGCTGGGCTATGAGGAAGGAACAACAAGACTGTGAAGATACTCATGCCTCTCCCTCCTGGGAGGCGTCCTGGGACGTAACTGAGACACTACTAGGTGAGGTGGTCTTGTCACCTGATACTAAACATTATCTTGGTCTTCTTGTAGCTTTCACCTAAAAGGGAAGGGGGTGGGGGTCAAGTTTGGAAAACAAAGGATTCCCACCTTATGTAAATCTTATTTAAGGGTGAGGAGGGAGGCAAATGGGACTCCTCTCCATGGCCTGGCTGCCCAAGAAGAAAGACTGTTAAAGACACCTGAAGGGAAGGCAAGGGGGGAGTCCAGATGGAGACAGGGGTCTAGTCTGAAAAGAAATATAACTGTAACGCTAAGTTATAGAAATTTTTCCATCTGCCTAAAACAACATTTAGGGTAAGAAATTACATTTTGTAACCTGTTTCTTAAGTGTATTGAGTTTAGCTTGCATATTTTGTTTTATTTGCTCAGTGATCTGCTTTGTTCTGTCTGTTATCTTGTATATTCACTTAAAATTCACCTTTTATAGTTAATAAACTTATTTATTGTTTATAATATAATCCCATTTGTATAATTTATAATTGGAGGAGGGGTAAGAGACTGTGCATACCTTCCTCCACATTGAGGGAGGCGGCAGATTTCATAATATACCTTTGGGTCTGCACTCCAAGGGAGGTGAACACCTGCGTGCTGGGGCAAGTCCCTTAAACTGAGTGTTCACAGAACTGATCTCAGTGTCTGTGTCGTTCTGCAGTTGGGTGTGGCCCTGCCTGTGTGTGTGCTGGCGGAGGCTTAGTGGACTGGCTCAGCAAGACAGGTAAAAAGGGTGCCCAGTCTGGCATAACAGGTGGGCTCAATGGTATCTCAGCACATCCCATGGCATCCTAAGGTGGGCAACCCATCACAGGTGGTATTATTGCTGACATTTGCCACAGAGCCTCAGTGGGGTCAATCAGCCCTGGCCAAAAAGTTCAATAACTTATGAGATCTTTCTTGTATGATGGATGCCTCTCTCTACAATCCTTCGAAGTCTTGAAATGACTTAAAGTATCTGACACTGGGGCTGTAAGAAGCTGGCTCGTCTGGTACCAGAGAATGAAAGGCATACCAAGCATCTACTTGGTATATAGGACTTTCTTAGACTTTTAATGGGATTAGTGTGTCATGGGAAGAGCAGAGCATGAATCTGCCATGCTGAGGTGTACGATAAAGGGGAGGCTGTACATGGGGATGGGGAGTGTCTGACAGTCCAAATTCAGTCCAAACAGGTTAACATCATTCACGGCAGTTCTTTAAAGATGAAACAGCTGAGTTCTGAAGAAGGTTTGAAGATTTAGCCAAAGCTAAAGCCTAGCAGGCTGGACACTTGCTCAGTTCCATCTTGCTGCCAAGAATGGTAGGAGGAGGGAACTGAAGCAAAGTTGCAGCCGCCCCGCACTTTATGCCTTCATACAGGAGCACGAGGAGACTCCGGGTGCATGTGTGGTCCCTGCTGGACATTATTACTCCCAAGGCTCTGATCTCATGCGCATGATGCACATGAGCTTTTACAGTGGTATCCACATTGACACATACTCAAAGAAGAAAAAGTGTGTTGTCACTGCCCAGCCAGAGGCAGAAAATATTGGTAATTTTGCAAGGGAAAACCTATTCAAATTCACAAGGTCTAGATAAATTGATGATAAGAAATAAAAATTTTGCTCAAATTGTGATTGTAGAGAACTTTCATTCAGTTACCGGGAAATGTTTTTATTTCTTATGAGCAAGAACCTTACTTCACTGAAGTCAATGGCAAAATTCATATTGATGTCAAACAGGCCAGGATTTCACCCTGTAAGTTGTATTTAATGAAATTGCAACTTTTAACCTTTTCCAGAAAAGAAGTATTTTGTCTTTTCTATCTATCACATGGTAGCAGTGGCAATGAAAAAAAAAGGGAAATCTTTCATTGTTTTCTGTTGTAATAGTCTGTGTGTGTGTTTTTTTTTGTTTTTTTTGTGTGCGCGTGCAACAGTCAGGCCTTTTGACTGTATTAACTACAGAATAGCTAAAATCAGTTTCAACTAGACTAACAAGGACTCAAAGCATGCTGGGAAAACAATGTTACAGTAATAACGACTTCTTGAAATTAAATACCTTTTCTCATGCTAGTGGAATAACTATGGGAAAAACAACTCACAGTTTAGTCAGTGAAGCATACTTAAGATTTTATAAAGAATAAAGAGCACCTTATCATTGCATATCA
Source organism: Gopherus flavomarginatus (assembly GCF_025201925.1). NCBI lineage: Eukaryota > Metazoa > Chordata > Testudines > Testudinidae > Gopherus > Gopherus flavomarginatus. Next base: position 241,513,425 of record NC_066618.1, read on the forward strand.
GTTAATCAAATTTACTATATCTGAGTAAAATCCACCAAGTAAACAAATACAAATTATTAGGTATATTAGAAAGATTTATAGGTGTACAGAATTATAGACTGCGGAGGGGAGGAGTAAAGTGGAGACATATGCAGCCCATAAATATTTTACAATGCGGGTCTGATCTGTTGTCTGTTTTAACATGGGGGATGTGGAGACTCCATGACCCAGCATCCAATCTGGCATCTTGATTTTCCACTTGGAACTCAGTGGCATACTGTAAACTAATACTGATAGGGAGGAATCTCCAAAAGCAATCAACATTGGTCTACCTCTGTCCCACTGAAGTTAATGGTAAAACTCCCATTACTTACAAATGCAGCAGAATTAAATCAATGCTGAGCACTTTTGAAAATCTCACTCCTGCTCTCCATGGCATGAACTGCCTTATAGAGTGTGCTGGAAATCTTCACATTATGCAAATTAACTGCAGCCCTCATGTAGGCAACAACTGAGTGGGCTTGATGTGGAAGAATATGCTAATATAGTGGCTCAAAGGTCAATCATTTCAAAGCAACATAAAGTTTATACTGTAACCATGAAGTTAAAATTGATTATGTTAGCTGGTTGCTACATACAGGTAGGATTATGCCACAAACATTAATCAAAACACATTAAAAACAAGACGGATGGTCACTGAGTCAGAGTCTGAGGAGATATTAATGTAAATCCTAATTGTGACACCAAAATATTGCCTATAACATAAATCTAATCTCTGATTCATTCCCCCCTCCCCACACACACTCCTTGTCCTGTGCAAACACCCAACCAAAGTAGCTTAATCAGCAGTGATATAGTTAAGACAACATCAAACTGATTTCTCTCTCCCTCCCCCCTACTTTTTTTGGACAGCTTGCACTATTGCTTTACAGTTATGACTGATAATATTTCCTTCTTCTGTCTGTCAGAGACAGAAATACCTTCCCTAAAGTAGCTGAAAAATTAATTCCATATTACATTCATAATAAATGACTTCCATATACATTTCATCAGACTGCACATGGAGGCAGTTTTGTAAAATAACATACAGAACATTCCTCAGATTCACAAACAGAGAAGAAATGAATTATGCATCTCTTAGTACAGATTATGTCTCTCTCTCTAGTGGAATAAAACCAATTGCCAATAATTACTGTACCTTCATGTATATCATTCATCTTCTCTGATGTGTCAAAATTAAATTAATAACTTAATAATAAAAAGGGACAAAAGAGCCTTAAAAAAAAACAAGAACCAAAAAACAAACAGAAAACAAAAAGCTCAAACATAACAACCCCAATGAACTGAATTGAATAATTAGTTTATTGAATCTTTATTTCCTACAAGAAAATTTTCATTTTCTGTTAAACTAAAGAGAAAAAGTATCTCTTTCAGAAAATATATCAGGAAAGATTTCATAAAGCTAAGGTTTCTAAAAAAGGATTTATGATCTTGGTCAACTAATATATAAAGTAACACCGACAGCTTCAGAGATGAAGTTATATCTATATTTTTTAAGATAGAGTAACTCCTCACTTAAAGTCTTCCTGGTTAACATTGTTTTGTTGTTACATTGCTGATCAATTAGAGAACATGCTTGTTTAAAGTTGCACAATGCTCTCTTATGATGTTGTTTGGCAGCCGCCTGCTTTGTCCACTGCTTGCAGGAAGAGCAACCTGTTGGAGCTACCTGATGGGGGCTTGGAAACAGTGTGGTCCGGCAGCCCCCCTATCAGCTCCCTGCTCCCCTAAGTTCCCTGTGCAACAGCTGCCCAGCAGGCTATCAATTGCTGGCAGTTCAGCTGTCCCTCCTCCCACTGCCATGTGCTGATCCTGCCCTCTGCTTGGGAGCTTCTCCTGGGAGCCTCCTGCTTGTTGTGCAGGGCAGGATGGGAGGTGGAGAGAAGATGGGAGCTAATGTCAGGGTGTCCCCTTCCCCCCAGCTCCTGCCCCTCACTTACCCCATCTCCATAGAGTGGGGAGGGACAGGGACATGGGGACACGATAGGGCTCAGGACCGAGGGTGCTTGCTGGCAGCAGCTGCTGTCTCAATTTGCCTGACCTACTTAAAAAGGCCATGTACTTAGAGTAGGGTCAGCTTACTTAAAGGGGCAATGCACATCTCTCTCTCTCACATACGGTGTGTGTCTCTCTCTCTGCCATGCTGTCTCCACTCCCTCCATTCACGCTGCCTTGCAGAGTGTGAGGCTACATTAACAACAATGTGCTAACCCTTGAGGGCTCAACCGAGTGCTAGTTCATCATTTAGCAGTAAGGCATTCCTGGGAAAAATCCCACCCTCTGACTTCACCACCTTAACCAAGCTTTACAATCATCATTGCTATGTGCAGTATTAAATTGTTTGTTTAAAACTTATACTGTGTGTGTGTATATATATATATATATATATATATATATATATATATATATATATATATATATATATATATAAAAATATAGTCTTTTGTCTGGTGAAAAAAAATTTCCCTGGAACTTAATCCCCTCTATTTAATTCATTCTTACAGGGAAATTGGATTTGCTTAAGATCGTTTTGCTTAAAGTCGCATTTTTCAGGAACATAACTACAGCGTTAAGAGAAGAGTTACTGTACTAGGACCAATGAAATCTAGTTTAATACCTTGCAAACCTTAGTCTTAATCACTAGTTTAAGTATCAACAATAGATGTAGCCAATAGTTCTTTCTACAATGTACCTAATTATAAAGGTCATGTAATTTGCCAAAGAATTAGAAGAACTAATTTTTAAAGGTAGTCAGCAGGAAAAATGTTAAAAGTTGTGACGGGTGGATATCACATTTTAATCTAGTCATCAAGTGGCTAATTTCCTTAAAAATGCTTGTAGTAGAGACTCTAAAATGCTAAAAACTTGTAAAAGAAGTGATTAAAACATAATACCTTATGTTTCCTACCACAACATACTGCTAATTGTAGCATGAATTCAGGCATTACTACATCATTCTTGTCTGGTGAGATAATTCTGTTTCTCTTGAGAACATTATGCCAACACATATAGTTCCCCGGTTACATAATAATAATGTGTTCTAAGCCTGCACTCAGGAACTAACTCTCACTGATGCTCACTCTTCAAAATGAGGCCGCTTATTTAGGTGCCTAAACATAGATTCACTGTTTTTGCTCTGTGTATATACCAACAAAAAACAAAACAAAACAAAACCTGTCTCAGTGCCTTGATCAATTGACTTGCTCCCAGGGCTTGCTCTATGGGGTTAAAAATAGCACTGTAGACATCTGTGCTCAGACTAGAGAGTGGAGTCTGAGACCCAGCACAGGAGAAAGGTCTGAGAGCCCAGGCTCCAGCTTGAGCCCAAACACCTACATGAGCCCAGGCACAAATGTCTACATGTTTATTTTTAGCCCCATAGTGTAAGCCCAAGTCAATTGACCTGGGCTCTGAGACTTGCTGCCACAGGGAATTTTTTGCTGTGTAGATATTCCCTTAGAAGACTATGTGTTGAAAATATGGTCCTTAATTTGTACTTCTGTTTGATCTGTGTATATATTATAGTTTCATAATCTAATTTAAAAATTATATTTCAACCAATACATCTGCCAAGTCTACTGTACGTATTTTAATTATACATTTGCACATAGTTACACTTCTCTTTTAGTATATTAAATTCTCATTCAATGTACCATATAAGAATTTGAGAGTGATCCTTCGAGATTTACAATTATATCTTATATTGGTTTTATTCCTCTAATAAAACCAACAAAAAGTGAAACCTATCATTCTATTACATTTATTACAAATAAAAAATTCTAAAACACAGGAACCACTCCAAAGTTAAGGTTGGAACTACATTTCCATTATAAACCCAATTTTGACTCTCCTAAAAGCCACAGATACAGCAATATTGGCTTCTAAGCTAATAAATTAGGCCAGTGGCAGGGTAGAATTATTTTTTTACCAAGTTTGATTTAAACATCATAAGATTAATAAATTATCACATCCTAAAGCCTGAGACTGTCACCAGAGTTCAAAAAGTTTATTTCTTTAATAACAGTGTGTAACAAAACAAGAACAAGATAGGTTAAAATTGCTTTTTAGGCTCATATAGCTGTGCTCTGGTGCACAGAACCAAGAATTAGTTGAAAAAATGTAGATTTGAACGTTACTAAATTTTATTAATATCAGGACGCCTTAATGGCTCCAACAAACTTAAAACAGACCATGAAATGACTGCTGGATATTTACATTGAAAATTTCAACCTAGAATTTTTTGGCAAAGTCATCCAAGGCTTCCCAATGGAAGTAGTCTACATCTCTCAATTGCCTTTGAAAATCTCAACCCTAGCCTCTTTCTTCGCAGACAGAACTCATAATGTAAAGTGATCATTAGGGAGTATTGTAATAAAACAGAATTTTCTCCTAATCTGTCTATCAGAAGATCTACGGGTTGAAGGAAATATCTGGATGTGCTGTCCCGCCTCAACCCTCTTGCCCTCCCTTTCCTCACTTCTCTGAACATCTCTTATGGTCCACAAGAGGGTATCCTCCCTTCTATGTACCTTCCGGGGGCTGTAGGAGATAGTCTCTACTCTTTTGGATCTTAGAAGATATACAAGAGTGAGGCTTTGCCCCTGCAGACCTCAGAAGGCAGGGGAGGGAAGAATGGCCCCCAGGCACCATGGTTCACCTCAGTCTCATGTTATGACTATTAAAAGAACGGATATCCCCAGATCAAATCTTTGCTAAAAGGAGTTAAGGGTATGGGCATGTGTCTGATTTGGGAGTACATTACCTCCCAAGAACACCCGAGTTAAAATAACCAACTAAATGTTGTGAAACCAAGCAATCAGGAGTTAAGTTTGCACTTCTCAAACAATGACTCAATTGAAAAAACTGCTATAACCATAACCTTATTCCAGCAAAGGTAAATACATACAAATCTACATCCCTAATGAGCATATACGCTTCAGTGTGTACAATATGCTAAGAGACAGAGTCACCCCATGCTTTTCCAGGACTGTGGAGCGTTAGTAGGTGCAGTAGAAATTTCCTTCTCCAGCCTCCACAACCAGTGATCTCTGGAATGCTGCTATTATTACAGCAGTGCCTGGAACCCAGTGTGCTAAGCACTGTGCAACAGAATAAGAGACAGTTCCTGACTTAAAAGGCTGCGATCCTGCCAAGTCACTGTGATGGCAGACAAGGAGGGGCTGCCAACACCTTGTTTCCTTCTTCTCAGAGCACCATGAACTACAGGAGAGAATCTGGCCCTATGTCTTTAAACATAGCCAAATATGAACCGTGTACAATTGTACTTAAGAATCCCCCCTGCATTTGGGCTGCTTTGGCATATGCTGCGAACACCAGACAATTGGCACAGTATTGGGAGAATACAAAGATGCTCTGTGAGGTTCTTGGCCTTAGCTGAGGATCTGGGTCAGAATTTCTTCAAATATACAGTCTGCTTCAACGGTTAATGAATGATTAAAAGACACTATTTTGTAATGTTAAGGCTGTAACATGCCAGTTATCCCCAGGACGTATGTGATTAACTCCTATACACGCCAATGGCACTTACATTCAGGTATCAAGGGATGGCTACAGGACTCATATTTGGCTGTGCAAAACAAATGAAAACACAGTGCAAACTTTATTAAGCACACTGTTAAGATTTGATACTACTATCTTTTGCCGCTCTGGATAAAATGAAATGTAATTGTAAATCAGAAACAGATTTGGAAAGTAAGTAGCTTGCCTTGTGTGCTCTTCTAAAGTCTGAAAAATCAGTTCTACACGACATTCACTAATCGCATTTTTAAAATCAAAACTGATAATGTCAGTATATACAGAATATACAGCTTCCCTTAATGAAAGAAAACACATTTTGAATGCAAGAAAGCTTGTCTTTTACTGTAAGTGTAAAAATAAACACTTCACTAAGGAATGGAAGAAAAAATAAAGCACGTTCAAATAATTTTATTACACTGTAAGTTGCCAATTCATCTGTGAGTAGTTTCTTCTCAGATGAAAAGAAATCAAAACAAGGGACAGATGTTGTACAAACCACATTTAAGATCGATCACACACTGGCATTTTTCAGATGATTTTGGCTCATCTATTAAAGAAGGTGTATTTTGTTGATTTTGAAAAGGGAAACATCAGGAAATATTTAAAGGCCAATTGATGCCAATTAACTTTTATCAGCAAAAGTTACATTTGAATCTTTTAAGATTCTTTTGCCTGTCTGGAATAAGACACATTCCTAAAATCTAGCAAAACAACAACTTGATGATTAATGCCCGTTGGCAGTCCAACCACAAGCTTGCTCAACAGTGGGATTTTAAATAAACGGCTGTCTTTATGATGATGGAAAACAAATCTGACTATTTTCATGTTTTCTTGTTATGAAAATATGAACAGAAATCACTTTTTCCGTTTTAAGATGAAACTGCCACACATCATGGAGACAGTCGCTTTCAGCAATCCAGATAGTTTTTAGAATGATCTCACAACAATCCCAAATTCATAGCCCATAGAGGCTGAGAAAGCCCTTGGCATGACGACACCAAGTACTCATAGCATGCCACACAAGAGAGGCATAATTAACAAAGAAATCCTAGTATGTAACAAATTGTACCTGCCACTGCAGAAGGCAGAAGACTCACTGTAATAAGCCTCTGAGATTGACAGCATATGCAACATTAATGATTTCCCTTGGGTTCTAGGGTAATATTTCCTCACAGTGGGATGTAACTGAGAAATCTGCACCCAGCTATTAACTGTTTATAGAAGCTGAAGTTTAATATTTAATGGCCTGTACGGACTACTGAATGCTAATGTTTACAGATGGTTTTGGTGTATCCACTTCTAAAGCTTGTCTATCACAATCATATATACAATAGTTGGATAATCTAAAATTGCACCTTTGATGGCACAAAATCCTCTTTACATTAAATGAAAGCATTGTATTTCGGGGTAACAAAAACAGTTGGAGATTTAAAAAATATATATACTCTAACATTTGTTAGAGTTGTTATACCAAACCAGACTTTCGAGCTATTTGCTATTATGCAATATGAAACAAATGTTAAGTAACTGCTCGGTGTAAATAAACAATCAGTACTTACTTCTAAATCATTAAAGAACAGATGTGTGTCTGCCAAATTGAAAATCATCTCCTCCATCCGTAGTCCAAGTGAAACTGAAGTAGGTGGATCCTCAAAGAAGAAATGACAAAGTATATACTCAGTAACATGTCTACTTCATATGCTAGAAGAAATATTCCTCAGAAGCAGAGAATACTGAATATATCAACTGATGGGTCTGCCTACATAGTTAAAGTTGGGCTCCCCTAAAACATTGCACCATAGTATCTAAATATGTCAACATTTTAAAGGACACTTTAAATCTGTTGATAATGAAAACCCTGATTCTGCAACTGGGCAAACCCCTTCAGCCATGCAGAGCTTCACTGCCTTCAATGGAGTTCTGAAGAGATATAAGGGGTCCACTTATGCTGTTTCAATTGCAGGATTGGGACCTCCCCTGCCCTCCAAGATTTAAGTACTGTGCACAGATATAAAACAACCATTGTCTCAATAATACAGTTCTCTCTCAAGCAAACTCCCATGAGTAAGAGGATTTGGTCATTAGCCTAACTATTGCCTTTAATAAATCACCATTAATGTTTAATTTACAAACAGCAATAACATATAAAATAACTCCTTAATTCTCTGCAAAACTATGCTTTAATTATTCTTTAAATATAGCCCACCCATGCAGAATGAACAAATCTATTGTTTGTTATTAATACAGAACACACTAAATTCTCTGCAGAAATTACCATAACAACTTACTCCTTACTGAGTTAATACACTCAAGAAGTGTGTTCAGCATTGTGGTTACCAAATGCATTACAGATGTTTGTCCTGTTTTGATTTTTATGTGTTTTATATATTTTCTATCTGAAAATTGAAATAAGAGTCTAATATATTTATTTGATGTACATTCTCTCGCTTAAAATGCTTTCTCAAGAATATCCCGGAGCATACAAAATACAACCTTGAAAGAATATGTTTTAGTGCTTCATGACACAACCAATTAACTAAACATTAGTTCATCAGGAATTATATTTTATAATAAAAACAGGATTGCAGGAACAGTTCTCTTTTTTCTTAAAATCTGCTTAGATTCTACAACTGATGACAACTCAAAATGGGAACTTTAATAGGCTTAGCCTCCAGTTTTTTCCTATATCAATCAAATTAATAGGTTTTTCAACAAGATTTCTGAAATTCCCAAACATTCGTCTGTCACAAGACACTATGCATTGTTGGCAAAAAACAGTTGAAAAAGATCTGTTAATTTGGCCTCTTAGTCTGACATTTCCAGAGAACAGAAAATGAAATCAAAGATAATCTGAAAGAATATTTTGCAAAGAAGCATTTAGACATGCAGATGTCCAAATAATAAAGTTCTAACACACAGAGACAATTTTTATACAATTCACTAACAAGTTGACACACAATAAAAAGTGAACATTTTTCTAAGTTAAATAAATACTTCTGAACCCCTATAGAAAAGGATTTTAGTGTATTGCTACAACTGCATCATGCCAGTTTGATGGCAATATTAAGCACTTTGCCTTTACAAATCAGTCTTGTATTTATATTTTGCATCAACAAAAATTTCAGACGAGAACATTTTGATTCGTAATGCAAATGTGAAGATTCATCTGCTTGCTTTAAAGTATGAATCGGAATACTGTTTTTCTGCTTTTGTAATGCTCGTAGTTTCACAGAGCTAAGTTTTATTTTATTTTCCTGGAAGGGAAGTGTGTGTATGTAAGGAGTTAGGAAGGGTCTATATTCTTGTAGAAGCTCTAAGGATGGCTTTCCTTCTCACCACACATGCCATCTTTGTGGATAGTTATAATCTCAGCATCCTTTATAGTTCATTGATATCATTTCTTATTTCAGTTGCAGGGATTGCTGTTCAATGAAGTAAAACACTCCCTCCTTCTAAGGGCTGACTGTGCTAGCTCCACAGAACTCCCAGCTCCTGCCAACCTAGGGAGCTGGACACTGGAACTATGCACTTGACACTGGACTCCCACATGACAGCGCAGATCACTAACACAAGCACCACTATGGCACTTCAATAATAAACCACCACCTCCCACTACCACCAGATAACTGACCCAGTCCCATTCAAATGTTATGCTCATGCCCATTCGCGACCTTGCATGTTACTTGGGAAAACAATGTGAGATACTGGCTCTCCATAGTTGTTACAATGTCACAATCAAAACTTTTAAAAAAAAAAGGTCTCTAAAGAATATTGTAAAGAAAAGTTGATTTTGTGAATGATTAATTTGAACAACTTTTTTTAAAAAAACACACACACGAGTCAGAATAGGTATATTTTTAAATTGCATGATGTGGACCATTTAGCTCAAATGTTATTTTAAACTATTACACACAAAAGAGGGTTTTTCTCTCAAGCTACCTTGTTAATTTAACTAGAAAAAAGAAAAGAAAAACAAGATCAATGACATTTCCTGAAAAATGTCACATCAAATCCCATAAAGGCAAGACATGAAGCAAAACAGGTTACTTTTAAAATAAAATGTAAATCTCTGATTAAACACCAAATACTTGATTAGAAGGGTCGGTTGTGCCTAAAACTATACTTAGATTGCTCCCTTGGATACCACATTTAGTGGGCTGTAAGGACTTCTCTATATTGGGGTTTTAGCCACCACTGTAGCTGCACTGATGTAACTGCACCAATAAGAAACAGGACATATGCATCAACTCAGGGTGGTTTACACCAGTGCAGCGTGTACTTTGATTAGTTACAATGGTGGCTAAAACCTAAAGATGACAAAGCTAGATAAGCTAGCTAGAAAAATGACAAAGCTAGAAAAATATATGATGCCAAGCCTTCTTTTGGAATGTAAAGCTATTAATTGCAAGGCAATTACTGTGAGATGTAACACAACGAAGAGGCTAACAATCTGTTCTCATTTATTAGGATTTGCAGTTCAATGTGAGCATCTTTTAAGGAATAGCCAAAATCAGGTGCAAATCTAGGAGAAATAAACCATTTAGTTGAAAAAAGAAATACCACTGTCCAATCTGTTAAACAGGCCTTTTCTTTTGAATACTGGTATTAGAGCCACAAACATTGTATATATGTCATTTGCAATTTCTACCCATTTGATGCCTTTGTCAGGGGGAAAATAAGAAGCTGAAAAACAGGAAAGGTCACTCTGAGTACACAGCTTTGCTTATTTTCTACTTAGGCTGACTGGTAACAATTGAAGGGTTAAGTGAAACAAGAGTTTTGTTTTTCTTAAATCTTTAAAATATATAACACCTCCCCCCCCAGTCAAAGTATCTTGTATGTAAAAGACTATCTCCTTAAAGTATCTAATGTTAAAGTTTTCACAGAAAATGGAAATACATAAGTGCCATTCCAACTGTGTATCCACCTGTCTCAGATTATCAATACTATACACGGGGCATCAACTTCTTCCCAGATTCCAGGACCCATTCAGTAAGCAGCTGGCTCAAAACATCAGGTTCATGTGGAGCTAGCAGCTCCAATGTCAATTAAAATAACTGTTAACCACAAGTGTCGGGACAGACAGATCTCCCTTTCTCTTTTACACTTCGTTTTTGCCTAAGAGCAAATTACAACATACTGTAGTTCCAATAACATTTTTTTAGTTAGTACATTTGTATTATTTCACTCATTTCAGACCACTATTTTTGGAAATAGCAACATTCAATTGAGAAGAAAAATGTCTAAGTCTTCCAGATTAAATGATAACACTAGAGCATGTTTATGATTTTGCTCATAAATAACATCTGAGGGACAGAGGAGAAAAAAAAAGTAACAAAGAGATAAATGAAGAAGGTGACGTAAATGGAAAAGATGAAGGGAGAGCAAATGGAAAAGGGGAGCAAAAGACAGAAAAAAAAATAGTAGGACAGAGATAAGAGGCCAAGAAAAAGAATATATTATCTGTTCAGCCACAGTTCCTAGTCATGGGAATCCCCAAGAAGAGCTCAGGCATTAGAAAAGTGGATCAAGAGGGAACAGACAGGCTACAGTGTTGCCATTTCTCACTATATTTAATGCTTTCCTTAAGATCCAGCTCCTCCAGTTAATTGGTTATGTGAGAACCTCAGAGTCCATTAAAAATTAAGCTTCTAATTCTCCTTGTTGTGGATAAAAGCTTGAAAATGGGAAGCCTCAAGGCTTAAAAACCAGAAAGCAAGCAAACAAACAAAATATTAAAATCTCATTATTTTTGGACCTGGATTGTGATGTTTTTAACAGATGGGACTGGTAATACTGATGTCAGAAAACTTAAAGATACCATCAACTGGCAAAATCAAATTTCTATCTAAAAATTGTGTAGCTATTACTGTCACAAGAAGCCCCTAAGATTACTATACAAGAGGGAAAAGTATTTCCCCCTATTTTTTCCAGTTTGTTCACTGTTGTGCATTTGACAGCACTTTGGCTGTGATCCAAAGACCACAGAAAACAGTTAATATTTTTCCTATAACAGTTTAAATTGTGAAGAACTTGTGGGGCTAATGTAACATAACAAAGCACACATGAATCTGAAGTGCACATTTTACTATTAAAGCTGGAACCTGCAAGCCATGTATACACCCTGCTTATTCTCATTGTTCCAATATTCTTTTCCAAAGCAAAGGCTACCTCGGATCACCATCTTCTTCCCATTACTTTTGTTAAAACAGTTCCTTCTAATACCAAACATGCTTTGTTCCCACAGGTAATGTTCAAAGAAGGTGGAATAAAATCTTAACTTGTTGTAATGCATGTTGCTTTAACATGGCCTAATTCTGCAATGTGCCAATGAGATCCACTGTGTATTTACTGAATGGTAGACACATTCTGTCACATACGCAGTCCAACTAAGCTACATCTCAAGTAACTGGTTTCTACAGTGACTGAATTGCTATCATGTGTCACTCATTGCCTTTTAACTTGAATATTCAGCTACCTACAGTATGCGTTTATGTCAAATTGCTACAAAGTAATAAGTCAGGAATCAAACAATTCATTATAAAATTATTAACCCACTGTTTTTATCAGGAGAATTTAGGGTTCAATCATTTTGGGCTGACACCTAAATACAAGATTGGTATGTGAAAACAAACAAATATTTTGATAAAATTTAGGCATCAGCCATGAAAATATAGGCTTTGATCATATAAACATTGCTCATGTTGAGGAGCACTTGTAGTCAACAAGACTATTGTTTTGAATGTGTTACTCATTGTGACAAATAAACAAGTAGATTCCAATGACTGAGAACAATTTTATATCTCTTAGAATATATCAGCCAATTTTACTTAAAATTTGCAAAAATGAGGATTTATTAACATAGTAAACCAGTTTACAGAAGAGTAAACCAGTAAACTGAAAAAGTAGCATTTGACAATCCTATGCTAACCTTTTCACATAATAAAAAAAACACAAAACAATTACTAATTGTTCTTCAAGATGTGCTGCTCAGGTCCATTTCATGCTAGGTGTGCACATGATGTGTGCACAACTGCTGGCGATTTTTATCTTATTGGTATCCATAGGACCAGCTCTAGTGCCCTCTGCTGGTTGTGCCCATATGCACTGGTATAAGGGTCACCACCAGCCCCACACCCTCTCAGTTCCTTCTTGACAGTAACTTTAACAGAGGGGTAGGAGGGTAGGTCATGGAATAGATATGAACAACACATCTCAAAGAAGAACAGTTACAAAAGGTTAGTGACCCATTCTTCATTTTTCTTCTTCGAGTGCTTGCTCATGTCCATTCAATGCTAGGAGACTCACAAGCAGTACCCCAGAGGTAGGCTCAGAGTTCTTGGATGTGCTGACTGCAACACTGCTCTCCCAACACTGGCATCGTCTTGGCCCTGTTGGGTGATGCCTTAGTGGAATGCTAAGGAATGAACCAATGATCAGGTTGCAGCTCTGCAGATATCCTGGACTGGTACCTGCAGGAGGAATGCAGCTGACGAAGCCTGGGCTCTTGTGGAATGAGTGGTCACAATGGCTGGAGTTAGGACATTCGCCTGCTTGTAGCAAGCATGAATAGAGGCGGTTATCCAGGACAAGCTTCTTTGGGATGACGGAGGTAGCCTTCTCATCCTTTCTGCTATTGCTACAATGAGTTGCGTGGATTCCTGGAAGGGCTTAGTTCTCTCAATATAAAAGGTGAGGGCCTGCCTAACATTCAACTTATGAAGCTGATGTTCCCCAGTGGGCTTTTGAGATTTTGGGAAGAAGATAGGTAGAAAAATGATCTGGTTGTGTGGAATTGTGACACCATCTTTGGTAGACAGGCCAGATGGGGGCGCAGTTGGACTTTGCCCTTGAAGAACACTGTGTAAGAAGGTTCCAATGTAAGGGCTTTGATCTCAGAAACCCTTCTGGCTGTTGTGATAGACACTAGGAAGGCAACTTTCCAGGAGAGAAGCAGTAGGGAGCACGATGCTAATGGCTCAAAGTGGGGCCCATGATCCTTCACAAGAAAAGGTTTGAGTCCCATAGGGGTGCTGTCAGCTCACAAACTTTAGGGTAGAGTCTTTCCAGCCTCTTGAGAAACCAGATGTTTATTAGCTGGGAGAACACTGATCTGCCATTCACCGGAGGGTGGAAGGTTGAGATGGCTGCCAAATGAACCTTAATAGAGAGCCAGGCCTTGCTACTTTAGGTGGAGCAGATAGTCCAACACAGACTGCAGAGGAGATCTGGATGGAGAGAGATTCTGTTCAGAGGCCCAATAAATGAAACATTTCCACTTGGCCAAGAGAGTAGCCCTGGCAGAAGGCTTTCTACTCCTCAGCAAGACTTGCTGAACCTGATTTGAGCAGACCTGTTCCTCGGGGTTCAGCCATGCAGCATCTATGCAGTCAGATGTAGGGAGGCAAGGTTTGGGTGAAGCAACGGGCCATGGTCTTGCGAGATCAAGTCTGGGTGGAGTGGCAATGCAAGTGGCGCTGCCACCGAGAGGTCCAGAAGCGTGCCAAACCAATGCTATCAGGATAACCCTTGCCTTGTCTCAGCTGATTTTTAGAAGAACTTTGTGAACCAAGGGGATCGGAGGAAAGACATACAGTAGGTGGTCTGCCCAGGAGAGCAGGAAGGCATCAGAAAGGGAACCTGTACTGTGTCTGGTGGTGAACAGGTCCACCCAGAAGATGACACTGATGACTTCTGTGTGAAGAAGCCACTTGTGGCAAGAGGAAAAGGCTATGTTGAGGTGATCTGCCAGTATGTTTCGGTTTCCCAGGAGACGCTGTCACCACGAGGTCAATGCTGTCACAACGAGGTGAATGGCATGTGAATGGGAAGCTGAATGTCCTTGTCTTTCCTAGCCTGGGGTCTGAAGTCCCTGCAGATCTGGCACTTACCTTTAACATGTGATTCCCCCAGACACTTTAGACATCAAGAGTGCGGGGCACTCACTGACATTAGCTTGCTGCAAGAGGCACACAGCTTTAAGCCTGAGGACATGGGCATGCCCAGCTCCTGGGGTGAAAAGTGTCTTGACGATAGGGATGACTATTTATGCTTCTATAAATACTAACTCTAACTAAGAACTATGTAGATTAACTACAATAACTACACTCAAGAGGCCCTGCCACAACAAGAAGGATCGTTCCAGCAACCGTCACAGGCGGTAAGAAGGAACTGAGAAGGTGTGGGGCCAGCAGCATCCCTTATAGTAGCACATAGACATGTGATTCCTACAGATGCCACAAAGGGAAACATCTCTGGCAACAGTGCCCATGGCAATCACACCCCTAACACGGAATGGACATGAGCAAGCACTCGAAGAAGAAAAACTGATACAGAATTATAACTTAAGAGCTTTATTTCAGTAGCAATGGATTCCAGGTTGGTCATCTTTTGATTTTAAAATCTTATAAAATGGATTGTAACCTGTGTGCAGTATGCTGCAAGCTACTGGACCATCTATTCATTCACTTATTACTTCCAAAATTATTCAAAAGCCAAACATGAGAATTCCTTAACTACACACAAGCAATTAATGTGCTTTTTTAAAAAACAGAAAATATAATCAATCTGGCTTGTAACAAGACAGATTTAAATCAAACAAGAAACAGATCAGACTTCAATTGCCAGTCATTTTGTTTTATAAAAACACAGAGAATTGTGAAATCTTTTCCTAGGACACATCAACTCACAAACTGCTTTCATTCACTTTACAACTGCATTTCTCTTGTGGCAAGTGATTGTGAAACCACTATTCCAAAATAACATTCAAAACTCCTCCTACACTTTTTAGGACACGAATAGCAGCAAGGTTAAACTCACAAGCAGACACTTAAAAATTAATGATTAACATCAGAATAAAAAATTAAAGTGTGGACAAATATATTACACTAATCTGTCCCGGACCCAAAAGTAATTTTTCCTCACTTATAGCCTATTTGAGGCATTCAAATATACTATTTCATTATTAGTGTGCCAAAAGCAAATGCAGTACCTTAGCCCACAAGTCACTGAGCACTTCCTGAGAGAAGCTGAGCCTTTGTCACTCAGGGCTTGTCTTCACCATCGCAGAGACAGACACTGCTGCAAACGATTCCACGGGTGTCGATTTAGTGGGTCAAGACCCGCTAAATTGACAGCAGGGCGCTCCCCGGTTGACTCCAGTACTCCAGCTTCCTGATAAGAGTAAGGTAAGTTGACCGGAGAGCGTCTCCCGTCAATGCAGCGCAGTGAAGACACTGGGGTAAGCTGACCTAAGCAATGTTGAATACAGTAACTTAGTTCAACTTACTCCGTAGTGAAGACACGCCCTCAGAAAGAAGCCAATGGGAGCTACAGACACTCAGCAGCCCCTATGATCAAACCTTTAAGTGGTGCAATTATTGCTTCCAATAATGTAATTTTTCTCTTATAGAAGGTAGGGAAGAAATGGAGGTGAGAAAAGCCCTCTCTCCCTTTGTCTTTCTACCTACCCACTTCATACTTTAACGTTAGTTTGTTTCTAGTGACATTCCCCTAACATACTGGTCCTTTCTGTGGAACAAAACACCTATATAGCAGTACATTATTGTAAATTAGTTCCTTGACACTTACCCTCCCATATCTGTTAGCATAGGAGCCTGTAAGCAAGGAATGAAAAACGATGATCGTCTCATCCAAATCCCAAATGAATACTCTCTGTAAAAAAAAAAAGAATCAAATCAATGTGTCCCTCTGCAAAGTTGATACTTGAATCAATAAGTGTACAAATGAGAAAACTTTACTGAAATGGTCACATACTAACATGACAGTTTCCTTACTATTTTCAGAAAAAATATCAAATTGCTCCAGAATGGAGTAAAACAATCTGATAGTTTTGTACTACAATTACTACTATACCAAATTATTGTTAAGATATAAATATAATTATTGTTAAATGAACAAAAATAGAATAGTACAGTATGCTATTCAAAAGCCACTTGTGGGGAAAATCTGAAATAGATTAAATAAAGCAATTGAAAATGAAACTTATCAGATGTGAATCTTCTTCTGTATAGTATTCAAACTAAACAGCCTTGGTAAATTGCTATTCAGTATGACCTCTGAAACTAAAACAAAAGGTTGAAATTTCTAAAGCACTTATTACTTTAGGAGTTTAAGTCCACTTTCAACAGGACTTAGGTGCTTTTAAAAATCTTTCCCACAATAAATTGCAGTTTTGCCATTTAGAGCTAGTTGGAAATGTTATTTTCCCCCAAAATTTTGTTTTTGTCTAAATTTTCCAAGAAATTTTTGACTTTTGGCAAAAATTCAAAGACCCCCAAAAAACATATTTTGTCTCACTGGATGACAATACCTCCCATGATGTACAACAATCTTCCTTACTGCCAAGGGGAACTAGTGCACCGTGTGAGATATAGTCTGGCCAGTGAGTGCAGCCCATCGAAGAGAATGGAGACATAAAGCTACTACAGCACCATGATGCACTGTTGCAACATATCCAAAATGAAACGTTTTTGGTTTCAAAGGAAACATTTTTGTTTCCATTAATTTTTTTTTGATAAAAAAATATCAAAATTTTCCACAGAAAGCAGATTTTTTCATTTAAAAATGTGTTTAGCTGAAAACTCAATTGCCATTGAAAAAAGAGTTTAGGTGGAAAATGTTCCACCGGCCATATTGTCATTGTATTGCTGATCTGTAAATAAATCTCGCTCTTCAAAGCATTGTAAAGATAGCAGAGACTGCAGTAAATACAGGGAACATAACATACCTCCAGGTCAGAGTCAGGCAGTGGTGAAGGGTTATTGTTTCTTCTGCCTCGCCCACGTGACTTTCCATCAGAACTGCGACGCAATCTATCTGAATCAGAATCTTTAATGGGCGTTGATGGACTATGGATTGTACTGTATTCTGCTGTAATAAAGAAATTACTCTCACCTTTCAGTTTAAAATCCAGGGGTCAATTTTACTTTATTTTATTTATTTCTTTAGACTTGACATTAAAAAAATCTAACATCTGTACAAAAGCTCTGAGTGCACTGACAATAATTAGGTCTGCATTGACGATAGTTAGGTCTACAATAACCACCAACAGTACTGATATAAAAATCAACTAACTTCACCCATCAGCAGCCTTAATTAATCAGATAGAAGTAACAATTTACCTCAGCTGACAATAAAAAATGGAAAAACTCCAGAAAATTTTCACAACTTCAAATCATACATAAGAACATACTTCTTATCCTTCTCCAAAATCCCTATAAATTTTTTTTAAGTTTGTTGTAATTTGGAATAATTTTTCACCTTTGTTAATCTCACTCTGGGCCAAATTTTCAAAACATCTTCTCTCTATCATCTCCACAATGACTAGCGAGTGCAAAGTCACAATGCAAATGATACAGATTAGAATTCTAATATTAACCTTCAAAACTTTTAAGAACTGGAAAGTTAATAAGACTGTTTTTTCAGATGTTACTTTTTTTGTTCAAAGGAATAATTTCTATATATAAAATGAAAGAGAGGCAAAGAGTGCTGGATTGCTCCAGATGAGGATTAATTTTTTTTAATTGGCCCTATTTTATTACTCCTTATATTTTTGAAGGAATTCTTCAAAGACTTCCTCAACACAGATTACTGGATGAGTAATTTCAAAATACAACACAGAATCTTTCCTAACAAATGCATGATATATTATGTTTCAGCAAAATGTATATACAAAAATATTTATTAGTGTTACACATGTAAGAAAAAGCCTCATATATGTTTTGCTGAAAACATTCCTGTGGCAAGACAATATGTTTCTGATGTAAGCCGAGTCTGAATGAGCTCTCCCCTGACATCTAGTGGTGAGCCATGGAAAAGGACTTCAGGAGCTGATCTCGTTTGCATGGACACACCCACTCTGCCTAGGTGCTCAGCATGTTCGGATTGCTTGCCCAAATGATCACTTGTGGCTGGTGTTGGATCCGCAGTCTCCTTGTTATTGGGGCAGAAGTAATAAAAGGTTGTTTTCCTTGTTGTGTGAACCAAGGGCAGCAGAACTGTACCTGGCATACCACGATGGAGGGACTCACCCTCAACTCAATAACACTCACTAGGCAGGGGACATGGGTTCCAAAACCCAATGAGTGGAGAGAGAGGTATTTGTACCTTGTAGTGTGGGCCCTCTTTAAGGGTCCTAGACACCATTTCACCATTCCTTTCACTACAGTATAATAAAAGAGCTAATTTAGACTCAATTGAGTCTTGTTACATGCTGCAGAGCTTAGACACATACTTAGACCTACTTTGGGACAGTGTCTCTAATGCAAGAGACTGCCCAGTGTGCACCAGCAGTGAGGCTCCCACCACTAATAGCTGAAATCACTGAGAGCTGTGTTAGGTAGGGGGATTTGAAGACATCTTGGCTGTAGGGATCTACCATCCTTATATTGGCCTAGTGGAAAAATACAGCACCAGGAGGTCGCCTTAGGATAATTGCTAAGGGTTGGCGTTAGCCATCTCCACGGGGCGCCAGCATGTCTAGAACCCGGTTATATAAAAGAAGTGAACAAGGTCATAAATCGACCCTTATGTAGTCAAGGCTTATGTAAGCAGTAATTACCCAATCAACAGTAACTAGATGCATGTAAAGCGCGTGATATCCACTCGCTGTCCAATAAGAAAATGCGAGAACATGGCCTGATGGCGCATGCTAAATGTTATGTAATGCTAAAAGTGGCTATATAAGATGGCCTCGAATAAACAAATTTGATTCAGCTTGCAACCACATTGGTCGTGTGCTTTATCCGGTCCGCATGAGATACCACAACTGGTGACCCCGACGTGATCCGATCCGGCAGGACCCGGTCGGTGCGCTCGAAAGGAAAAAGCGGAGGTAGCAGCTGCGGCAGGAGGTACCGAGAGGACATCGGCTCCTGGTCGTCCGAGAGAGACGTTCGTGAGCTCACAGGTGAGCGGCTGCAGAAAATAACATGGGTTCTGCTTTGTCAGCAGAAGAAAAAACGGTGCATGACTTTTTACTACGCATTGCTGAGAAGCAGGGAGAAAAGATTCCCTCTGATGCGTTGTCCCGCTTGTTGAAATGGGGATAAAGGCGCGGGTTTTTTATTACTCCGAATACTGTTTTTGATAAAGCTGTTTGGGAACGTGTGGGATCCGATCTATGGGAATCTGTTTCGCATGGCAACAAAGAAGCCACGTCCCTGAGCCAAATATGGTGCAAAACGAAGAAAGTTATAGAGACACTTGCCGCAGAGGCAGAAGTGCAGGCGGCGGTTAATAATATTTTTCGGCCAAAAGAGGAGCCACCTTGTGTGTTGCCGGTTGGAGCCCGAGAGTTCTTTGGGGGAGAGGAGACTGTAATTCCGCTAGCCCCCAGTGCGCCCGAAATCGATCCTAGCACCGTCCCGCTCCCTCAGGATCCAAATGAATCCTTGGAAAAAATGGAAGCCATCAATGCAGGGACGGTTGAATTCCAGGAGGAGATGAGAAGGCAGGGTTATCAATTGCAAGAAATGCTAAATAAATTGTCCCAGATGGCCAGGGAGGACCATCCTCCGCAATCTCATACATTAAAAACCCTGCACGAAATGTCTAAGCCGGGTTTGTCTAATTTTGAGAGAGCATATAAGACTAAACCGCCCGATAAAACCCCACACACGGGTGATGTTGTCACCCCCTGTCGCCGCTGCGGACGTTGGGGGTGCAATGTGGGATGTACTGAGCAGGATAATCCCTTCATGGGCAAACCGCCGGAACGTGGTAACCCCTTTGTCAGTAAGCCACCGGCGTATTCACCTGATACCGTTGGCCCTGGGTCCCCGGATCCGGTGCGACGATGGCACGGACTTATAAAAGAGGCCCATATAGAAGGGGAATTTTTGCCTGAAGCCTTTCCGGTCGTAACACCGGACCCGAATAACCCTGCCCGACGGCAGTGGGCACCGTTGGATTGGAAACTTGTTCGTGAAGCACAGAAATCGATAATGTCCTATGGCATGAATAACCCATATGTGCAGTCTCTTATAGAACAAATATTTGTCGGACAAGCTATGTGCCCCTACGAGTCTTCAAAGTTTGCTGACATGCTCTTAACGCCAACCCAGAGGTTATTGTGGAAAGACAATTGGTCAAAACGTGTGGAGATGGCTCTTATACGTAATATCGATTTATCAGAAGATAATCCGTTGCGCTATGCCACCCAGGACATGCTTATGGGAACCGGGGTCTATACAGACCCTCAACGTCAAGCCCGTCTTGACCCACGGATTCTGCAACAGTCGCAGGGATTGGCTCTGGCCGCCTTTAAGGAGGTACCGCAAATGGGTCCCAGATGGATCCCCGCGAAGTGGGTTCGGCCGTGGCTTGCCCAACGACGTACTGAGCAATCACAAGACCCCAATATAGAAGCGGCGGACGACGCTACTACCCCGGATCTGCATTTCCTTTTTCCTGACCGTGATTGAGAACTTGTAATTGTTAATCGAATTGCAAATATGCCAGATATGCTGCAATTGCATGCGCTGATATGTTTGGAAATTTTGACAAGTATGTTTTTTAGCTGCTCTACACTAACCCCCTTCGTGACCCCGCGACAAAATATTTGGGTTACGTGGGCTAATCAGATGGGTCAGGACACCTTTTGCCTCTCTATGGCTACCCCTTTTTACGCCCTGTCAATTTTTATGAATATGTACATAACAGTGCTTTCCTCAATGATACCATGCTCAGTAGTGACCAGCACAATGCTTCTTGCCATTTGCTCTATTGGGGCGACCAGGGGTCCCAAGCGAATGACAACTGCCCTCAGAAACTCTGGACACTTCTACAGGCACACGTTATAAACCAGCTCAACCGGTCTCTTGCTTTTCCCCCGCAAGAGCTGGCGCTGCTGGGTTCCCTGCCAGGCACTATGAATAACACCCATAATATGTCTTTAGGATGTGTTGGATTTGGAGGACAAGACCCCTTGTTATTCTCCCGATATGGGTGGAACATGGGTACACATATGTTCCTCGGTATGCACAATGTCACCCCATTTGGTAGGTTTCACACAGTTAAATTATTGCCAGGCTGGCGGGGAAGATTATGCGCTTCATATAAAAGAGTATGGCGTCTGAAATAATGGAACGCCCAAGGCCCTGCCGCCCAGCTATTTCCTAATCTGTGGTGATCGTGCATGGCAGGGAATCCCTAGCTTAACTGTAGGAGGTCCATGTTATTTGGGATGATTGACCCTTTACGCCCCTTCAAAATTCCAACTTACAAATATGACTCGCCACAAAAGAGACATTCGTGAGTTCACTCCTGATTGTACGGACACAATAGAGTTTTGGGACACACCAACAAGAATATTTGCTGCATTCCTGGCCCCAGGGGTAGCAGCTGCCGAAGCTTTGCGAAATTTAGAAAAACTTGCATGCTGGAGCATTAAGCAGTTCGATATTACCTCTGAAATCATCACAGCCCTCTTACAAGATGTAGATAGCATACATCACGCAGTTTAGCAAAATCGTGCGGCAATCGACTTTCTGCTGCTGGCGCAGGGGCATGGCTGTGAGGATTCTGAAGGTATGTGCTGTATGGACTTATCAGATCATTCTCACTCTATTCATGAGTTGCTTCAGCGCCTGCAGGATAATGTGCATAAGCTCTCGCAAGGGCATAACCCTTTGTGGGACTGGCTTAGCAGTTTTGGTTGACCGACTTGGATAATCACATTATTACATACGGGATTAATTGTATTAATAGCAATTTTATTGTTCCTTGTTTTTGCTCCGTGTATTATTCGATTATTACGCTATAGTCTTGAACGCTTTATAAGTGACTTGTTTAAAAAGAAAGGAGGAGATGTAGGGATCTACCATCCTTATATTGGCCTAGTGGAAAAATACAGCACCAGGAGGTCGCCTTAGGATAATTGCTAAGGGTTGGCGTTAGCCATCTCCACGGGGCGCCAGCATGTCTAGAACCCGGTTATATAAAAGAAGTGAACAAGGTCATAAATCGACCCTTATGTAGTCAAGGCTTATGTAAGCAGTAATTACCCAATCAACAGTAATTAGATGCATGTAAAGCGCATGATATCCACTCGCTGTCCAATAAGAAAATGCGAGAACATGGCCTGATGGCGCATGCTAAATGTTATGTAATGCTAAAAGTGGCTATATAAGATGGACTCAAATAAACAAATTTGATTCAGCTTGCAACCACATTGGTCGTGTGCTTTTTCCGGTCCGCATGAGATACCACACTTGGCAAGTGGCCAGTCAGGCGGCTGGTGGAAAGGCACGGCAATCGGCCATTGGGGTAACAAGTAAGTGCCTGAACAATGGAACGTATAAGGCCTCCTTACCCCTTCCCTTCCACCCAGGGTGGGAGGTGAACTCTGTGAATGAACTTCTGAACTCTGGGGCTGCACTGGACAAAGACAGTAACTGTGAGAAGGGACATTAAAGGAACTTTTGGGTTGCTGGACTTAAGAACCTGAGGGGAAAAGGACACTGTCCAACTTACTTAGGGGTGGATCTTCTGCTCATGGTTTATATTTACGAACCCTAGTTGCGGTGTTTTCCCAAATTAATGCTGAGTTACTTCCCTCCTTTTATTAAAAGCTTTTGCTACACTCGGACTCTGTGCTTGCGAGAGGGGAAGTACTGCCCCACAGAGGCACCCGGGGTGGTGTGTAATTGTCCCAGGTCACTGGATGGGGGCTTGAGACGGTTTTGTGTTGTATTGTTGAAAAGGAACCCTTAGATACTGAACCCGGCCCTGTTGCTGTTGGCACCACCTGGCAGAAGGGTTACACTATTCTTAACATCTTTAGGTTCAACAATACTGATGTCTTGAACAATGTTAACCAAACGGATATCATGTCATAGTTGCTGGAAGTAGGAGCACTGGGGGTGCTGCCGCACCCTGTGGCTTGAAGTGGGTGTATTATATACAGGATTTACAGTTTGGTTCAATGGCTCTCAGTACTCCCACAATAAAAATTCTTCCAGCATCCCTATATCCTGTGTAAATTATTCTTTACGACTGATTGCAGGGAGATGTGAAAATTTACTTTCATGAGATAAGTGGTAGGGTTTGGATGCTGGGTGGGTTTTTTGGATCTCTTTTTAATTCCTTTCTTTAGAATTTTAGTTTCTAAAGAGCAACCTTTCATATTTCTCTTCCATGGCCATAACGAAAAGATTTCCAGACATTTCTCACGAAGGCAGTGAGAATTTCCATCATGCAACAACATAGATACTGATTTCTTATTTCAATGGACACCAAGGTTGATCACTTTCTCAAGTTCAGTAAGTCCTAATGCTCATATCAATATTAATTTAATATATGCAGCAGTCTATCTGTATATAAACAAAGTGCTGCAGTTTGAATGGATGTATGGCAATCCTTTCTCACATGAGTAACCCTTTCTCCTAACGAAAGGGTTAGATTAAGTTAAAGGTCCAAAAACCTGTGAAGTCAATGCAACTACTCATATGAGTTAGAATTACTCAAACAAGTAAGGACTGTGCGTACTGAATGAACAAGGCTAATATTCTCTAAGCCATGTGTTTGGTCCTCAAATTTGCACTTAACTTAAACAACTAAATTAACTTGAAATATTCTAGAAGAAAAAACAGACCAGAATAAAATGTACAATGTTAAACCATATGAGAGAATCTCCAAAAGGGACTCAAGTCTGAAATTGGATTATTTTCATGTTGAACTATACAAATAATTCAACTGCATGAAGCAGATATGTAATCTTTGAACAAAACACATAAGTCATTGTTGGATACAGTTATTTAAACTTTAAAAATGTCATTTCCTAAACAATAGCTGGCATGTGCATTCCAATATAAACTCCATTATATAGTACATTCCAACATAATGTGCAAATTAATATTTTGACTGAAAACAGTCTTCTTCCTGGGAGATGACATCACAAGTAATACATTATAATATATTAATTAAAATACATGCTTTCAAATAATACTTCTCTACTTTTAAACTGACATTCACTGTTATTTTTTAATAGCTTTAAATTTTAACTGAAGAACCTTTTTTTTAAAAAAGGAAAAAATACAGTAAATCTGTGTTAAAAGTGTTCTGACCCAACAACAGACATTTGTTCAATAACACAAATAGAACCAAATCTTTCTAGAGGTGGGGCATGAGTTTCACAGGTGATGAACACTTACATTGCCTATAGACTTCAACTGGAGTCAAACCTCTGAAAATGTATTTAGCCATCTAACTTCAGGTACCTAATTTTTGAAAATTCTGACCATAGAGCCTACCTGCCCAACACGGTAAATTATTGTTGTCTGGGTACATACCGATTGTCCTAAATAAGATAACAAATATATGTGGATGGTTAAAATGGGAGAAATGTAAATGAAGATTTAGTAAATGATAAGAGTAAACATATCTAAAGGAGTGTGCACGAGTGTGTACGTGTCAGTGTAATAAAGATGTGTTTCTACTTTCACAACAGACAAGTTCAGTCAAGCTTACTGGGAAGAAAATACTAAAAACTATGGCCCAAATCCTGGATGGATGGTGATCTGTGTGGGTACCTTCAGAGGAATGGAGCACGATGGGGGCCAAGTCAACACAGGGAAACATCACCACCTGTGTTATGCAGGTGTTCAGACTAGAGAATTTAGATTTTTTTTTAAAAAACTGTAAATGTAAATTCTTTAGAGTAACCAATAATTTGGGGGTCATCTAAATTTAAAATCTTTGTCTATTTGCTTATAGCATGGATGTTTGACTAAATTACACTAGTACCATCTGGTTAGTGTTAACTCCAGCTTATTTTAAGTTTCCAGGTAGTCTTTGACTTAGCACATATAATTTTGTCATAATTTTACACTTACTGTGTTAACAAAAGTACAGTAATTGCCCAGACAATCAGCACAGTGGTCCATTTATCTCAGAATCTTCTCTCTTTCAGCAGCTTCAAAAGAAGGTGCAAGAAACCTTGTAATGGAAAGGTACTACCTACTGAAGAAGTTTCTTTCTACTTCCAATCAGTCAATGTTTTCTCTCTTCTAAATTATTTTTTTTTAAATCCTACTGAAAATAACTATGGATGTTCTATCTATATATATTTTATATTTGTCCTCAAGCTATCTTGTGGCAGTGAGTTCCTTGAGTTAATTATATGTTTTAAGAAATATTTCCTTTAATTAGGTTTTAAATTTGTTGCCTTCAGTTTAATTGAATGCCTTCTCGTTCATCAGAAAAGGTAAATAGGAGCACCCAATGTACCTTCTCTATGCCCCTCATTATTGTACGTAATACCATTTCCTCCCTTAGATAGTCATATTATAAATATTTTATGTTCTATGTATATACACTGTACTTCCCTCCTACATCTATATACTATATATTTAATCTTTTATGCTTATGGAAAAAATCAATAAATAAGCTTAAAACATTACTAATGTCCTATAAATATAGCATATAACTTCACACTACAGCATATGTTTCTGTTCAGTTATTATGGAAAGGCTTTGCCTATATGAATTCTCAACTCTGGTTCACTCAACTACTTCTGATTTACTGTTATGAAATCTGATAAGGAGAAGGAGTCATAGTGGCTTTTTATTTTGCAGCATTGAGCATGGCATGGTATTAAAGAAAAAATGTTTAGTCTATGGAGATAAACAGTAACCTGTGGTTCAGAATAATTTTAGCAGGCTAATAGAGTTATTATTATTATTGTTTGATGCTGCAGTGTGTGCAAAACAACTTGCAATATCTTTTAAACATACTATATTATGGAAACCAGGAAATAGGGGTCAATCTAAAGAATAATGCAACTCTTTCTTCCTGGAAATGTAACTTAATAAATTATTATTGTGGTTTCATGTAAGATAGGAGGGTAACTCTGAGTTACTCACTATTTCTAAACTAAATTATTTAACACAGTATAAAATATAGAAAAGTTAATTGAGAACTGCACAAACCAAGGATATCTATGTCACAAACTATGATGATAGATGGATATGGGAGAGAGAATGTTTCCAAAGTAAACTTAAATATCAAAACTCAACCGATATTAGTCATTTTCTAAACTGTAGCTGCTTTAAAATTATGCTTTTTCCTCAAGAGATGTTAAATGTTTTAGAGTTAATACTCCTGTTACACAGTTGCTCTAGTAATGACTTGCCTAAATACTCCAGGGATTGCATACAGGACAGGGACATGCTGTTCACACTTCAGTGGCTCTAGAATGAGGCATGGTGTACATAAAAATTAGCTCAACCCAGCTACCTCAAAAATCCCTTAAGCAATGTAGTTAAGATGACCTAAACCTTACTGTAGACAGTGCTAGGTCGACAGAAGAGTTATTCTGTTAGTGCAAGGAGTGTCTACACTGAAGTGCTACAGTGGTGTAGTTCCAGGGCTGCAGCTGTGTATTCCAACTCTGTTCCACCTCCCAAAATTTCATTTTTAAAATGCAGTGGAACCAAAAAGATGTGTATGTACATGAATAAGCCACCCCATAATCTTAACTGCAATCCTTTTGCAAGTGTTTATCCGTGTGAACAGTCCCACGGACTTTAAAAGAACTACTCATCTGAGTGAAATTAAGCACAGGCACATGCTGTACAACTGCAGGCTTGGACTGCAAGCATTTCAGAAGTGGAACCATGTCTTTTCTACGTTCTGTGAATGGCCTAGCACATTGGGGCACTACATACCCACATAACTGTCTCTTTAAAACACTATGGGGGTTTAACTGAGGCATGCCATAAGCCCCGACTAAGGGGCAGTACAGAGTTGCGCTGCCTCAGACCAGGAACTAGATTGTGACTCAGGAGTCACCACTTGGTTCCTGATTCCCTCCTTGCTTCAAGGTGGAGCAGGAAGAAAAAAAACCTGTGCTAGCCCTATATCTTGTTCTATTGCCATACCGGCTCAGTTGTCCTGGCAAGCTCAGAGACAAGATTCCATTCATGCCCTGCCCCTGCACAAGAAGGGGTTAGAGGACCTACAGTGGGGTGACCAGAAAGCAAGTGTGAAAAATCAGGACACTTTTTTCAGCGGGTACAGTTATGTATACAAGATAAAATCCCTAATATTGTGATGGTCCTGATAATATTGGGACATCTGGTTGCCCTACCCTGCAGAGGCTTCTCTCCTTCCTTCGCAGCTACCTGTGACACAGCCCACTCACTGTGGGGATTAGGATGAGTTACAAACTTGCCTATAGTAATTAAATCCGTAACACAAATATTTCAATTGCAAAGCTATCCCTGTCAACTTATCACACCCAAGAGGGAAGAAGAGCAAATGGAACAACGGATATACTGTGGAGCAATAGCAGGGCTGGTAACAAATGCAACCATATGCATGGATTCCATTGTTGGAGAGTGAAAGAAGCAGAAAGGGGGCTGGATAGAGGACACAGGCGATCCCTGTGAAGAAAGCTACACCAAAAATTACTTTTCCACACAAGTTTATAGACCACACCTTATGGCAGGGGTTCTCAACCTTTTTCTTTGAGGGCCCCCCAGAACATGCTACAAAAACTCCAGGGCCTGGGGGGCGCCTTGGGCATAGGTGCAGTTTGACTTCTATTTTGGGTGGGCAGGGACCAGCAGGCGTTGAGCAGGCTCCGCTCAGCAGGGTCTGGAGAGGGAGTGCCACCTCCACCCCCTGACTTATCTCAGCAGTGCACCCCACATCTTGATTGGGGGTGGGGGCGCAGCACAATCAAAAATTATAACAAAGGTGGGCTTGAAAAAGTTTGAAAACAGCTCGGGAGTAGGGAGGGGGTAATTAAGGGTTGAGTGAGGGAAGGGGGGTAGCTCAAGGTGCAGGGCGAGAGATAGCTAGGGGCTGTGTGGGGACAGGGAGATAGCTAGGGGCTGTGTGCCGGGAGGGCTCCCCCTGTGGTAGATGCTCCCCGAGGGCTCTGCCAGCCACAGAGCAGGGTCCCCCTGCTCAAGCATCTCTCACCAGTTGCGTGAGCAAAGGGGGCTGAGGAACAAATTCAACCCCCTGCAGCAGCAGGAGATGAAGAAACACCGTGTCTGCCTGCTCCATGGCACCAGCCAGAGCAGCATCTGTCCTGAACTGCCCGGCTCTGGCTTCCGGCCTCCAACCCGGCTAGGGGGTGGGGAAAGAAGGAGGTGGAGGTTGGGGGTGGAGTGCCCCAGGACTGCCCTGCTCTTGCACTGTAGTTTGGGGTGGGGCAACACCTCCACATACCCCAACTCTGCCCATGGGCTCCGGGCTTCTGGCCTATGTGGAGCACCAGGGCTCAGGGCTCCAGAATTCAGCCCTGCTGCTCCCGGCTTCAATCCCGTGGGTGGCGGTGGGAATCAGGGCCTCAACCTCGGGAGAGGTGCTGGGCCTCTAGGTTTTAGCCATGGGGCCCCGTGGACCCCCTGAAAGGGTTCATAGACCCCCCTGTTGAGAACCGCTGCCTTATGGTACCTCAGACAATTCCTCATTTCTCAGAGAGACTTTAGCCAGACATGGGTCTTTAAAAAAGCAGCTGACCTTGCCAAGACTTGTGGAGGTACTGTTTGAAAATGATATTATTAAATATTAAACCAAGCTTTGATTGTGCCACTAATTTTAAGTAAGGCAGGCTAGGTCCCTTGTTTTAACTGGGAACATCACTTTTAAAAAGAAAAGCAACAATTAGTCTATACTTTCCCAACGCAATTTAAAAGAAAACTATTTACTGAATCAGAATTCTACGGTAAATATATTTTGACAAAAGTTAACTGTTTGTTTGTAGTAAGGGGGATTTTTTTTAATAACATTTGAAGTCATTATATGTCAGTAAGTCACAGAGAGTATTAAACAACAAACCAAACCAAAGAATAAGTGAAAAAAAAAATTGGTGAATCCTGCTGCCTTCCATACACATTCACAGAAAGAGTCCTGTCTCCTCCTGTATCCTGCTTCCTTCCCAGCTCACCTTCACTAATTGTACAGAAAGACACAGCACTCCCTAATTTTTTTTAAGCTATGTATTCATGCACAAAACCGACAGAATGATGGCCGCTCACACTAACAGATCACATTACCAAATCCATTGTGCATGTGCAAAGTATGTTTTTTAAGAACTCTTATAACTTTGCGAAATTACAACAGGATTTTTATCACAACACTGAGAAGCACATCTGCAACCTAGGAACTTTACCCTGACAAATGTCAACCTTCTGCCACCTACTATTGATATGTTTGAGATATTGGGGGGGGGGGCAGGGAGGGGACTTTTTCATTATTATGAAAAAGGCATATTTTTTCACTCTTTATTTTTAAAAACAACTGGCCCAGTTTGACTCAAGCTTGCAAAAAAAAATTATTATGGGTTTGGTTATAATATGTGCAACATAAAGACAATCTTTCTAAGTGTACAGTGGGTTAAATCTTGAAGGCCTTTTTGGTTTTACTCATTATTTATTTATTTATTCAGACAAAATTAATAGGATTTGCCTAAGTAAACACTGAGTATAAGCGATTCAGAACTTGGCCCAGTATAAAGGCTTTCCCATAACCCTTAATTTAAAAAAGTATTAGTAATATTGCAAATAAATAAAAATTACTGTTTAATTCTCTTGAAAACCTTATTTAAATATTCATCTTAAATTTTCTTAGCCAGTGCTCGAGATACTATACATTAAAGATCTGAAAAAATCAAAAACAAAAACAAAAAAAACCAAAACCCCCCCCAAAAAACAAACCGAAACCAAAACAAACCCCAAACCTTTCAACTAACAGAAATGTGGCCCATAGGGATAATAAAATCCATGTAATTACCTGCTGCAGGATCTGTAACTGCTTGACTGGTGACACCAGATGGTGGTTCTTGAAGTTGGTATGTTGCATTTGTGGAAGGTGGTGTTGGGCTGGTGTTGCTGCTTGTCATATAATGTGACGGGTACGGTGAACTATTATAATACTGTGCATATTGACCCTGGCCAAAACTAGGATAAGATGGATATTCCTACCAGACAAAAAGCAACATCAGAGTTTTCTTTCAAGGTTTTGCTACTTTTTAGTATACATTCCAAAATATAAGTAAAAACACATGTCTGAGTTCCACTGTCTTCACTGGACTGTACACAGTAGAGCTGACAAACTATGAGACTGTAAAAGTAAACCTAAATTTCACATACTTTTAGTAAATTTTCTTTCACAAACAGAATATTATGAGATATATTATTGCAGTTCTGTAAACAGATGCGAAAAATAAACATGCAGCAAGTGATTTTATGAGATAAAAAGTAGGGAAAAACTCCCTTGAAATGACACTATCTTTCTTAGTAAAATCTACTGAGCTTAATATTTTTGAAGGGGAAAGCACTGCGTGACTTGCTAGTTTGAAATACAGTTTTGTCAAACTTTCACTTAATTTTATTTACAAATTTACCTGCTGTGAACTATTAAATCCAGTAGAGTTTGTGAGTGAATTATTTCCTGCATATAATCCTGATGATGTTGTAAAGCTGCTCCCTGAAATGAAATGAAAGATGATGTTAATTACTAAAACACTATCTGAAAATAACTCCATCACAGCAAACTTGTAATACTTCCCATATGTTGACCACTTTGGTTGTCATCAATACTAAACATGCAGAAACAGGTAAAGTTATAATTCATTATTTCTGACCCTATATTTCATTACGTAGTTATTGTGTAAGAGGAAAAATGAATCTGATGGAACACCTGTAAAATTCACAGAATGGAATGGGATCAAATTTAGAAATAGCTTTGGTTTGGTTTCACATAATGCCTGTCAGACCTAATGTATTCAACACTGACAAGTGCAAAGTAATGCACACTGGAAAAAATAATCCCAACTACATCTATACAATGATGAATTTTAAATTATTTGCTATCACTCAAGAAAGAGACCTCGGAATCACTGTGGATAGTTGTCTGAAAACTTCAGCACAATCTGTAGCAGGAGTCAAAAAGGCTAACAGTATGTTAGGAACTATTAGAAAAGGGATAAAAAAATAAGACAGAAAATATCATAATGCCACTATATAAATCCATGGTATGCTCACACCTTGAATACTGTATTCAGTTCTGGTTGTCCCATCTCAAAAAAAAGGATATAATGGAACTGGGAAAAGTTCAAAGAAGAGCAACAAAGATGATCAAGAATACAGAATGGCTTCCATACAAGGAGAGACTAAAAAGACTAACAAACAGGCAATGAAGGGAGGATATGGTAGAGGTCATGAATCATGAGTACTGTGGAAAGAGTAAATACAGAAGGGTTATTTACCCTCCCCACAATACCAAAACCAGGCAGCACCTGACTAAATTAATAGGCAGATGGTTTATAATACAGATAAGATGAAATACTTTTTCACACAATGCACAATTAACCTATGGAATTCATTACCATGGGATGTTGTGATGGCCAAAAAGTATAATTGGGTTAAAAAAAGAACTAGATAAGTTCATAGAGGATAGGTCCATCCATTACTATTAATCAAGGTGGTCAGGGATGCCGCCCCATGCCCTGGGTGACCCTGAACCTCTGACTGCCAGAACTTGATGCCCTGGCACTGGTCACTGTGGGAGATAAAATACTGACGTACATGGACAATTGGTCTGACCCAGTTATGTTCTTACTTAAAGTAATGAGCTTTTAAAGTTCTTTATTAAATAATATTGCAGTACCCATAAGCCTGATTCTGAAAGGTGTTGTGTACATACAATCACACTGAGGTCCATAGGAGTTGTGGGTCCTTAGCACATCACAGAATCAGGCCAAATGTTGTCACTGATTGTGAACTGACATTGTTCTCAGTGCTTTACAAACACAGAGGAAGCCTCAGTCCCTGCTCTAACAGTTTACAAGCTTGTCCAGTTGTGAAAGCCATTATGGTTCACTAACCGATCACAGATAGCCTTGGGCAGTAAACTTTTAAAAAAGGAGCTATTGTCCATAACACCAGGAAAAATAAATATACTACATGGATTATCAACTTAGATGCCAAAGACTGAATGAACACAGAGACCGAATTACTCCCTCATCACTAGCCACCAAACACAGACAGATGTTTAATGTCTAATTTGGGGAGCAGTGGCTCTAAAAGGGCAGTAACCCCATTCCAAATGGATTGCCTTCACTGGTTATGCACCCAGCAGCAACATTGCTGTGAGGTGAGACATATGGATACATAGGGAGAAATTATAGGGGCTGCAGAAAGTCTGTTATATGGCAGAACTGCTGAAGTGCTGAGATGGGATAAATGAGAATGCAGAAAAGCCACACATTAACCTGCATTATTTGTTTATAGCCTCCCCTCCTTCAAATCAGTTTTGAAACACAATGTAAACAAAGATATACTGCAATCTAGGGAGAAGAGCCTAAGGTAAGCAAATAAGTGATAAGGAAATAAGATGAAAAATGAAAAGAGATAAAAAGCGAGGTGTATAAATTCATTGCACTGCCGCACATTACAGTATTGGCGGAAATGGGTCAAGATCATAGCAACCTCCAAATTAGTGAGACAGTTTGTGGTGCAATTGACTGAGACACTGACATAATCCTGTATCAGAGAGGAAGCCATGTTAGTCTGGATCTGTAAAAGCAGCAAAGAGTCCTGTTGCACCTTATAGACTAACAGACGTATTGGAGCATGAGCTTTCCTGGGTGAATATCCACTTTGTTGGATGACATAATCCTGTGATTTAACAACAGAGAAACCTAGTTCTCAAACTTTTGTACCAGTGACCCCTTTCACATAGCAAACCTCTGAGCAACTCCCCTTATAAATTAAAAACACTTTTTAATATATGTAACACCATTATAAACGCTGGATGCAAGGCGGGGTTTAGGGTGGAGGCTGACAGTTCACGACCCCCTCTGTAATAACATTGCTACCCCCTGAGGACGCGACTCCCAGTTTGAGAACCCCTGGGTTAGATGACTCTGATGCTGTTGCAGGTTTGGGTTAAAAAGATAATGATGAGATTAAAAAAATAAAAACATACTCTGAACTAATTCCAGGTTTCATATCTAAAATGTACATTAACTGCAAGGAGTGCAGGTCTGGGTGCTTGCTCTTCTCTTTTTTAAATAAGCCATGTCAGGAAAAATGTACATCCCCAAAATTATAGGGCAAAAATATTAAAATGATTAAATTGTCAAAGTTAATAAAAACTTGCATACTCCATGGTCACTGAAGATCCTGTACGCAGTGGGTATGGGCAATGTCCAACCATGTTCTAAGTAAAAATACAATCTGAATGTAATGCAAGAGACAGGAACCATAAGAAACATTTAGATTTTTTCCTATACATCTTCATTACTTTCCACTATTACTGGTGGGGCTGCACAGTGGTTGACAGAGGCTCATAAACCTGTGAGCTAACCCAGAGAGCTTCAGCAGAAGAGTTTGCATCCAAGTAAAGCACTAGGTACAGAGAAATACTACTAATGAAAAAATACAAGAATTTAAATTTAAACTTAAAGTTGAGGATCAACACTATTTTTTTACATTATCATAAGCCAGAGAGTCAGAATGAAGATACAAAATCTTTTAAAATGCAAAAGTCTTCAAGCTTTTTTTCAATTTCATGAATGCCATGGTTAGGGGAAATTTTTTTTTTTAATTCACTGATGCAGAAATACATGTACAAGCATTATAGGTTTGTCATTCAAATTATTCTAAAAAATATTTTTGAAGTTCTTCTTTAGTTACTGCATTATCTTTTCACAATGTGCGTTGGCAGATAATTTACAAGCGCAAAAGAAAAAAAGTAATTGCACCCTGGTCAACATATCACCAAAAAAAAAAAAAAAAACTCTCTTTCATCTTATGGTCAGCATTGGCTCCTATGGAGGAGGGGTGGGGGCCTCATAGACCGTAACAAACATAAAACAGGTTTCTCAGAAACTGCTGTGTGGGCCACCCAGGGCTACTAGCCTAAAGTTGTTTTTAAAATGCTTCAATTTTGCCACAATTTTAAATCAGTTGTGTCGTGGCACAGAGCATACTGTTCCTGTATTAGATGAACAAAGAACTGTGAATATTTATGAAATATATAGGCTTCCTGCAACAAACTGGCCAACCACAGGATTTCTAATGTGATAAAAGCTGTAAATTGCGGGTCAAAGGTTTAGTTTGTAAAGAACAAGGACCTACATTAAAGTAAGGAATCTCAGTCAGCATATGAAGAATACTGGAACCTGCTGGGACCAGTATGCAGCTCCCATGTGTAGAACTCTTCTCCAGTACTTCTACAATAGCCAGGATGCTGTCCTCCCCTGTGTATTTCCTACAGAAGTTCATTTGCTTTCCTTGATCAACCTCCTTGCCATGGGCTATGTCTATCATCAGGGAACAATATATGTGGCAGAAGTTGGGCTTTTCCCTGGAGAGCTGCACTATGAAGGCCAGATGGGCTATTTAAACCCAAGGTTTCTTTCTCTTCCTTATGCCGTTTAAAAATCCTTGGCAAACTCTCCCTATTTTTCCTAGTAACTGCTTGGCCATCCAGCACAATATTTTTAAATTCCATAATAACAACTGAACACCTTAACATTTACTTTTTTATGGATGAATTCCCAAACCCATTGGTTAGTATAGTCTGAATCATAACAACCTGTGTAACTAAAAGAATAGCAGCATTCATAAATTTAACACAGCTACAGCTGAAAGATACATTGATACAAAGTAATATACACAATTAAATACAGACAAAGGCTTATATTTCTTTGATTTTTTAACAGCATGGCGTAGCTGCAAGTGTGGTCCTTCTCTCTGCTTTTGATTCCCTTACATTTTTCTAACCCCATCACCCCTGGCCTTCTCCCTACTCCATTTAATCTGACTGAGCATTTCCCACATGTACCATCAATTCAGAAACCATGGGCTCAGGGCTACAGTCTTTAGTCAAGTGACTGGTCCTTTGACTCCAATGAGACTGCTTACATGAGTAAGAACTCAAGGATCATACTTCAGAACACTTACCAAAAGTAGAGTGAGAAGCATGGTAGTTATGAAGAAATAATTCCCGTTCTCTGAATGTAAAGATGAAAAATTCAAAACAAACTGAAGCCCATACCAACACAATGTCTGTGTGGATACTCACACAGCCGTATGCCTCATGATTTTCAAAGCTGGCAACTATTCCCTTAGCTATTGTTCAGCTAGTCACCATGCCAGAATTTTAGTATGGACAGGTCAGGCATTGTGTAATTGACCGCACATGCACTATAGGTGATATTTGCTCCTAATGGGAAGGGCTAGCATAGTGGCCGCCATACAATTTATGTACTGCAGGTGCGGGTGGTAATCCCGATGCAAAGGGGGGCAGAGGGGAGGAGGTGTGGTGGCAGTTCAGGGTTATCTTGCAGCCCTACCTGTAACAGAAAGGGATGCCACCAGAGGCACCAGCCTGGTGAGTTGTTTATGGAGCAGGCCAAAGGGTCTATAATTTTGATTCAGTGGTTCAGAAACCACACTAAGGTGATGAGGAGCAGTAGCAGCTGCTATTTCAGCCTCTGTGGAAAGGCTGCACTGAGAACCTGCAGCCTGCCCATGCATTCATACGGGGGGGGGGGGGGGGAGGGGGAATAAATTCATTCCCTCTCTGGAGGTCTCTCAACAAATAATAATGACTGCGGTTTTGTGTGGGGAAGCTTAATTCCAACCTTGAAGAGTAATTTAAATCTTGAAGCTATTGAATTTCCAGAACCAAAACTGTGAAGGGGAAACAAACATTCCTGTTTATTCCTAGCACCTATCAAGTCAGAATGAAAAATTCATAGATTCAAAGACTCCAAGACCAGAAGGGATCATTGCGATCATCCAGTCTGGCCTCCTGAGTAGCAGGATAATTCCTGCTAAAAATATTTTTTTAAAACCATCCAATCTTGATTTTAAAATGGCTAGTGATGGTGAATTCACCGTTATCCTTGATAAATTGTTCCACTGGTTAATTATCCTTACTGTTAAAAATGTACACCTTATTTCCAGTCTGAGTTTGTCTAGCTTCAACTTCCAGCCATAGGATCCTGTAACGCCTTTGCCTGCTTGACTCAAACCCATTATGAAATATCTGTTCCCTGTGTGGTATCAGAAATTCTAATCAAGTCATTCCTTAATCTCTTCTTTGCTAAAAATACATAGATTGAGCTCTTTGAGTTTATTACTATAAGGCATCTTTTCTAATCTTTTAAACATTCTTGTGGCTCTTCTCTGAACCCTCCAATCTATCAATATCCTTCTTGAATTGTGGACACCAGAACAGTACAAATTATTCGACTAGCAGTCACATCAGTACCAAATACAGAAGTAAAATAACCTCTCTACTCCTTCATGCACTCTACCAGTTAACTACAGGCCTTCCCACCAATGCAGTTATATCCCCCAAAATTAGGCTAGTACCAAATTTTTCAAAATATAGAATTAACCCAATTAAAAGATACACTAAAAAGATAATGACAAGGAAAAACATGGTGTAGAAAAATCCTGTAAAATATTATTCTTACGACAGGTTTGTCAAGATGAACATTTCGTTTGCAGCAAGCTGGGGTGTAACTCTACCCAACACAAGCCTGCTACACTAACTGTCTGCACAGATCCTGTTGACATGCACTAGCAGTTCCTAGTGCATTTTATCTACTCCGCTTTCAAAGTGGGGTAAACCAAAGCATACTAAGGAAGCATTGGTGCATGGTAGCAGGGTCCACACAAACACTCTGTGCATTTCAGGCTAGTAAGGTAGGTTTACACCCCAGCCTATCATGAACTAAGCGTTCATTTAGACAGGTCTTAACTGTAAGAACAAAATGACTAGAAAGGTTGTGGTTTTCCTCTACCTCCTTAAAACTACTTCAGCATTTCATTTGGATGGATCACCCTCATCTCCACGCCACCTTTCTGTAGGTATCCCACAGGGCTCCAGTCTTGGCATCATCCTCTTCTCCCTCTCTACCTGCTTTCTGGGTTATTTCATTCAAACATGACTTAACAGATGATTTATAGTTCGCTCTCTGCACTCTTGACTTTTCTCCTTTTGGTGAAAATAAAATTGTGGCATGTCTCTCTGACATCTCTTTGTGGCTATCTAGCCATCATTTTAAGTTTAACTATGCCAAAACAGAACTTCTAATCTTTTCCTTCAAACTCTCTCTTCTCTGAGTCACCCTGGACACTACCACCATCCTCCCTGTCACTCACCCTCATAATCTGGGCCTTGTCTTTGATCTAGCTTTCTAGTTCTTTACATTCAAGGAAGTTTTTAAATCTTGCTGCTGTTTCTTAGATAATATCTTTAGGATCTGGCCTTTCTTCTTCATCCATACAACTCATCACTTCAAACATGTCATCACTTTCTTTTCATCCCTTCACTGGCTCCCTATTCACTGCATGACTTTCAAGGTCTTTCAGAGCCTATGCCCACTCTAGCTATCATCTTCCATATACTACTGCAATATTGACTCTTGCCTGCACTCTGCCAATGATGCCAGTTTCCATCACCCATTTGTAAATTTTCCAACAAGCACTTTCTCCCATGGAGCTTCCCACAAACAGCTGCAAAACCACCCTCATTGCCCTCCCTCAAATCCCTCCTTAAAGTTATCCTCTGCCACGATGCCTACAAAAAAACTCAATAATGGTTAGATAGCTGGTGTGCTGCAACCACGGTTTATCATGCTAACTAGCATCATCTCATTGTTTTCCTCCAGTCTGTTTTAGCTCATCTTAGACTCTAAAAACCAGATTTTTTAATGTATCTATATGTCGAGCTGCAATGGGTGTTAGATGCCTAAATACCTATAAAAATTTGACTCTAAGCTTGTCTTTTTGTTAGGTATTGACACACTGCCTAGCATAACAAGGTCCTGATGCATGACTGTGGCACCAAGGCACTACTGAAATACAAACTGTTAACAACAACAACAACATGCTCTTTAGCACAAGTATTTCCTAGTGAGAATGGATTATAAGATTTCTTGACAGAATTTGCCTCCTGGGAGTTGCTTGTAAAATCACTGGTAAGTATTTTGAGCTCTTACTCAAGCAAGTTAGTTTCCTTCAGCTCCGATGATGTAATTATCAGCAGACAGTGAAACCAATAACCTGGTTATAATTATTCCCATTCAGAATAGAAAACTTTTAATTACCAAATAGATAAAAGTAAATATACTTATTTGGTATGGTCTTGTCTCCTGCCTGCTCGGATGCAGCGTA
The DNA here is from genome assembly GCF_025201925.1 of Gopherus flavomarginatus. Taxonomy (NCBI): domain Eukaryota; kingdom Metazoa; phylum Chordata; order Testudines; family Testudinidae; genus Gopherus; species Gopherus flavomarginatus. Next base: position 241,552,178 of record NC_066618.1, read on the forward strand.
CCCAGATCTATATTTAAGAAGCTGTGTGTCAGATTATCTTTTCAATACTGCAGCTGCTCTGCTGTATCTGAGCTAAGGGTTGGATCAATACTCCCTAAAAGCCGTCAAACATAAATGAAGCCTTGTCCAATTAATCCAGTAATGCGTATCTGCTTCAGAACATCTGATAGAGAGTTAATTACACCTAGAAACTGTAACAGGTATCATAGAAACTGGTGCCAACGTTTTCAGAAACAGCCTTCAATTTTGGGTGCCTGAGACACCCTGGCCCTTTCTTTTCAGAGGTGCTTATCCCCAACAACTCCTAAAAATTGCAGCTAGAGAAGTGTGTACTCTGCATCTCTGAAAATCAGGTCAAAGATGTCCCAAGTTGGGCACTCAAAATGAGAGGCCACTTACAAAAATTCTGGCCTAGATGGATGGTCAGATTCCAGAACTAGTCACACTCAGTCAGTGAATAACACAGGTAGGAATATGATTGCTACATTTATAACAGAGAAAAAATGTATTTTAATGTCATATTTAAAAGAAACAAATAAGTGCATCTAGAAAAAAAATAATTGTCAATATTAGCTAGCACTTACAAAACTTTACACCTTCAAAAAACTATAAAAATGTTAATTAACTCTGACAAAGGCTCTGAATGGGACAAAAATTATTTACCTGGTTTATGGATAGAGAAAACAGACTCAGGTAAGTTAAATCTTGTCACTTCCTATATTCATAATCATGACATTTTTTTCCAGTACTATGCTCTGAAGCACATTAGTGCACTATTTATGAAGACAAAATTATTTGTTGTAATAAGAATAGAATATTTACATTAAAATGCTAGTTTAATCATTAAGGGTGGAATTTTCAAAAGCACTGAGGGTTAGCCTAACTCTACTCCCATTAAAGTCAGTGGGACTTTTATCACTGACAGCAATGGGAGCAGAGTTAGGCCAATGCTGGGCACTTTTGAAATTGATATTTGTTTTATTCTAAAAGGAAAAATGAATAGAACTATGAAATATACTATAAATGGTAATATATATGTATACAGACCTTGCATTTGGTAGCTATATGGTGCCTGTCCTGGCTGAGGTGTGCTAAAGCTTGTCCCATAGCTTAGAAATCCTGTCTGTCCAGGTGACTGTGATTGTGACAATCCACCTTCTGTCTTGATGCCTGCCCACAATGCACCTAAATCAGTTAGTGATAGCAAATCTATTTGTTCATATTCAAACACCAACAGACAATAAAATCACATAACTAGCAGTAGTTTAAACATACACCTAGTTAGTAATCACTGCATGCATTTTTGTAATGACGCTAGTGGTATGTGCAGTAGAGGCAAGGGAGAAGCTGCATGTAAATTTAAGTTCACCAGGGACAGTTTCAGCTGTGGTTTTTAAAAATCAAGACTTGCAAGAGAAATGAATATATGGCAAGTTGCCCTTTCCAGAAAGTTGCATAACTTTTTATTCATTTCCTGCCAACTCAGTCAGAAGCTAACATTTCCATAAGTTCATGAATTACATAGATGGCAGAATACCAATTTCATATAGTTTCAATGAAGTGTAACATAACCCACTCTTTTTCATTACATAACAATTGAGATTTGCATTGTGCAACGTTTATGGATAAAGGATCAACAGTCCTACATCTAGGTTACACAGCTCCAAAGAGGCTTCTACCATATTATAAAAAGAAAATCCTCTTTAAAAAGTGATTAAATTAGGCCCATTAGCACATAATATGCCTTTTCAAAGTTGGTATGCATTGTAAAATATATACTGTTTCTAACCACTAGACCAAAATAGATATACAGGATGCTAAATATGCCTTGGAAAGGAGCTCTCAAACAGGGAGGATACAGCAAAGCTTCATTAATCTGCTCTAATGACAGGGAAATCCATTAAAAATTATGCTCTAACAAAATTCAGCCTGGTCCAATGCCTACTGAAATGGAAAGACTTGCACTGACTTCAGTGGGCTTTGGATCAGGACCTAAATGAATAAGCAACACATATCAGGAACAGACATCACAACAAGTACATTATTTGGACACTGGAGTTTAATTTTAGTTATTAGTGATATTTCATAATGCATATTTTACACAAACAATAGTCTTAGCAATATAGTAGTAATATGAGTAATGTAAGACTAGTCTCAGATCTTATTGCAGCAGTCTGTGATTACCTCTATGCTCAGAGGTCACCATTATTTGGGGTGAATCATAGAGTGTGGATGAGTAGTAGTCTTTTGTAAATGACAAACTATAAATCCATGTACCTTTTGTTAAAAACTTATGTCCTAAGATGTATGAAGGAAGGAGGTGCAAAAAGTCATTACATTGTACAATATGCAATTCTATGCCCCAAACAGTCCGATATGCATGACTGCATATTTTTCATGTACTCCTGAGACACCCATTTTGAAATTATGGCCCTTCACTTTTTTCTAATTCCTTCTGAACAACTGCCAAGGTAATTTGTGTTTAAATAAAGGACGTTTCCCCTTGCTGTTCCCTTTCCGCTTCTATTTCGCCCTGCAATTAAATCATAATGATGAATCTGACATATGGTCTCACTGTGAAAATTCCACTTTATAGTGTTGGTATCAACAATTCCCAGGAACGTTATCCTCATCTTTTATAATTCAAAAGACCCCTGAAATGTTCATGTGACTTTTTAAAAATTAGTTTAAACTGAAATCAAGTTTAGAAATTTTAGCCCCTGCTTCAACTCCCAGCCTCTGAGTGTGTGCAGAGCGTATTTCTCCTAGTTCATGCCTCCTTCCAACATGAGGCAGACAAGGGACGTAGTGGGTAGGAAGCAGGAGGTGGATGTCAACTGGAAGATAATGTGCCACTGACAGCTTCCAGTTCTGGCCCTCCTGCAAACTTCTCAGGAGCAGGGAGAGGAGTTTTTCCATCTCCTGACACCCCACAACTCCTTGTCTTCTTTTCTCCAGTGGCTTCACTTACCAGTTCTTTGTGCTCCCTTACCCTCTCCTTTTCTCTTCCCTAATCCAGACAAGCAAAGAAAGAGGGAGGGATCATGAAGGGGGGAGGGATCATATCAGGATCTAGGGGGAGAAGAAGCTGATAAATGAAGCCTTTACAATATGCCACTAAGAAAACACACAGGCAGACAGCAGTGGAGTGCCTCAGGAAATGAAAAGCTACACTTCTCCAGCCTCCTCAGTAGCTTTGCAGATGTACCAGAGCCAGCAGCTCCCTAGGAACTATTTGTCAGTGGTATTTCCTTCCACCCCACTTCCTGCTTCCATGATTTCAGCATGGTGGAAATGTAGGAGGTGAGAAAGAGAGAGACTGGGCCTCTTCCTGGCAGACACTTAAGTACTGCTCTGAGTGGTGCTCCCTATGCCTTCAGAACAGCACCTTCCCAATAACTGTCTCAATCAAGGAAGCTGAGAAAGGGCTGAGATATTAATTTTCAAGCTCAATTTAAAGTGACAAAAAAATAATAAATCCCAACTAGATTTTAGAGAACACAGTCTTTCAAATTTTGAAAAGTGCCTTTTCAGTGAGTCCCATGCCAGGTCTACATTATAAATTTACAGAAGTGTAAATACATTTCTCAGGGATGTGAAAAATCCCCAAAGGCTTCTCCCATCAACATAGTTACTGCCTCTCATGGAGGTGATTAACAAAGCCAATGAGAGATGCTCTCCTGTCAGCACAGTAGCATCTTCATAAAGTACTGCTGCGCCACTGCAGTTTTAAGTGTAGACCTCCCCCAGACTTTAAGGGGAAAATAAAAGGTCACTTTCTCTCTCTCTAAAAAGCAGATTTTCTCCTTTCAGATGAGCAGGACATACTCTAACTAAGCTATTTTGTTCATTCTACAAGTGTTGGAACCCATAGGCATGGAAAGAGAGACAGACAAAGTACACAATTCAGAAAATGGGATTCACCTGCAAACCTGGGAGGAGAATTTTGACTCTACTATGGTGCCGGATCTTGCTTGCTTTGTGCAGACGAGCAGTCCCATTGTCTTCAGTGTGACTGCTCACATGAGCACAGACTGCACGACTGAGGCCTAAAGATGTACTTAAATGTATCTGTTCACAATATCAACTCCCACAGTATGTTTGCTTTTTAATACTACTGTTAAACAAGATATATAGCTAAAGAACCTTGGCCAAGCCCTGAGGTGGACATGTAGGAAAACAAAAAATGAAGTAAGATATATCACTTAGCCAGTTTTTCAATTGTAAAAAGAAGTTCTGTAATGCAAAATGTGCAAGACAAAAATAACTAAATTACTCGGCACAGTGGATGGATGGGGTGCGAAGCGGGGCGGGCGGGAGGATGACAACAACAAGAGACTAGATAAGCATGCTAGCCAAACCAGCAAGCAGAGTCCAAATAGAGCAACTCACATACAGAGCACTGGTGACATGGAGGCAGCTAAACTGAGAGGGTGAAATCCAGGCCCCATTGAAGTCAATGTAAGTTTACCACTGATTTTAATGGGTCTAGGATTTCACACAGAAAGACCAAGGGAACAAGATAAGCCACCATCTGGGCTGCTCAACCCACCACAGATAGCCAAGGACCGATAGAAGTCTCAAACAAGAGAAACACACATTTACAAGATATGTAAGAAAAATGTATTATCATCACTGAAAATATATTTTAAATATTCAAATGAAATGTTTCAGAAGTTTAAAATATGCAGAAAAGAGTTGAAATATATGAACTATGTTTATAGTTATTTATTTTATAACATATATCAACATATGCAATACATATAGGGACAATATGAAAAATGCAATTGGATTACATGTCAGCATTTTAGAGCCTTAATGGCATTTACTTCAATTTCCACCACAGGAGATTTCCAAAACTCCTCAAATTAGACTTCTTGAGTCAGATTCTTAGCAGATATAAATCAGAAGAGCTTGAATGGTCTGCAACAGCTGAGGATCAACCCCGTATTTATCAATTTATCCTTTAATGCACTTAGACTGCATAATTCTTACTGAAGTCAACAGGAGTAAGAGAGGGCAGTGCTAGCTCCTTAAATTTTACATTTCCCCTTTGACCATTTCTAACATAAAACATTTGATGAATGCATCTCTTTAACCTATCTGTTTCCATGGTTTCTAGTAAAGGTAGCATTAAAAACAAAAGGTAAAAGCAACTATTCCATGAGAGTTGTTATGGATTTGTCTAAGACACATTTGACACGTACATTCTTAATTAGACTCCAGTAAATACATATTCTAAGTTTTCCCCACTTCACTGAAAGGGAACTGAATGTAGGTTTTTGACTACAAACATTCATGAACAGTTGTTGTATTAAACACAGAGAAAACACTTTCTAAGGGTCATACAGCCTTCCGGGTAAAAATGTTTATCCTAGAATTAAAAAACATTGATACTGACTCTTACTCACCATATGAAGGGATTCCATAGGGCTGGCCTGGCTGTGGGTATGTAGCGTAAGCTGTAGCTTGCTGCATTCCTGTTGTAAACTGCGTCTGCCCATATGCGGCCATAGTTTGTGAGGAAGGGGTAGGAAGAATGTGTGGGTATGGTCTGCTATTGATTATAAATGACAGAAAATAGAATTTGTATTAGACCAAGGCATATGAGTACTTGTGTTAATTGACAGCCTTATTATATTAGCTTGATTAGCACATGGTCATAGACTGCATGAGAGAACAGAAGTTCTTAAAAAATCTTTAAGGGTATGTTTTCACTACCAGCTGGATTGGCGGGCAGCGATCAATCCAGCAGGGATTGATTTATCGTGTCTAGTCTAGATGCGATAAATCGATCCCTGAGTGCTCTCCTGTCAACTCCTGTACTCCAGCTCAGCAAGAGGCACAGGCAGAGTTGACAGAGGAGTTGCGGCAGTCAACTCACCGCAGTGAAGACACCGAGGTAAGTAGATCTAAGTATGTCGACTCAGCTACGTAACTTAGATCGATCCCCTCCTCCCCTCATCCCCCCAGTGTAGACCAGGCCTAAAATACAAACAGCTAAAATAAAATAAAATCATATACTTTCTCAAGAACAAGCTTTGGGTTAAACTTTGATTTAACAGAAGAACCCAATTATGATTCTAAATGAGGCTAAAACCTGCTTATTTATTTCAATTATTATTATTTAAAGAAGTTAACTTACTTGGAAGGATAAATCTGTGGTGGGGAGAACTGATGAGTTTGTCTTGGGCTGAAGCCACTGCTTCCAATTGCTGCCCCAAGGAGAAAAGAAAGCACATCAAAATGTAAACACGCACATCTAAACTAAGTATTACTTTTTGCTAACAGAATTTCAGAATTTTAACAAGGTTTTAAATAAGTCCAAATATCATTAATATTCTGACCTACAAAGTAATGTTTTAATAGGGACAGGTACCAGTATAAGAATGCTCAATATTAAAATTAAATGCTTGATTAAATTGCCCCTCTTTGTACAACTCCAGAGGAATCATTTATTTTTGCTTGCAGGCAGACATTTTCAAGGGAAACAAATTATTCTCAAATGATTGCCACTGGAAACCATGTCCTTCCATATTTTCAAAGGTTTATGATAAGCCAGCACAATGTTTTATTAATGTTTAGAATATTAGACTCATAGAAATGTAGGGCTGGAAGACTCAAGAGGTCATTTAGTCCAGCTCCCTGCACTGAAGCAGGACCAAGTAAACCTAAATCAGTTGTTCTCAACCAGGGGTACGTATACCCCTGGGAGTACATAGAGGTCTTCCAGGAGGTACATCAACTCATCTAGATATTTGCCTCTAGATACTTGCCTAGTTTCACAACAGGCTACATAAAAAGCACTAGTGAAATCAGTACAAACTAAAAATTTTCCATACAGACAACAACTTGTTTATACTGCTCTATATACTATACATTGAAATGTAAGTACAATATTTATCATTTATTTCATAACTATATAATAAAAATGAGAATAAGCAATGTTTCAGTAATAATACTCTGTGACACTTCTATATTTTTATGTTTGCTTTTGTAAGCAAGTTGTTTTTAAATGAGGTGAAACTTGCGGTACACAAAACAAACCAGATTCCTGAGAGGGGTAGAAGCAGTCTGGAAAGGTGGAGAGCCACTGACCTAGACCATCCCTGACAGGTGTTTGCTTAATTTGTTCTTAAAATCTTCCAGTGATGGGGATTCCACAACCTTGAAAGCCCATTCCAGACCTTACTACCTTTATAATAGGAAGTTCCTCCTAATATCCAACCTAAATGTTTCTTGCTGCAGTTTAAGCCAATTATTTCCCTCAGTCTATTCGTCTCAAGACTAAGTAAGCCCAGTTTGTGTAACTCTTCCACATAGGTTAGATTTTCTAAATCTTTCATCAGTTTTGTTGCTCTCCTCTGGACTCTCTCCAATTTGTTCACATCTTTCTTAAAGTGTGTGCCCAGAATGCCTCACCAGTGTCAAGCAGAATGAGACAATTACCTCCCATGTCTTATATACGACACTCCTGTTAATACATCCCAGAATGAATTAGACTTTTTCACAACCGCATCACATTGCTGACTCATATTCAATTTGTGATCTACTATGCCCCCTCCCCCAGATCCTTTTCAGCATTACTACCACTTAGCCAGTTATTCACTAGGTTTTTCCTTTCTCGCTGTCACACTCTGTACTTGTCCTTATTGAATGTCATTTTGTTGATTTTAGACCAATTCTCTAATTTGTCAAGGTCATTTGGAATTCTAATCCTGTCTTTCAAAGTGCTTGCAACCCCTCCCAGTTTGGTGTATTCTGCAAATTTTATAAGCATACTCTCCACTTCTTTATCCAAGTCATTAGTGAAAATGTTGAATAGTACCAGACCCAGGACAGACCCCTATGGCACCCCACTAGATATCTCCTCCCAATTCAACAGCAAACCACTGATAACCACTCTTTGAATATGGTCTTTCAACCACTTCTGTACCTATCTTACAGTAATTTCATCTAGACTGCATATCCCTAATTTGCTTATGACAATGTCATATGACACTGTATCAAAAGTCTTACTACAATCAAAATATATCACTTCTACAGCTTCCCTATAATAGCCCCTATCTCAGTAAACCTGGCAAAGAAGGAAATTAGTTGGTTTGGCATGATTTGTTCTTGACAAATACATGTTAGCTATTATAACTTTATTATTCTCTAGGTGCTTACAAATTGATTGTTTAGTAATTTGGCATTAAACATCTAAGCCTTCTTGATGTCATCCACTATTTACTCTGCTTCCCCACTAAGTAGAAGATCTACACTTTCCTTTGTCTTTCTCTTGTTCCTAACGTGTTTATGTAACTACTTCTTACTGCCTTTTATGTCCCTTGCTAGGTGTAACTCATTTTGTGCTTTAGCCTTTCTGATTTTGTCCCTCCATACTTTTTGCTATTCTTTTGTACTCCATCTGAGCAATCTGTCCAAATTTTCACTTTTTGTATTCAAGATCTGTATTTCATAACAAAATTCTAAGTATGTTTCCTATTGAAAACATACAGGTAACTTCATAGCACGTGTCTCTTTTTAAAATAATTCTGTTGTACAAAGGCTATACTACAGCTTCCACTTTCAGCTTCTTTCCTTGCACTATATATTTATTTCTAATCCATTTTCAGACTTTGATATCTTTCAGTATTTCATACAGATGTCGTAATGAAACAGCATATTGTCTTAATGAAACACTGTTAAGTGTGTAAGACCAAGAAATTAACCTAACAGGTGTTTTGTTCTGAAGCTCAGATTAAGAGCTCCAACTTCCTATTTGTAACCCCACAACCAAACCCTGTTAACACAGAAGTTAAAAATTCATATAAGATCTTTAACTTGATTAAATTATTTGCGACCTTTCAGGGCACTAAAGAGAAAGAAGGTCAGCTATGCATTTGTATGCTGTGCCTTCTGCTCATCGTTATACTATAAAGTGCAAGGCCATACACTTTGGGAGTGTATTAGCTGATCACAGGATGACTATGAGCTACAAATGTGATGCAGCCATGAAAAAGGCAAATGTGATCCTAAATTGCATCAGGTGAGGTATTTCTGTTAGAGGTAGGGACATATTAATGCCATTGAACAAGGCACTGGTAAAACCTGATTTGGAATACTTCATACAATGCTCAAGAAAGGAATTCAAACTGAGACAGATGTAGAGAAGGGGTACTAGGATGATTAGGAGACTGGAGATCCTGTTTTACAAGAGGATACTAAAAGATCTTGGCTTGTTTAGTCTAGCAAAACGAATGCTGAGAGGAGATGTAATACAACAGAGGAATAAATAAGGGAGGGAGAAGAGTTATTTAACTAAAAGACAAGGGTGGCTCAAGAACAAATGGGTATAAAATGGCTATGAGTAAACTTTGGCTGGAAATTAGAAGAAAGTTTCTAACCATCAGAGGAGTGAGGTTCCAGAATAGTCTCCCGATAGCAATAGAGAGGGCAAGCAATCAAACTAGCTTTAAAACAGGGCTTGATAAATTTATTAATGGGATTATATGACAAATTGTAAAGATAGCAGAGGACTGGACTGAAGGATCCAAGAGATTCCTGTGTCGGGTTCCCTGCAGGGTGTCACCTGGAACTGGGGTATCCCTGAACCCACCTGGCTCACCAGTCTGGGCTCTTACTTTGTACTGCTGTGACAGGCCTTCAAGCCCCCTTCAGCACACATACAGGTAGGGACACACCCAGCTGCAGCTGCATACAGATGCGGAGATCAGCTTTCCACGGGAAAGGCACCTCCCAGTTCCTAAGGCACGCACTTCCCTGTGGAGTGCAAACCCAAAATTATACTGTGTTGCACTACACAGGGAACTGTACAGAGTAAGCTCATGAAATTCGCCCCCTCCTTCAATGGAAGATATTCAACAGCTTTCTGCCCCCAGTTATGATTTCCACCCACTGGTTTTAGACAAAAACAAGTTTATTAACTACTAAAGATAGATGTTAAGAGATTACAATGGACAGCAAACAGATCAAAGCAGATTACCTAGCAAATAAAACAAAAATGCTATTTAAGCTTAATATACTAAAAAAATTGGAGATGAGTAGCAAATTCTCACCTAATTTTTGGTTTAGGCAGATTGCAAAGATTCTCAAGGGCAAGCTGCACTTGCTTGCAGCTTAAAACCCCAGGTATACCTTTCGCAGGCTAGAAATCCCTCTTGCCTGGATTCAGCCCTTCTCCCCCAGTTCAGTCCTTGTTTCTTAAGTGTTTCCAAGTGTCTCCTTTGGCAGGGAATCAGAGAAGAACCATGATGTCGTCACTCCCCTGCCTTAAATAACTTTTGCATATGGCGAGAATCCTTTGTCTCCCAGTTTGAGTCCCACGCCCAGTCAGTGGAAAAACATTAATATTCTATGATGGAGTCCAGTACCAGATGACTTGGTCACATGCCCCTGTAGGGACACAGCAGCCATGACTCGGAGGTTGTTTGTAGCATCCTCAGGAAGGCTCCCCGGTGGGAGATTAGCATCTTCTAAGACCTATTGTGCTCCCCAATGGCCCTTCCCAGCCAACCATCTAGACTGATTGCATTCTGCTTAGTGGGCCTTCCCCAGGAGTAAACACTTTTGTAATCGATGCACAGACAATATTCCTAACTTCAGATACCAAAATGATACATGCATCTAAATAGGCTAATCATATTCACTAAATCATAACCTTTTCAATGATAACTCACAAACCTTATCTTGCACAAAACACATTATGGTTATGTCATACTCATATCACAATAATGTCTCTATGAAGAATATGAGGCATAGTGTTACAGTTCCTTCCAGTTGTATGTCCCTATTATTTTTAGAGATTCCAAGAAGAAAGCTACCTTCTCTCTGATTACTATTTGGGTCCCACTTCTTCTCTATGCCCAAGATCTCTTTTGAGTCCCTCACAGGGAAGAGGTCAATTTCAGGTTGTGAGATCACCGTAAAATCTCTTTCCTGGTATGAACCAATCAGAAAATTATATGCCTATTGTCAAGCACTTGGAATCAAATAGAGCATGAGCAATGTACACCTGATATAATTTCCAAAGACTGTCAAGTCAAGCAGAATCTGATTTTGTCCCTATGAAGCATGCAGATTTGTTTTCGGTACATCAGAATTATTTCTGAGTGACCATTACCAAGAAAGGTAGCAAAGAATTTTTTTTCCTGTTTTCCCTTATCTTTATCTCGTTTGTGTCAAGCCCAAAGTAAATACACCCCAGCTGTATAATCTATATGACATACATACATATATATATATTATAACAATCTCTGTAAATAATGTACAGTCTAAGAGTGTTCTCACACATCGTGCTTTCAAACAGCTGTGAAAAAATGGAGACATAAAATTAAGACAGTATCTTTCAGAGAAGGTAGTGTATTGGCACCCAAGTATTCCAAGGATTGTTAAAGTCAGTTATGATAGGCTCAGTATTTCCCTCATCCAAGCTCTGTTTTGTACAGCAGAGGCTGTCATGGAACCAGTTATATCTACTCAATCAGGTGCGGACCAAGCATCTAGCTTGTCTAGGATCTGCTGAAACTTACGCCTACATACCTTATACTACTAGAGATTCGACACAAGGCTCTGTCACACCCCTCATCTTACTTCCAACATACCCCTCACATATACCCTACACTGAGAAGAGTAAATGTGTGGTCTAGTATAGGAGTTGCCTCTGGTGGGTTTAGGCCAGTTGGCAGTTACCTTCTACTAGGGAACTATTCGCTGGCCAGCTACAGCCAGAATCTATCCTCTTTGAGAGGCTCAAAGGGGATGGAGTGTAATGTACAACTGATCCCTATGCCTCAAGTTCAAAATCTTGAGTTTAGATCTCTGAATGTGCTTGAAGGTACTACAAGCAGTTATTGGCCAACCTTTAGTATATCAGCACACACATATGTGGCTTATATCAATCAATCAAGACACATCATCTGGTCAATTTTTGAAGTGAATCTTTAAAGCCGACATGAGTCTGCAAATACCACTGTAATTACCATAGTTCTATTGCATCTCTGCAATCATGACCGTAACTTATGAGTTCAGAATTAGGTCCAAATTCCGCACAAACAGTAATAGAGAAATAACAGTGTTAATTCACACATTTTGGATTAATATGCACCCTTTCCCCACCTTTTAGAGATCTATTGGCACAAATGGAAAATGTAAATATTTGCACTTTTGGGGGAGCAGCCAGAATTCAGAAGGCATCATAAAGGTAAGCAAGCAAGGAGGAGGATTTTAGACTTTTATCCCATTCACAATGCAAACTAGAGCATGCAGATGTGGATCTGCTAGCCATCAGAAAACAAAAACAAAACAAAATAACAGTTTGAGCCATAATATTGCCCCAATCCTGAGTGGAGCTCCCAGTGATGTTATCCATGGATCTCAATGAGTTGATCTCACATTTCTTACTCATGGAAAATTCCCACTGACTTGAGTAAGGTGCGTAAGATCAGGCCCAACAGACTGTGCGAGCTACAGACTGTACACAACCTTTTATTTTTAACTTCTGCATACAGTATTTAGACTGTAAGAGGGGAAGAAAACAGCAAGTGAAAAATATCTTTATTTCTTTCTTACCTGATCCTGTGAAATTGTCTAAAGACTCATCTGCTGTAGTCGTAGCAATCTCACTGCTGCTCATTGGTTCTGTTTTAACTAGAAGTATAAATTATAAGTAATCTAAATGCTCCTAATATTCACGCACACATACACATACATTATTCACAAAATACCACTAAAACACAATCTTCTAACAAATATTTGCTACCTGTCTTTTTGTGTAAATATAAACACACACACACACACACACACAATTTGTTTCTGTCCCCAAGGAATAAAAGCCACTGTAACAAACTAGAAGATATTGTCATGGACAGATCACCCAATGAGTCCCCATGCAACTTTGTGCACTCCTAGGATTCTTAATCCTTTAGAACCAACGTATCTATAAGAACAATTTAGAGAGCCATGGTTTGTTGGTTGCAGAAGTAAGTTTTCAGAATGATCTGAATGAGGCAAAAATTGAAGCACTCTCTTAATGGACTTCTTCTAGGGTTGGTTGAAAACTTTTTGTCCAAAATATTTGTGAAGGAAATTTGGGTTTTCAACCAAACAAAATTTTTCATGGAAAGTGTCTGCTTTCAGCTGAAATTTTTAGTATTTTGAAGAACTGAACACCTGACAAAACATCTTTTTTTTTTCAGCCAAAATCCACATTATTTTCAGTGTTCATTTTTTCCCCTCAAAAAAAAAAAAATCAGAATTTTCAATTGGAAATTTAGAAAAACTTTTTCTTCAATTTTCACTGAAATTTTCCTTGGAAAAAAATCCCTATTTTCCAACCAGCTCTAATTTCTTTCTCAAAGTAAAATTCTGCTCTGAAAAATGATTGTCTGGCTATACCGAAAGAAGGATGGGAGACATTTTATATTGTTTTAATCAGGCCATAACTTTATTATTAGATGTCTGGAACTACACAGCAGATAAAAGTGTACAGTGCAGGTAACTCCATGTTCATTCAATAAGTACATGAGGGGCTTCTGTCAGCTCCCACTCTTTTTCCATCCAGATCCCCCAGCCAAGCCATTGCTGGGACCTTACCATACACCCCTCTCCCTCAGAGGAGGGTTAAGGTGGGCTGTAAGAAAGGGAGGTTGGTTCCCTGCCATACCATTCATAGGAGCCCCTACCACCACCCCACATTCCATTTCTTTAACTAACACCTCCTTTTTAAATCCTTTACCAGGCCATTTATCAGGTCACTGTGTCCCTTCCCTACGGAGTATCTGCACTGGACATCCGCCACAAGAGGTGCCAGCAAATTGCTTGGCTGCCTCCCCCCCAACCCTGCTGGGTTCCCAGACACCTCCCAATGGCCTCTTCTCAGAATTCTGCTTTGAAAAGTGACTGCATAAGAATGACTTCTTACTTAGCAACTCTGTCCCTATTCAGCTATGCCTCTAGTTACTTTATTAACAGAAAAGTTTTTACAACATTTTACTTGGGTTTACATGGCAGAGCCAACACAGATTTTTAAGAGCAAGAGGGCTAGACGCTCTTCTGGCTCATGCTTCATCAACAAAATTATTAGTTCTATTCTCAGTTATTCCAGTAAAACCTTACCTACTGCCCAGGTCCTCAAGTAGAAGGCAGGGCATAGATCTGCCCCTAATTTAGCTTGGATGTAACTATGAGCAAAATTTAAAGGCAATGGCTTTGCACAAGAAATCATTAAGACAACATAAGCTACCTACAATGCCATTTCATCATACCAGCCTTTCCAAGTACACCATGCTTTAAGCAACTAAATTTATATCTACAGCCTTGAATCCAGCTTAGCAAATGATTTTGCCTGCAAATTAGAACTATCATTGACAGGAATCCACGAGGAGCTTGCAAAATGTGCAGGGGTCTCCCCAGGTATCTTTTTCTCTCTGTCCTTAGATCAAATCCCCTTGTGACGCCCTATATCTCCCATTTTCCTAGCCATGAGGAAAGTGGTATATGGCTATGTGTGTGTGCGCATGTTAGTGTGTGCGTGTTAGCATGACTGTGTGAGGTAATATAATTTATTCAGGGGGAGTCATTAGATTGACAGAAGGGGCCCCAGTCTTCCCCTAGCTCTCCATGCATGCCTTTTCCTCTTTTACTTGACCTCAGCCAAATGATCTCTCTCTAACCCTTCAAGCTTCTCCTCCTCCCCGGCTACTCTCTTTTCACTCCCATATAGGGTTATTTGCCTGTAATCCCTACTCATGGAGATCCAGATTAGGCCCAGGCAGCATTTATAAACTCTAGTGCACTCACTGAACTACTCCTACTTCTAATAACTAATTCCACCAAAAAAATCCCTGTTAATAGGGAAAGGGAGGGGAAACAGAGGCAGACAGAGCACAATGACTGGCCTATGGTCACACAGCAGATCAATGGCAGAACCAGGAATAGAACCCACGTCTCCTGGGACACATACCAGTCCAATACCCTATACACTAGACCAGCTGCCTCTCTGCATAGTATGCATGTGTCCTTCTATGTATTGTGAGTAAGTGTTACTCCACGCCCTGCCCACCGCTTTGTGACTCTTTCTAGCCCAATTTTCATAAGGCAGTTATTCTCATGGGAATGATGCTGGGGGATTTGTTCTCTGATTAACAAACGGGATGCGTGGAAAATAAAAATAAAAGGAAAAATAAACGAAAAAGCTGAACCTGGTTTGCGATAGATGTAAGCTAATTTACACTAGCACTGTTTCCTTCAAGCTTCTCTGCTGTTCAGTATTGTGAAGCCCATTCTGTGCCTCTTTTTGGCTTTTGTGGAATAGAATAACCTTCTTCCCAGAGATGCAGGGCCACTGCATTGCTGGAATCTGCAGCAATTCAGGTGCTCTCACGGTTTAGAGCTCTAACATATCATTTCTTCTAGAGTACCTTTTTTGGAGGAATATTAATTTTCCAACTGGAAGAAAATGCCATAGTTGAAATAAAAACCTGGTTCATATCTGCTGCTTGCATTTCATCTGGATTTCATATTTTTGTTACAGAGCCATTAAAGGAAAAAAATGATCAAAGTCTAGCTTCACCCTCTATGACTTATCAGCAATATTTTACTCCAATAATTTTTAAAACTGAAAACTTCTGAACTGTTTCTAAACCATATAATGCTTCCTAAAATAAAGAGGAAACAAATATATAAAATATACTGGGAGCTGCATGGTCGAAGCAAGAAATGTAACATTAACAGATGATTGACACAATTTAAATTTGACACTATTTACCCCAAATTGCTCTACAATACATCTCATCTCAACTGTTATGTTTCTTGCATATACCCAAATTAGGGTAAGAAAGTGAGGATGCAACAGAGTTCCTGATCTGGATTCTCATTTGTAAGCGTAATTTACAAATAAGCTTTACTAGACCTTCATGATGAAGAATCATGACCCTCTTAGAGCTTCATGCTGCAGTTAATCAGTAATTCAATAGTGATGAATAGGACCTGAAGAGCCTTCCTCCCGCAAGCAGCCACAGTTTTATCAGAACGTCAGCAAGTAATTGAATACTTTGATAGATTCATAGATTCTAGGGTCCGAAGGGACCAATGTGATCATCTAGTCCGACCCCCTGCATAAAGCAGGCACAGAACCCTACCCATCCACTTCAATAACAAACCCCTAACCTATGCCTGAGTTATTGAAGTCTTCAAATTGTGGTCTGAAGACCTCAAGCTGCAGAGAATCCACCAGCAAGTGACCCATGCCTCATGCTGCAGGGGAAGGCGAAAAACCTCCAGGGCCTCTGCCAATCTGCCCTGGAGGAAAATTCCTTCCTGACCCCAAATATGGCGATAAGCTAAACCCTGAGCACGTGGGCAAGACTCACCAGCCAGCATTCAGAAAAGAATTCTCTGCAGTAACTCAGATCCCATCCCATCCAACATCCCATCACCAACCACTGGGCATACTTATCTGGTGATAATCAAAGATCAATTGCCAAAATTAGGCTCTCCCATCATACCATCCCTTCCATAAACTTATCAAGCTTAATCTTAAAGCCAGATATGTCTTTTGCCCCCACTACTCCCCTTGGAAGGCTGTTCCAGAACTTCACTCCTCTAATGGTTAGAAACCTTCATCTAATTTCAAGTCTAAACTTCCTAGTGTCCAGTTTATACCCATTCGTTCTTGTATCTACATTGGTACTAAGCTTAAATAATTCCTCTCCCTCCCTAATATTAATCCCTCTGATATATTTATAAAGAGCAAGCATATCCCCCCTCCGCCTTCTTTTGGCTAGACTAAACAAGCCAAGCTCTTTGAGTCTCCTTTCATATGACAGGTTTTCCATTCCTCGGATCATCCTAGTAGCCCGTCTCGGAACCTGTTCCAGTTTGAATTCATCTTTCTTAAACACTGGAGACCAGAACTGCACACAGTATTCCAGGTGGGGTCTCACCAGCGCCTTATATAACGGTATTAACACCTCCTTATCTTTGCTGGAAATACCTCACCTAATGCATTCTAAAACCGCATTAGCTTTTTTAACGGCCACATCACATTGGCGGCTCATAGTCATCCTGTGATCTACCAATACTCCAAGTCCTTCTCCTCCTCTGTTGCTTCCAACTGATGCGTCCCCAATCTATATCTAAAGTTCTTATTATTAATCCCTAAGCGCATGACCTTGCACTTTTCACTATTAAATTTCATCCTATTACTATTACTCCAGTTTACAAGGTTGTCCAGATCTTCCTGTATGATATCCCGGTCCTTCTCCGTGTTAGCAATACCCCCCCAGCTTAGTGTCATCCGCGAACTTTATTAGCACATTCCCGCTTTTTGTGCCAAGGTCGGTAATAAAAAGGTTAAATAAGATTGGTCCCAGAACCGCTCCTTGAGGAACTCCACTAGTAACCTCCTTCCAGCCTGACAGTTCACCCTTCAGTATGACCCGTTGTAGTCTCCCCTTTAACCAGTTCCTTATCCACCTTTCAATTCTCATATTGGTCCCCATCTTTTCCAATTTGACTAATA
The DNA here is from genome assembly GCF_025201925.1 of Gopherus flavomarginatus. Classification (NCBI taxonomy): domain Eukaryota; kingdom Metazoa; phylum Chordata; order Testudines; family Testudinidae; genus Gopherus; species Gopherus flavomarginatus. The sequence goes on from NC_066618.1 coordinate 241,569,702, forward strand.
ATTCTGCATGTGGAACCGTGTCAAATGCCTTACTGAAATCTAGGTAAATTAGGTCTACCGCATTTCCTTTGTCTAAATAGTCTGTCACCTTCTCAAAGAAGGAGATCAGGTTGGTTTGGCACGACCTACCTTTAGTAAAACCATGTTGTACTTTGTCCCAATTACCATTGACCTCAACGTCCTTAACTACTTTCTCCTTCAAAATTGTTTCCAAGACCTTACGTACTACAGATGTCAAACTAACAGGCCTATAGTTACTCGGATCACTCTTTCTCCCTTTCTTAAAGATAGGAACTACGTTAGCAATTCTCCAGTCGTACGGTACAACCCCTGAGTTTACTGATTCATTAAAAATTCTCGCTAACGGGCTTGCAATTTCATGCGCCAGTTCCTTTAATATTCTCGGATGAAGATTGTCCGGGCCCTCCGATTTTGTCCCATTAAGCTGTTCAAGTATGGCTTCTACCTCAGATGTGGTAATATCTATCTCCATATCCTCATTCCCGTTTGTCATCCTTCCATTACCCCTAAGCTCCCCATTAGCCTTATTAAAGACTGAGGCAAAGTACTTATTTAGATATTGGGCCATGCCTAGGTTATCCTTAACCTCCTTTCCATCCTCAGTGTGTAGCGGTCCCACTTCTTTCTTTGTTTTCTTCTTATTTATATGGCTATAGAACCTTTTACTATTGGTTTTAATTCCCTTTGCAAGGTTCAACTCTACTTGGCTTTTAGCCTTTCTCACTTTATCCCTACATGTTCTGACCTCACTAAGATAGCTTTTCTTGCTAATCCCACCCTTCTTCCACTCCTTGTAGGCTTTCTGCTTTTTCTTAATCACCTCTCTGAGATGCTTGCTCATCCAGCTTGGTCTACAACTCCTGCCTATGGTTTTTTCCCCCTTTCTTGGGATGCAGGCTTCCGATAGTTTCTGCAGCTGCGACTTAAAGTAATTCCAGGCCTCTTCCGCATTTAGATCCACAAGTTCTTCAGTCCAATCCACTTCCCTAACTAATTTCCTTAATTCTTTAAAGTTAGCCCTTTTGAAATCAAAAACCCCAGTCCCAGATCTATTTTTGTTTATCCTTCCATCTAGTTTGAACTGAATTAGCTCATGATCACTCGAACCAAGGTTGTCCCCTACAACCATTTCTTCTATGAGGTCCTCACTGCTCACCAAAACCAAATCTAAAATGGCATCCCCTCTTGTCAGTTCTTCAACTACTTGGTGAAGGAATCCATCAGCTGTCACATCCAGAAAAATCTGATCCCTACTATTCTTGCTAGCACTTGTACTCCAGTCTATATCTGGGAAGTTAAAGTCTCCCATGATCACATATTTCCCATTAGTGTTTACTTCCTTAAAAACATTAAAGAGGTCTCTGTCCATATCCAAATCAGATCCCGGCGGTCTGTAGCACACCCCAAGCGCTATCTCAGGGGAGGCTCTAGTAGCTTTCTTTCCCAGTGTGATTTTTCCCCATACAGACGCTGTCTTGTCCATTCCATCACTTCTTATTTCTTTACAGTTAACCTCCTCATTGATGTACAATGCTACTCCACCACCTTTGCCTTTATTTCTATCTTTCCTAAACAGCACATAGCCTTCAATACCTGTACTCCAGTCATGACTACTATTCCACCACGTTTCTGTTATCCCTATAATATCTGGTTTCACTTCCTGCACCAGTAGCTCTAGTTCCTCCATTTTGTTCCCTAGGCTCCTCGCATTAGTGTACAGACATCTTAATTTTTGCCGTTTGGCTTCACTCACATTCTGTACCCTGTTAGGCACAGACATTCTACCACCACCATCACCTGTTAGTCTGTTATCTACGCTACCCTTCCTCCTTATGCCAATTCTTCTGTCCATGGCTGTATCCCCTCTTACTTTGTTTACTTCCCTCTCAAGGTTAAATTCCGGCGTGGAGATCTCCCGAACATCTCCCAACCATCTCCCCCAAATTTCTCGTTTAAAGCTCTCTTAATCAGGTCGGTGAGCCTCCATCCTAGAAGTCTATTTCCCTCCTTGCTCAGGTGAAGTCCATCCCGAGAGAACAGTCTTCTGTCTGTAAATGCTTCCCAATGGCCGTACATCCCAAAGCCCTCCTTATAGCACCACTGCCTGAGCCATCTGTTGATCGCCATAATCTTGTCACACCTTTGTCGTCCTTCTCTAGGAACCGGCAGAATCCCACTGAAGATCACCTGATCCTCGATTTCCTTAAGCGTCTTCCCCAGTCTGGCATAGTCTCCCTTGATACATTCCAGAAAGTATCTAGCCGTATCATTCGTTCCCACATGAAGGACAATCAACGGATTCTTCCCCGCTCCCGCTAGTATCCTTTTCAGCCTCAGGTCCACATCCTGTATCTTAGCACCCGGCATACAGCACACCCTTCTGTTCTCCCGATCGGCTCTAGTCACAGACCTGTCTATTCTTCTCAGTAAGGAGTCTCCAATCACGTAGACCTGCCTTTTCCTGGTGACAGTGCGCTTCTCCGGTCTATCTCCCGCACCCACCGGCTGCAAGTCCTCTCGATTCCTATTCCCCCTTGCAATCCTCCTGGGGCTCATATTTGGTGTTGCCTCCATTGACTCCTCCCCTCCTCTTGCAGGACTATCAGCTCTTCTCTTTTTCCTTGCCCTCTCTTCTTCAGCGACCACCTGCTGTGCCCCTTCTTCATTTTCCAACTCTGCAAACCTGTTCCTGAGCTCTATTTCTCCTTCACTGGCCCGTCTTTTCCTCTGCCTGGTTCTCTTAGTCACATGCTTCCACCGTCCACTTTCCTCACCCAGCAGTCTCTCCTCTGAATTCTTTGGTCCTGCTTCCATCTGCACATCTGAGCTTATCCCTTCAGCCCCCTCGTGTCTGTGCTCCATCGTCTGCTCAAACCCCCTTCTGAACTCAATCAGAGTTTGCACCTGCATCTCCAGTCCTCGGATCTTCTCTTCCATCAGCTCTATCAGGCAGCACTTCATGCAGACAAAGCTCTTTTCAGGCGCCCCCTCCAGGATCATGTACATGCCACAGCTTCCACATCCAGTCATCCTCATTGTGTCTTTCACTGCTGCCTCTGTATCAGTCATGGCCTTCCCACCAGCTGCCTGGTAGTCAACCCAACACAAGCCCCCAGCAGGCACCAGACCACCACCCTATCCCTTGACTTGCTCGTCGGTTCCTCTGTCTTAGTCTCCCCTGCAAACTCCCACTGAAACTCCCCTGTTTACAGCTCTGTTTGCTGGCTCCTGTGCCGCTGCAGCTGTCTGTGCTGCTGCCTGACTGGCTGGCTCCTTATATAGGACCCCTAATCAGGTAAACCTCACCCCCTAATCAGGGCTCTGCTGCTCTCCCAGCACACTGCCCCTAGCAGCCTCCACACACACACACTACACAATACAATCCACAATCCACAAACCACAAACTGCCTAGGACCCAAGAAAGTAACATTGGAGGCTCATAGTTTGTTACGCAAAGTAATACATTCAGAAATGACAGCATAGCATTCTATCCCACAGAAATCACTTACAACCAGCTATGGATTCTGACTGCAGAGAGCACTGTCCAGCCCATCCAAAAGACAAACTGACCTACTGAACAGTAAATGCTCCCCCCACCCTCAGGAGAAAAGCTAAAAGAGGGCAGTGAAGAGATGAGCTGGGAATAAAAACAAGAAGTGCAACCCCATCAGAACATCGTTTCACTGATCTATTTCAGAGTAGCAGCCGTGTTAGTCTGCATCAGCAAAAAGAATTAGGAGTACTTGTGGCACCTTAGAGACTAACAAATTTATTTGAGCACAAACTTTTGTGGGCTAAAACTCACTTCATCAGATGCATCCTTATGCTCAACTAAATTTGTTAGTCTCTAAGGTGCCACAAGTACTCCTCGTTCTTTTCACTGATCTATGTGTATCAAGTGGAAATGGAGCCGTCCAAAGAAGCAAAACTCAAAGTCATGGTACATTATTCTGTTCATAGCAAGTACAATACCACCTTTCCTTACCACATGTGCTGTTTTTTCCCTGTTGCCTAGTAAATGCTTCCTAAATGTGCTGCAGACTGTAACTTCTCTACTTCTCTCCCATACATTGAAGTATCTGCAAGCTGCTCTAAGCCTTCACAGCATGTCTCTGAGCTACCATTGGGACTGGTACCACAATGATGCAGAACACATATTGCAAGTTTTCCTGGATAATTTTTAACAGTTGTGAGACAGAGAAGACAGGACTGGCTGACCGGTCCCACTGAGGCTGCTCAGTAGCTCAAATTGAATGTTAAGCTAGTAAATGGAGGTGGCACTATTATTAATTAAGACATGTTTTGATTACTTTCACTTGAATCAACTCCACCGCTTAAGGTATGCCTACACTGCAATGTAAGCCTAGGGTTCAAACTCAGGCTCCAGCCTAGCCCCCCTTCTGTCTACACACAAATTGTCCTAACCCAGGGCTTTGACCCAGGGTGTCAGAACCCTATAGGGATGGAGAGTCCAAGCCTGTATCAAGCTGGGACCTATGGTTCAAGTCCTACTGTTTTCCCACACTGCACCATGAATAAAGGGCTAGAACAGCCACACTTTGGGAGGGCTCTAGGAAGTCTGGGATATGGGTGGTTGGACTCGAACCTGCATAATGCAGCACAGATGCTGGAACTCCTGGTTGGGACCCAGAGTTCAACAATTCCTAACCTGGGGTTACAAATGAGTGTAGATGCTCAAGCCCTTGGTTAACAAACCCAGGGATTGCTATATCGAGTTCTAATAACTCTGGCCTTACATTGCTTTCAATAGCACAGCTTCAACGTATTTTCAGAAGTGAAATATTATCCTTCCTTCTTCAAAGAGTGCACACGATTCATCACTGTGCTGCTGAGTTTCAATGCTGCTGAAACACCAGTGGCACAAAGCTGCACTAAAACAGAGGTGAATCATGCCCAGGCTGTTGGTAGGAGTTCCAGGAATAGAACCCAGATGGGTTCTTTGCTGCAAACATCCCTTGCTAAGGAATAGCATCACCGTCATGCACAACTCATTTAGATTGGTTTGTAAATCAAAGGAATCTGTACCATCTGTGCCAACTATTCTTTTGTATAATTGTTCCTTTCTCCATTATTTCTGACATTTTAATCAGATTTAAAAAGCAAAACAGAACCAAGAAAACAAAAAACAGACTATTAAGGCTAGCAGATAAGAGTTCAGAAAGCTGCACGAAACACACACACAAACAAGAAAATATAACAGGCAAAAACTGGTGTTAGCAAAGCTGTTGAGGCAGCATTAGATTCACTGCACATTGAACTACTGTCATTGAAGACTTGTTATTTAATATAAATTAAACGGATCCTGTTAGTGCATAGATATTTTTAAAGTTTATCTACAATTACTTATATATTAGTTTTTGAACACCACTAAAGGAAATAGCTATACAACACAAACCACAAGCATTATCTGGCTCACCTGCCCCACATTTCGCAAATGCACAAATATCACACAACAATAGAAGGTGCCAGGTAATAAGCACTTTTTAAAATCCTATTCTTAACTATAGATTTGGGAAGCTACCTTCAGGCTATTTTTTAAAATCTTGATAATAAAAAATATAAAAATTAGCGTTAATGCAACATTAAGATTACAAATTCAAGCATGCTGAAGTCAGAGTTCCAGAAGATAAGATTCCTACTGCAATATGAACTTGAACATGTCACACATATTGTACACTTAATAGTGACTGTATTACTGTTAGTTAATTGCAAAGTAATTTTATCTGTCAATCCTATGATATTAGAAAGACAAGATGAGTGAGGTAATATCTTTTATTGGACCAACTTCTGTTGGTGAAAGAGACAAGTTTCTGAGCCACACAGAGCTCTTCTTCGGGTCTGGGAAAGGTACTCTGAGAGTCCCAGCTAAATGCAAAGTGGAATAGATTGCTTAGAATAAGTAGTTAGTGCATACTGCAAGGGTCCATTCAAGGTAGAGTGGCCTGTTAACACTTCTGCAGTCTTATGACAAAAAGAGGGGGTTTCTGCTCCACCTTGCACTGAGCATAGTTTATACTATATGGTTAGGTCAACATAAGATGCCTTGGGTTGACCTAGCAGTGGAAGGTCTTCACTCAAATTTGGCTCCACCTGACATAAGTGCCTCTCTATGCCAATTTAGGAATACCATCCCCACGAATGGCATAGAGTAACAGTAGATGTAATTAGGTCGACCCAGTGTTAGTGTAGACATCATGTTGCTTATATTGAGTGTTACTGGCTTTCTGGAGCTGTTCCACAATGCTCACCCTGACAATACAGTTGATACAAGTGAGGACATGCATCGCCAACACAAGGAGCCAGCCATGCACACACAAGTTATTTAGTAACTTCAGTGGCTGTATGCCGATGTAAATTAAGTTGATATAATTTTGGAGTGTAGACATGGCCTTAGCTGTGATGCTCGGAGTATTTTTCCCAGATCTGAAGAAAAGCGATGTGTGGCACGAACGCTTGTCTCTCTCACCAACAATAACTATATATGTATATAACTATATATGTATATATAGTTATATATATACACACACACACACATACACACACACACACACACACACACACACACACACACACACACATATATATACACACACCTGCCCCTGGAAATTTCCACTACATGCATCTGACGAAGTGGGTATTCACCCATGAAAGCTCATGCTCCAAAACATCTGTTAGTCTATAAGGTGCCACAGGATTCTTTGCTACTTGCAATATACACATTTAAAGAGCCTTCTAGTCTGCAGTTTCTACTATCTGGAATAACCTCTCTCTCTCTACCTCATCAACTCTAAATCTCATTCCAAATTTCATCTGAAAATATCTTTTCTTCTTTGCTTATATTTCTTAATTTCTTTCTCAGCTACATAATAGCTGGTAATAGGCTTCTGGAGGTATTAAAATGTATACATTAACATTATTCATATGTAGACAATTTTTACATATAAATCATCAGATTCCTAATATGCCACACTATATCAGCAGTTAAATGTGATTCTAGTAGAGATACGGGCTTTCAGTGATGGAGCATTTTTCTGAAATATCATTTCATATATCTACCACTAATCAAACAAGATTTGTTTAGTCCAACATCCTTTGTATGTCCATTTCAAGTCTAATGTTCATTTGAAAATTCAGAGAACTTGGTCACTTACGGTAATTCAACATTCTGCCTGCTTGGTAGTCTCTAATCTGGTTTTATCTCCAAACTATCATCTGAACTAGATTCCTAAACTTGTTTCCCATTGACATTTGTGTAAACAGACAGACTCCCAAATGGCATTAATTCTGGTCCAAGTCAAGAAAGATAAGTGTTCTCTCAGATTCCTTGTAAAATAGCAAACAACACAATAGTGAAAATTCATCCTTGAAATCCATTACTTCCTTTTTATACTACTACTGACAGTGGGTCTTTGGCTCCCAAGTACCTAAGGCCATGTCTACACTACAGGGACTATAATAGCATAGCTACTGTGCCGTAACTTAATCAGCATGATCCCACAGCCTACACAAATGGAAGGAGTTTTTCCTTTGGTGTAGGAACACCACCTCCTTGAGCAATGGTAATTGGATCAACAGAAGCATTCTTCCACTGATCCATCTGTGCCTGTACTGGGGCTTAGGTCAGCATAGCTACATTGCTCACAGGTATGGATTTTCCACAACCCTGAGCAATGCAGCTATGACAACCTCAATTTAAGTATAAACTAGGCCGAAGTCACTTTTGAAAATAAGATGTAGGCTTCTCAGTTTACTACGGATTGCAATGCCGAGCGCACCAATGGCTAAATACCTTGCATCCAACAAAGTGGGTATTCACCCACGAAAGCTCATGCTTCAATACGTCTGTTAGTCTATAAGGTGCCATGGGACTCTTTGCTGCTTTTAAATACCTTTAAAAATCTGGGCCCAAGAGGCTGATTCTCATTTACACTGGCATCATAACACTGCTCTGGCAGAGTAAAGAATTCATAAATGTGGTGCATATGTAAAGGAGTTTTAGTGAAAATGAGAATCAGGCCCCAATATTTTTTCTGATGCTTAAAAAGGAGGGGGCAAAAAAAATTCTTAAAAAAAAAATATTAAAAAGATCAAGGAAATAGTTGCAACAGATGCTACATTTGCACCACCATTACCTGAGGCTTAGTGAAAACTTACTGACCCTAGGTCCTGCATAAACCTATATACATCCTTAACTTTACCTGCTTGGGACCACTCACAGTGGGTCAAGTTAAGCATATGTGTAAGAATATGCACGATCAGGGACATGGCTGTCTTCTCTAATGTCCTACGGAAGCTATAGCCTCAGCACAGAAAATCATGTTCATGTTAGGAAGTCACAAGGAATCATACATAAGGCACTAATAAATAAATAAATAAATAGAATACCACCATCTAGCTCTTACTGCAGCAGAATTATTATTTTCCCACAGAGACAACTGTTGGCTGCATTCATCTTCTCCTCTTCTTAAGTATATAATACATTATAGCAGATGCACCCCCAAGCACATAGACATCTAGTACAAAAAATTCTTTAATATAAAAAAGTTATGGCATAGTCAGTGTACCATATGTCCAAAAGCAACATTTTAAATAAAAGCATTTAGGTAATGATAAGTTATAACAACACCAACAATTGTATTCATGAACCTATCCTCCATGAATTTATCTAATTCTTTTTTTGAACACTTATACTTTTGGCCTTTACAACATTCCATGATGAGTTCCACAGGTTGACTGTCTGTTGTGTGAAGAAGTACTTCCGAAGGTTTGTTTTAAACCTGCTGCCTATTAATTAATACTGAAATGTTGATCATAACTTTGGACACTATTGTAACTTCTCACTATTAACCAAGATGGTCAGGGACATGACTCCATGCTCCAGGTGCCCCTAAGCCTCTGACTGCCAGAAGCTGGGAAGGGACAACAGAGCAGGTCGCTCGATAATTGATCTGTTCTGCCCATTCCCTCTGAAGCACATGTCACTGGCCACAGTTGGAAGACAGGATACTGAAGTAGATGGACCATTGGTCTGACCCAGCACAGCCATTCTTATGTTCTTAATGAAAAGCATAGCTACAGAAACACCCTATTAAGTTTTTTGATTAAAAAGCAGAAGTCAAAGATGCAACAGTAGATACTGTTACAAAACCCCATCTCTTAACAAAATATCTGTGGAGATACACAGATTTCCATTTGAAGTCATGATGGGGCTGCAATGAATCACTATGTTCCTTACTCTTGGGGGAATTCACAAAAAAAAAATTATGTGCATATTTTAAAATTCTGCAGTTTTTATTTGTCAATAAATAAATCTGGCTCCAGCATGGCAGTGGGAAGCACAGGCCACTGGCTGCATTAGGGTGGGAGCTCACCCTGAAGCCCCCATCTCCCCCAATACAGGGACTTAGCAGTGAGGCTGCACCCAACCCTAACATAGTGCAAGGGCTGGGCCTGCCCCAGAAACACCCCAGGGCCCTGCCCCTCTGTGCCAGGTGCACCAGGGGTGTGTGGCAGGCTCAGCCCAGCAGGATCCAAGTATGGAGGGGCTTAGTGTGGAGGGATCCAGGTGTGGGGTGAGAGGTTTCTGTGCAGGGCAATCTGAGTGCGGGCAGCTCAGTGGGAGATCTGGATGCACAGGGGCTTGTTGTGGGGCTCCAGGTGTACAGGTAATGGGACTCTGCAGGGGATCCAGGTGAAGGTGGTTGGGGCTCAACAGGGGTGGGGTCTGTTTGTGAGGAAATGGGGCTCGGCAGGGAGGGATCTGGGTGCTGGGGGAGTGGGGCTTGATGGGGTGGGGGTCCAGGTGCAGCTGGTTGGGGCTATTCCACCCCATTCTTTCCCCACTGCCTCTTCCCTCCATCCTCCTTCTCTCCTTACCCCCCCCCCCACCTTATCCAGCCCTATTCACTTTTGCATAGAAAACACAGAAGGGGAGCACAACTGGCACTAAGATCCAGGAAGCATCATTCAGCTGCAGAGTCAACGGAGCAAAGACGCAGCCTCCTTCACCTGGTTAGCTCTGGCCTTACAAAATGAGGGGAGAGAGGAACGCAGTGGCACGTAACCCATGTGCCCTGCCCCATACCTAGCCTCTCTTTGGGAGGGCAAGCCCTCCTCCCAAAAAAACCTGCATCCATGGTGGTTCTCCCTCTTCCCCCCCTCTAGAGTGACCAGACAGCATGTGTGAAAAATCATAATGGGGGTGGAGGGGTAACAGGAGGCTATATAAGGAAAAGACCCCAAAATTAGGACTATCCCTATAAAAGTGGGACATCTGGTCACCTACCCTTCTCTCCCACAGCTTCCCTTTGCTTCCCTGGCATTTTCTGCAGGGAAGCACAGGAAGTTTTTGGGGCTGGGAGTGGGGGAGTTTTCTGCAGGTGCGCAGTCCTGCCGAATTCCCCCAGGAATAATTTCAGAGTGTTGGGTTGTTCAGCAAAAGTCACCACGTGCCAGCTTTATTGAGCTTGAACCCCTAATGCTTGCCTGACAGGCAAAACTGCCTGTTGAGCTCAGCAGATCAACAGGGGGCCAGTCCTGCTTTAGGCACATGGGGTTACTAGAATGAAGTTGACCCTCACCTAGTGCATCTCTCTACCAATGCAGGAATGTTACTTGGGATTTTTCTGGTCTAGTTTTCAAAACCCAAGCAATCAGGGCTGGCTCCAAGCTTTCTGCCACTCCAAGCGGGGGGGAGGAGGGGGAAGTGGCAGCGCGATCGCGCCACTCCACTCTTCAGCAGCAATTCGGCGGCAGGTCCTTCCACCAAATTGCTGCTGAAGACCCGGAAGTGCTGCCCGTTGGTATTGGCCGCCCCAAGCACCTGCTTCTTTAGCTGGTGCCTGAAGCCGGCCCTGCAAACAACTAACCAATTCCACCATCAAGAAGTTTCTGCTAACATTCAAATACTGCAACTTTGGCTTCTCTACTACTGGCCATCTTAATCTGACCTCAGATTGACCCATTTATCATTGTTACAGAGCTGAAATATTCTCTTTGCTGGTGGTTAGAAAATTAGAGCATCTGTCAGGGTCCTCTTAGGTTAATCTCTCCTTCAATCAGACAGTAGAGCTGAGATGATTTTTGGGATGGAGATCACACTTAATTTTTTCCTCACTAAACCCACCACAAATAATCTGGCTGTGGAGACCTTCCTGAGCATGGACAATGGCTTGTGTGTTACCCTTGTTAGTCTGTGGTAAATTGTCAGTGTTCTTTAATTTCTGTAAATATTGCTTAGATGTTAATGCAATTGGCCACATGATGTCACAGGACCATCAGCCAATGACAAAGACTTGGCCCGCTAGAAGTCAGAGAGGTTTCACCTTCAAGCAGAATCTGAAGTTCTAGGCAGGGAGTATCCAATCAGTACCTCCTAATCAAACAAGAAAGTACAGAGAGTTTCCTCTGGTTTCCAGGACTCACTGGGATTGGAATCAGATACTCGCTTACTCTTTGAGGCATACATCTTTTCTCTCCCCCTATGACAAGCAGAGCTTTTCAGAAAATTGCAACATCCAAACTGTGTCATCTTGATAGCTCCAAACCATCATAGGAGGCATGACTTACTGAAGCCACTAAATCTCTCTCTACATCACCCTCTTCTCCTGCTACAGCAGGAACTTCTAACCTAGAGCCCGATATATTAAAGATCATCCTGATTACCAATGTCTGTTTCCTGGACTTGAGTAGCCCCACACAGAAGGAAGTTGATGTCCATGCTGTTTCATGTGCTTAAGAGATTTCCATCTTTTACTATGGAATGGCGGGAGATGCTCCACACTTATGGTTGAAGCTACTTGCCATTATAAGTCTGATATTAAACACCCCTACTCTCCACTAAAATCCCGTTAAAGACCTCTGATCTCCCTGAAATGTCACATGCTACAGACTAGAAGTTTACTTGGGAAGCTAAGAAAAAGAAGTTTTATTGAAGTTAGGGTATTTCAGAAATGTCACTTTCATCCACTTTAAATTTTCCATAACTTTTTTTTGGAACATTATCTTTCACTGAAATGGGTTGGCCTAGAAACTCCAAGTTTGTTTTGCTCTTGGCCTATGTTTAAATGAAGCACCTTTTTGTGTTTGAAGGAAGGTTTGGAGGAATTAGAAAGTTCCTGTTTTCACACAGATACAGATAAATGTTTAAAATATAATATTAAATGTGTTTATATATAAAAACATTTATAAACTGTCCTGTTCCTGATTCCATCTGATTTAACTTTGCTATGGGACTGCTGGGCTGAGCCACAAGTGAGTGAGTGAGTGAGTGAGTGAGTGTACGCGTGTGTGCGTGCATGCGCCCACGCACGGAGGTGGGGGGGAGAGGTTATAAGGCTGGAGAGTCAGGAAATATAGCAGGACAGGAGGCCAGACAGGCTAAGAAGAGGTACAGAGTTGGATTGAGGAGGTAGAAGAACAAGAGCATGGATGGCATAGGAAACTGGCAGGTAATGGAAGCAGGTAAAGAGGAGGGACATGGAAGGAAGCAGACATCTTGGGAGGGGATGGCCAGATTAAGCCTGCCCGGGGCCCTAGGAACACTCTGACGGGGGCCTCCTTGGAGTTGTTATGGCAGGGGCAGATCCACCTTCCCTGCAAGAGAAGCAGGTGCAGTCGCATGCATCTCCCTTATTCCTCCCAGATGTGGTAGCAGGAGGGGGGCCAGTGCATACCCACAGCCAGGCGCAGTTGCATGAGTAGTTGGACTGGGCCCATTGTCATCATCTTCTTCTGTCACACACATAAAGTCTTCTACTAGGGTGAAGCCCCAAGGGCTGAAGGATCTTGGAGTTCACACCCCATTAAGATGCTTGGGTAGTTCCCCTTCTCAGAGCTATTGTTTTAGGCTATCTTACTTCTGAGGGCATTCTGCACCAAAAAATTAAAAATTCTGTACACAATATTTTAAAATACTGCGAATTTTATTTGTCAAATAAATGTGGAGGCTCCAGCATGGCATTGGAGAGCACAGGCCACTGGCTGCACAGAGGTGAGAGATCACTGTGCAGCTCCCCACACCCCAGACATGGGACTCATCAGTGAGGCTGCACCCAACCCTGACAAAGCGCAAGGACTAGGACTGTCCTAGAAGCATCTCCCCTCCAAGGCAGGTGCACCAGGTGTGGGAAGGCAGACTCAGAAAGGCAGGATCCAAGTGTGGAGGGGCTTAGAGTTGAGAGAGCCACATGTGGGTTGAGAGGGTTCTGTGTGGGGCAATTTGGGTGTGGGCAGCTCAGTGGGGGATCTGGGTGCAGGAGGGGTCTAGATGCACAGGGGCTTACTGGGGGGTTCTGGATGCAATAGCAATGGGACTCTGCAAGGGGGTCCAGGTGAAGGTGGTTGGGACTCAGCAGGGGAGATATGGAGGGGATAGAGCTCGTCAGGCGGGTCTAGGTGTGGAGGGTTCAGTGGGGGGGTCCAGATGCTGGGGGAGTGGGACTCAATGAGGTGGAGATCCAGGTGCAGCTCAGTGGGGTGGGGATCCGGGTAGCTTGTCGGGGTGGTCCAAGGGGAGTGAGGCTTCTCGGGGGGGGAGCGGGGGTTCTGAGTGCAGGGGGGTCAGGATCAGTGAGAAGGTCTCGATGCATATGGGTTGGATGGAGCAAGGAACGATGGGAGCAGGAAGCTGGAGCAGGGGGAGTTTGCAGGCCTTCCTGCAGCTGGGGGAGAAATCTGGGGGTGTGTCAGACCCAGCTCCAAATGCTGTGCAGGGGAAGAGGAAGTCCTGTTCTTCCCAACCCAGTCAGGACTAGCAGCTGAGCCTGGAGCAGGGTAGAGATCTGGGTCTTCCCCCGTCCCATCCCCTGCCCCACACCGATTTACCTCTCTGTTGGCTGCCCTGGGCACCCAAAACATACTGCTGGGGAGGGTCATATGACCACTCATGTGGCTTCCCTTTGCTTCCCCATCAGAAAGTCATTTTTCTTCAGGGAAGCAAATAAATCTGCGGCGGACATAAATTCTGTGCATGTACGGTGGTGCAGAATTCCCACAGGAGCACTATATGCGCACAGGCAGATGTCTTTGAATCAGTTAGACATGTTTAACCTTTACAAGCTTTTCTTCACAATCATGAGCTCTAGAAACTGCATAATACCCAAGTGGTAGAAGCTGGAAATGAACAAAGAACGGAACCAGACACTCCCTGCTACCAAAGAATTCTTCATCACTGACCATTTACCACTCTATCATCATACACTAAACCATAATTTTGCTTCCTATAATATACACGATTATGTATAACAGTTAACATACCAAATTACTAAAATTTGAAAAATCCTACTTCCAATTAAAGGGATCCATTTCCTATATATTATAAGATTAAGACTACAACATTAGCCACTGCAAAAAAGCTGCTCTAGATGCTATATTATTAAAAATACAAACCCGCAAGCTCAACATATTGTATGCTAATAGAAACAGGCCCCATCATATGCTCAACATATTTCATAATACAAAACAAATCAATTATTCCATTTCTGTAGATTTAAATATTCCTCTACTCCACCAACACATCACACTGACACCTTACAGAGCTACACATTTAATAAATAATATATAATATCTACAGTATGCATCCAAACATATATTTCTATTACAGAAGAAAACAAAGAGGTCGACTAAAGGTTATTGGACAGTGTAAGTCAGGTGGAATGGTAAGTGAATAAAGAAGAATTATGAAAGTGGGAAGTGTCTAGATCTCTTAGCTATTTATTTCCAGACAAAGTGTTTTTGTTTTTAAGTTAAAGAATATTTGTAAAGAAAATGTAATACCTTTGGATGGTGAAACTGATTTTAAATGTAATCCTTTTTAATAAAGACTTTTGCTTGTATGTGTGTTACAGAGTCTGGAGAACATGCAACATTGTTAACAATCTTGCCTTCTCTCAGTATGGGTTGTTTAAAGGAAGAAAGTCAACTTCCATAGAGCCCAGGAAGTAGCTATGGGATCTTGAAATACAAGGTACAGTTTTCCTCTGCAAATTGCCATACAGAAGGGATAAGATGGGTTTTTTTTATTTTAAATATACAACCAGTCTAATAGCTAACATTTTGCACCCTATGGTATTTTAAGACCATGACAAACATTCCCAGTGCTTTCTTTTGAATCCGTGAAGGAGGATTCAGATTCAATAGTCTTAACACTACCTAAAGGTCACCTGCTGGGCCAGGACAGTGGGGAGCTTTTATTGCCTTTGCGGAGGCATCTCATCCTGGTTCTCAGTCAAGTCAGATACTTTACAGATTAAAGCTGAGATTTTCAAAGCCACCTAAGGGATTTTTGACATCCAATTGCCTTCAAAATTAAATGTGCCACTAGACAGCTTTGAAAATCTCAACCTAATTTTTTGTTATCTGGTTTCCCCCATCTATTTGGGACTAGAAATCTCTCTTCCCTCCTATCTGGCCCCTCAAAATGAGACAGAAGCACCTCTATGACCCTAAATGTGAAGAGAATGCTGTAAACTAGAAAAAAACAGATCCTCTGTTTATCTTCAGTGGGTTTAATACTGCATAAAGACACTTTAACTGGGCAGAGGTTCCAGTTTCTGCCTAGGTTAATTCCCTGAGAGTCATTTCTAATTCTTAGTTTAGACGTGATTATCCCTTGGTAGAATTAGCAATCTAATGTAGCAGCCACTTTTGGGAGCTCCTTCAGAAGGTGGCTTCAGTGCAGGACAGTTTGCTAAACTCAGCCTTTTCTCTGTTCCCACCCCAAGCTGGACACTTGCTGAAACTGCCACTGGCTGGCTGGCAAAAGTAAAGTTGAAGAATGGTCATCTCTTACCTGTTAATCCGAATTTTCCCAGTCCCTTTGTGTCAGTCCTACCATGGCAGCCCTTCTCTAAGAGGAAAAATAGTGAAGGGGCTAGAGCAGTAAGAGCACTAGACCCAGACTATCATTTTGGATTAAATTCCCTGGTCTGCCACAGACTTCCTGTGTGACCTTGGTCAAGTCATTTAGTCACTCCATACCTCAGTTAAATGGTGATAATAGTACTTCCCTACCTCACAAGGGTGTGGTAAAAGATAATTACATTAAAAGATTGTGAGGCACTCAGAGACTACAGTAATGGGGTAAAGTACAAATATTACAGATATCCTCTCCTGTTTTGTTATCTGAGTTTACTTTTTCCTGAATATTTTCAAACAAATCTTTTAGTGTTACTATCAAATTTATTGCTTGGGAAGCCTCCAACTAAGCAGGATCAGACAGACTGCCATTCCCCTCTAAAAAAGAAGTATATAACAAAAGGTCTCGCTTTCCCTGTTCCTTCTCCATCTGCTGGTAGGAGGATTTACACTCTGGGCTGGTATATTAGGATAGGAGAAAACAAATGAACCAGTAAGAAATTACTGTATTATTTCTGGCTTTTCCTAAAACAATGAACAAATTTTATTTCCTCCTCACCGCACACCAACACAGGCCGTAATGACTCTCATGGCCTGATATGAATTTAAATGAATATTGCTTTGATTTATAGAAACTGCTGTAATTTAGGAGATCATTTCATAGAGGAATTGGCATCTGAAGCAAGAATAAGTCAGACTTATCAAAACTCCTTTGAAATTATTTTGGATGGATAGACAAATTTACCCAACCTATAAGGAACAGGTAAATAAATGGCTAATAAAATGGAATCTCTGCACTGGCAACCATGGTTACAAGGTGTTCATAATTGTCTAAGATTGTGTGGCCCACCTTTGTACCAGGGCACATTTTGCATTGCAACAAATGTGGGTGCCGTACCATGTATCATTAAGCAATCTAAATCTATCATCACTGCAGTATGCAAGGATTAAACTGTATGATTCAATCACACAACTAAATCCCCATTCAGTGCTTTGAAAGCTTACTACTAAGTGTGAAGCTAAAAATATTAGCTAACAGTCATCTGTCTAGCAACCACATCCTCTTGTAGTACAACATCAATAAGAGGCATGCCTGAAAACGTGTCTGAGAGGAATTAAAGAACATTTGTTTGAAACAGGGCCATTTCACTTTGGGACAGATTTTCCCCCCGCCCCCTAATTTACAGAACACATTTTGCACTCTGGGGTATGGAATTCTGCCCAACTCACAGCCACAGTGAAATGAAACTTAACATATCTTTATAACAAACTTATAACATGCAAAAATTTATACACCTGAGGCCATGAGTCTCATTTACATTAAGGCCCCTTTAAAACAGCAGAGTGATGTAAAGGGGTCCTTTGTTTAAATGAGAATGAGGCCCACAGTCATCTTGAACAGTCATTTTCGCAGATTACATTTAACACGTGAATGTTCAACAACACGTTTCCACTCCACATGCAACAAACAAGCAAACCACACGTTTCATACTGTAACATTTTAAGGGAAGTATTTGGCAGCCATATACAATGTACATCCCTAGAACCTGTAATTTCATTTTAAACCAGATCCTACTTCAGAAGAGTGTGCAAGAAAAAATCATTTTAGTTTATGCTTAATTTAAAAAAAAATGCTACATTCATCTTGTTTTTCTAAAGGTTGATTATCAGTTAAGAAAAAAAAAAAGTTTTCCCCAGAGCAAGAAATACATACTGGCAGGTTCAGGGGAAAATTCTGCCTTTGGATTCTTATGCTACTCCCACTAAATTCAGGTGGAATTATTCCTGTATTTGAGAATAGAATTTGACCCTATGTGCATATCTGATTCTAGAATGAATTATCTGATACTTCTTTCACCAACTTAAATTAATTATTTGTCACTGAGGGTAACCACAATTATAGGAATTACTACTGCAGCTTTTATAATTTTAAACTTAGACTGGAAACAGTGGGCATGAGATACTTTTCAGAATTATTTTTTTTTTACATCATCTTAAAATGCATGCTAACATTTTTGCTGTGTTCATCATGGCTACACAAACCTGCAGTGGTCTGTGTACTAGTACTTAGCAACCAGTCTGCAGTGTTGAGCAGAGTCATGTCACCTGAAGGGAAATTGCAAACAAAAGAAAACTGTTGGGCTTCATCTCAGGTAGTAAAATTTCTTTGAAAAACTACATTTTTCTTGGTAGAATTTAACCTAAATGAGTAAGACATGAACTTAAAAATTCTAAAGTCTGAAATGAACTATGTTAAAAACAAATTACAGTGGTTTAGTTTACATTTCTCAATAAAACTCAACATTACACTGACTAAAATACAAACATTATTTGCAAATTTATTTGTTGAATGGTATTTGGCTGAAGTTGGGGCACAAGTGGAAACTATACATATAACTCATTCCTTAAAAACAAAAAACATTTAGGGCCCTAGGTTATCTTTGTTCTGTGTGTGCACACCTCCGATTAGGTCAATAAGGAGTTCTGCGGCCAGATCAAGGGACGAGTCTTGTGGTTCAAAGAAACATGCTCGACTTCTGTGTTGCTGAAGTACCTCCAGATTGAATAGAAGGGCCAAAACTGGGAACATTTATAATAAAGCCCTTAGTGATCATCAGGGCTTTGAACTCTCACTATTAAAAGCTATGTGTTGGTTTAATGAAATTAAGTTATGGGTCAAATTTTCAAAAGTGCGTAAGTCCCACTTTCAGAAGTCACTTAGGAACCTAAACAACAAGGCGTCCTTGTGGCACCTTAGAGACTACCACATCTACTTGGGCATAAGCTTTCGTGGGCTAGAACTCACTTCATCAGATGCATGAAGAGAAAAATACAGGAGCAAGTATAAATACATGAGCTTATGCCCAAATAAATTTGTTAGTCTCTAAGGTGCCACAAGGACTCCTCGTTGTTTTTGCTGATATGGACTAACACAGCTACCACTTTGAACCCTGTCACTATTCAAGGCTTAAGAACCTAAGACCCACTAAAAGTCAATGGAATTTAGGCTCTCAGGTGCCCAAGTAACTTTTAAAATGGGACATTTACCCTGTTCCAGAATTATATCTGATAATATATAAATGACAGAAGAGTCTTTTGTGGGCATGGAATATTTAATTTTTTCTACTTTAATTAAAATAATAGGAAAACCACAATCATATGTATTTATTTAAACACAAAAACAAACAAAAAGAACCCCAGAAGTTAATACTATAGGTTATTAGAATTAAAAATGGCTTAAAGTTTAATCTTACAAACCTTATTTTGTAGCAACAATATAAATTATACACAATTCCAGCACAATTGACTGTCAGCTTTTGATAAGCCATCCCAAACAACAGTCGCCTCCAATTAGAGTGCATAACGGAGATATCTAGGGAGCTCAGGGGGGACATCTACCTGATTGACAGATGTCTTTCCGGGAAGAACGCAATGCATATCTAAAACAGTTTGGCTCATTATTTATATGTTGGCTTTTAACACGCAGTACATCTTTACTACAAGTAATACTCAAATGTTCGCTATAAAAATCTGTTTTATAAAAAAATGTGAGTCTAAGTTTCAGATCTGTGAATACATTAGAAACTCATGATCTTTTGTTTTCTTTTGCTGCAAGGATGTAGTAAAGACTGTTTTCCACAATTACCTGAACAGCTCTACATTTTTACAGAAGGCATTATTTGTAGGGGAGATGTGTTGAGGTACTCTTAGTATTATATTGAAACAAATATAGCCAGTTGATAAGTCAATTGCTTTTTGTTTCTGCTATTTCTCTTCTTTTCATCAAAACATGAAAAATATGTATCATATTTTACCTTCACTGAATTATTATAACTATTTGAATTTTGGACAATCAATCATAAAAGCAGAAGCTGAATACAGCTGATCAAATTATCTTTAGGAAATATCAACACATAATTTTTAAGGACAGCTTTGTATTAGCCTATATGGCAAAGCTTTCATAAACTTAGTAACTTGCATAAAATGCAAATCCAAAATTAAAATAGAGAAATGGCAATGACTGATTATAATTTACCTTTTATAGCAGCTAACTGTAGATATTTCCTGTTCTTCCCATCACTAAAATGCAAATTATTTTGTTGATGGATTTCAACTATTTTAGTTTAAGCAACATAATACCACTCAAATGCACTGAAAATATGTGAAGGGAATATAAACATGGTATGAGAGCTATTGCTGAAAACTGATAATATTAATTACTGACAAACATTGAACATAGCCTTTATACATCATATTACACAAAGATGGAACACCTAAAATAGTACAATTTTCTCTCTGTATAAAACTTACTGACTTAAAGATTGATGGAACAATCTCTTGAGAAAGAATAACATACGAAGCATAGTCAGAGAAAATGGTAGCTCACCTTCTGTGCCATTGGGTGTCATGGAATTACTATTTATATGAGCGTTATCAAGTTTTGGACCATTGGGGGATTCACTACTACCACTTAGTCGGCTATGCGGGCTGGCTAGATCCTGCATTTCCATAGACCTAAAATCAAGAAGCAGACAATTTTACTGATATGTTCAACTTTAATTATGGAGGATTTGTCCATACAACATCTAATCCATTATTTCTACTTGATTATAAAATACTTTGTAAATAATCAATAGTTTTCCCATCATGATCATTTTTTCTCATCAAAGTGTTAACTCTTGTGTTGTCACTCCATATATTCAACTCATAATAAACAGTTATATCTAATATTGTAACCCTTAACAGAATAAAATATAAATATAGGAAACTATGCCTAGGAGATACTTATCTTACACTTTTTAAATTATGTTTAACGGGCAGTTTCATCAATGTATAAAACAATACATTCCCTTAGCAATAAGATAACACTGTGCTTTCTCAAAATTTACTACCCAATTGGAATTTAATGGGCCTCCAAACCAAATAAAACACTTAAAGCAATTGTTGAAACCTATAGTCTAGTGACAGGGAATGAGATATTCTTGATGTATGTGTTTACTCTGGCAAACTACTTAATTGTTCCTCTGTTTCCGTTGAAACAAATGCAGCATTAAAACACTATTATGTCTGCTCCCTTGTTTGCTTTGTGGATTACATAAAGTGTGCCCAATTGAAAAGGGATAAGGCAACCTACATTGAATCCATACAACCGTTAGTATGCTTCAACACTCTGCAGTACCTCAGCTGTCAGTTAGTCAAAATAAAACAAAAACAATTCAGATTCAATGCAAAAAAGAAAAAAATCAACATTTATTCAGTACACAAACAGCTAAATTCCCCAGAAATGTCTTCGATTCAACAATTAACAGTTTCATAAAAAGGAAAACAGGCCTCTGGCCATGATCACAGTTACAAATCTCTCAGCTTGCATTTGTTAAGTTTGTAAATGAAGTGTATATTGCTTTAGTTTCCATTGTTCCAAAAACTTATAATGCCAATGACTTAGTTTTTCTAAATAGTCTCTCCTGAGAGAACATTTGTATTGTTTACTTTTTGACGAATGCATTTGAACCTGGACTGTTTCCACGTTAAAAATTATAGCGAAGGCACCTTTTAATATTTATTTAAAAAACACAAAACTTCTTTTTCTTTCCATAGTAGAAGTGTAAATATTCTTAAAACACAAATGTCGTTTTAACCACCTGATTTTCACATTTATAATGAGATTTTATTGTAGAAGTCTTTAATACATTGTTTCATTTTAACTCTCACTAGTAAAGCCAAACCACACATTTTGAAAGCCCAACTACAGTTCTGTGGTGGTTTGGTTTGGTTTTTCAGAAGCAAGAGACTATCAAACATTTAAATGAAAAATATTTTAGTGCAGAATTGAATTTATTTATAGTTTACAGACTTAATTGTATTCATTCCCATCAGAAATCTCCAAACATTGATGTAATATTCTTCAGTTTAAAGTGGAAAATAACATATACTTTTACCTGAAGTAAAAAACCGTTCATCTAACCGTTCTACTTTCTATAGAGAGGCCAAATATCAATCATATCCTTACCTGCAACTTGAGAAAACAGCAACATCTGAACTGGTTTGGGATTTTTGCACCTGCAAACCCGGGAAACAAATAGGAGCCTCTATTATTCTGCTTTAATGTCAATCCTTAATCTAAACAAGAATATTACTGCAGATGACAATACTGTCCTTTAAGCAAAAGAAAAGGAGAATACTGCAACAGTGAAAGTCATATTGTCTTTAAATTGAAGTCTCAACTGTTGTTTCCTCCTGCAGGTCTATCCCCCTCCTTCCCATGTCAGGGGGAAGGCAGCCAAACAAGGGGATAGTGATTCATCACTGGCCTATGACAGCTGCAAACTGTATTACCCCTCCCCCAATCAACATGCAAAGCAGCCTTGCTAAGGTAGCTAGAAAGAGGTGTCTGAAAAAAAGTAGGTGTTAACACAGGGAACATGCTGTACAGACGTAGCTCAAGCAGTAAAAGCTCAGCATCCTCAGAAGATCTTTCATCTTTTGTTATCACTGGTTGAAATATATCTCCCTCCCACTCTTCAACTCAACAGTTTCTTAACCTTATTATGTTGGTTTTCTTCTTCATCTGTCTGTCATTTAACATTCACTAGATCAGATATTTTCTTAAAATGGGAAGTACATCTGCCACATAGAGCTGAAGATCATTTAGGCCAACCACTTTGTGCAACTATCTGAAAACAATGTCCATCTCTAAACAGTGCAGATTAGAGTTTTAAAAGATGTCACCATATTGCAAAATAAAACAGATTAAAATGCAGAATAAAACACACTTCTGCATGACAGACTTCTATTAGTAAGGTTTCTAACTAACTGTAAGAATTTCAGATACCAAACTTTAAAAGACTATAGTTCTCTTGTTAAAAATGTAACTGGTGTGACCTCTCCATTATTTGCTTTTGGTCATACTGAGATTCAGAAGGGAACTTGGATTTTACAGTGGAAACCAATTAGCAGTCTTCCTAGTTTAATAAAAACAATCGTTTCAAAACCCCAGCTGACTAGTATATTTTCATCTGATGTGATTAAAAAAACTTAATGAATGTGAATTCTGCTGGACATCATTTAATGGATTGCCTTTGATAGTAAACTTTTCTCTAAAGCCAGTAACAATTGCCAGCAGGTGATAACGCACAGGTGAAGATAGGCTGTTGGCTTGAATGCACAAACAAACTTTTCCAGCAAGAGTATACAATGTCTAAATGCCTACATTCAGAATCCTTCATGTGCATTTCCATTCAACCTGAACTGACATCTCTTAGATGATCACAGAACAAAGACAAGAGAGATGAGGCATTTTAAGTGCCATAAAAACCATCCAAGCAAATCTCACTTATGCGTGTGTAGTTTTTGTTATTTTTAATCACAGACAGAATTACTACTTAAGCAAGAATAAACCACTGCTAGAGCCAGCCAGGCAATGTATAACGTTACAAGTGATGTCAAGAAGCATGCAATAATGCATACAGAAAAACTTCAATCTTTTTATAACTGTGTATTTAAAGTATTGCATAGTGTGCTTTTCAATGCTCTTTACCAAGCCAAATCAAACTGAAATATCAGATGTGTGTTTGCAGCAGCTACACCATACTTTTTTTTCAAGTAAGAAAAAGAAAAATAGTCAAATGTAAGATGGAAACTTTTTTACTCTTAATCCCAGAAACTGCAGCAGAATGCCTTAAGGATATGTTCCTCTACTGGTACTTCTATACACCTGGAATAAATTATAGGTGAGAACTAACTTTGTTTTAAGAGCTATCTCTGCTTAGTAATGTGGAAGGTCATTTAAAATACGTCTCAGATGAACACAAGAAAAAATATTTTCTTTTTAAAAGATATATATAGACACACACACACACTCTAAATGGCATAGTCTCAGAAGTATATTTTTAATAATATTATTACTTTACCAATTTCTGAAATGGATTTAATCCTAACAATTTTGATTCCAAAATAAAAATTAACAAAAATGTAATTACTCCCAAATTAACAGTTTTTATTTATTTTTTTAAACTTAGATTCATTTAGTGTGGGGAAAAAACAACTTGACTATGTGTTTTTCAACTAGATGTAGCCTAGAAAATTAAATATATACCTTATTTGTCCTTTTACACTCTCACAAATCAAAGTTCATATTCAGGATCTTCATTTTCATTAGGCATACTTCAGATATATTCCTTTGTGTCTCAAGAATTATTTAAACCATGTGTTGTTCGTTACCATATTTAAAAATGACTCTTTAATCAAAATAACTTTAAACAACTAATCCTCACTTAGGCTGGTCAGCTGAATCCACATAGTGGTCCAGGAAAAATAAATCTACTCTCAAGAATGCGAATGCAGACAACAATTAGACACAGATGTGAGCGAAATTAGTTACAGTTTACAAAATGCTACACTTCACATGCTTTCAGTTTTTTATGTGTGGTACAAAATTACAACGTAGTAAAGAAACAAACTTATGATGATGACTAGGGAGAAAAAAAACACATTTCTGGGTGGCGTTGGCTCACTCTTATATGATTGCCCACCTTTGCCATGAGGCTTCTATACAAACAAAATTCTAAAATACATTTTAGTAACTCAATTAAATACATTTCTCCTTTAAGCAAAGGGGAAAAAATGTTTTGGGTTTAAGAGTCCATTCTAGGGGGCACATAAAAAATACACAATGAACGTTTTTTTGCTGTTACTCACTTATACTCTGCATCCTGATTAGACTAAAACTGCCTAAAATGATAAATGATATATAGATTCTTCAAAATGCATCACAAGTTATTACTATTTATAATTTAATTATTTTAAGTACCATTCACCTCTTCATCTTTAACATGGACAACAGATTCTGGGACTGTATTATATATGACAAGGAAAAGAAAGGATAATGACATCAAAACTACTTAAAATTCACCTATTTAAGAATCTTAAACCAGTAACATCAAATTCTGATTACTTAATGAGGTATTTTAAGTTTGCCTTTTTTACTAATTAAATTTATAATTCTTCACAGATGTAGGTTTTGTTGATGTTCAATTTGTCTCTCTCATTTTGTTAAACCTCACATAGTACTCCACCAATCCACTGAATAGCCACATTAAATCTGTTAATACCATGCTCTTCAACCCCAGAAATTATTTCCAGAAGGCAAACTTGCTTTGAGAGATCATCAAACAAGACTTAAGGTACACATTTTATCACATTTTCCCTACCACAGAGCTCAGGATGCGGAGGAAAATTCATGACTTTTGCACTGTTTATTATACTTTGCTAAATTACAAATCAAAAGCATCTGACAGAAGATCATGTATGAAGCCAAAAAGTTAATAATGTTCTGTGAAAAGTAAACTGTAAATGGGAAGGGATTCTAAATCTCCGCAGCACAGAGCAAATAAAGTGTAGGTACTTGTCTAAATTATGGGTTTTCCACAGACTTTTTTTGCTTGCTAGAAGCAATTTTTATAAAATGACTATAATTTAAAACATTTTTTCCAGCTGAAAATAAATTTTCAAAGTGAAAAAACTAAGCTTATCCAAATAAATATAGCTGGCATATGATCTAGGTTTTTTCAACCACAGTTCTATTCTACCCCAAAATTTCAAAGACAATGGCAATTTTCTAATCAGAATATTTCTTCACAGGAAAATACTGTCTCTTTCAACAGCAAAAAATATACATATTTTTTCAAAACAGCATTCTTTTTCTCTTTGAAAACATTTTCCACTCACAAATAAATGTAATGATTTAAAAAACTAAATGTGAAGAAATTAAAGGAAAAAGATACTAGAGAAAAATGTCACCTCAAAAACTGGAAAACTCTTTCATTACACTTTCACTCTTCTTGTAATCCTACCAATATACAGAAGTACAGAATATATGAGGAAGTCCAGTTTTTTTAATTCAAGTACTTACTTCAAAGACGAGATTAAAAAGAATAATTTTCAGAACAGAAGCAGATGATCACAGCTCGCTAATTTTTAAATATTAGTTTATTTTTAAAAAAAATACTACCTTTCATTCACCTATTTCCAACACTTACGAATGAAATATTTTGACATCTGACTGAAATGGGAACAGTATTATTCTCTTTAGGAGACAAGTACCACTTTGCGTCAATACTTCCAATACACAGAGAAATTTAAAAATGAACCCCCAAGCTTTCTGGTCTTCAAAGCATTTTTTGGCTCTTACAAAATATTTTGTATCTATCAAAACTTAGAAAATGATAGCCCTGCTTTTGGAGTTGTGCATTCTTATGCTGTGTGCTCCAGAAGGTGAAGAGCGGCTTAGTCAGGTTTCTGTGTCTGTCACCACACAGATTTTTCAGGTTTGAAAGACTACAGCTGCTCAACAGTAGAACATACTGGGCTTTAGGAATAAAGCAGTAAAGAATTCCATGATTTGTGAGTGTGTATGTGTGTGTATATATATATGCACATTTATACACCCTTAATTATCTCAAATACTCTGGACAAACAATTTCAGTAAGGAACTGTAAATAATACTTATTCTGAAAAGTATGACTGGGGCAAAAAGAATTCTGACTACATAGAAAACAATATTTAAAAAACCTTCCTGTCAACATTGTCTTTTTAATTATTTAAGAGACAAACAGTATTAAAAAGTTACATACAAGTTTTATCAGTTCTTAAATTGTTAGTTTTCCTTCTTGTCTCTTCGCTGAAATATATCTGCATCTAAGGAATGATTTTAAAGTCAGTGACACCTTTATTTTTATAGAATAAGTCTTACTACAGCAGCCATCCATTTTATTGATGTTTGTCAAAAACTCCTTAAGAAATACATACTTGCGAGTCTTCATTGTTCAAAAGCAAGATGTATAATTTAATGATACTTTAAAGAGCTTTAGACCTAAGAACTTAGAATCTGGAGGTTAAACGAGCCACATAAAATGTTAATAAATATCACATATATTAGCTGTGTAGATGTTTATTTTGTCTTCTCGAAAAGTTCTCCTTTGGGGAACTGTATGTTTTTTTACCTGGCGTTTGGAAAATTTAAACGTATTAAGCAAAAGGATTTCCTGCTTCAGAAAGTACTGTCAAGATCTCTGTCATGCATTCTTCCTCCACATTTCTACATTATTTTTCTCACGCTCTTGCACCTCTTCTGCACAGGTCCATAGATTTGATATACCCTCCCCCCTACCTTTCCCCCCTCAACAACTCATCATCGTGTTATTTATTTTCAATGAACCATTAACACTGAGGAAACCAAATAGGAGGAACAAAACTGACTGAATACAATAAATAGAGCTATGTAACATCTGCTTTGAGGGAAGCCTACAAACCCAAGCCTGAAACAGAGAAAATTAACTGTTAAAACTGTTGATTTATAATTGAGTATTAACCTAATCATGAAATGGAGAAAGTACTTATGAATGCGATCTCATGCAAAGTTGCTGAAGTACTTGGAAAAGTACACATTGTTTTGCAATTAGGCCATTTCATGAGGTGGCTGCAGCTTCAACAGAAAAAGACCTAGTGTTATCTTCCTGCTTTGCATCGCAGGACAGCTGTTGTCACTCCATGCAATTTTTAAAACAGCCGGTTTGTACTTACAGTGATTGGATCTGCTGTATCCACCAGTTTTATGTGCTCCCTTCACGTTCTCTGACTTAAACGTCCATTCCTCACATAGCTTTATTCCTGGGTAAAGTATAGTGAGGAGCTCTGCTGCCGACTGCCCTGGTTTTTAGTAGCTCTCACTCGACCACGAGAACAGAAGTGAAGCGTCTCTGGAGGGCAAACCCGAGCTCAGAGCAAAATCTTGTGTGATTGCTGCTGCAGGCTCTGCCTGCAAAAGCGTCTGGAGTGGGGGGGCGGGGAAGGGAGAGGGGAGCAAGTTTTCCAGAAAGAAAAACCACCAAGTGGACTTTCACAGGAAGACTTAAAGTCGGAAGTGGCACTGGGGAGTTTGTGTCTAGCACCAAACTCTGAACCATCAGCTCCCACTGTTCTGTTTAGTAACAGCTTTGAGGAATGGGCTGTTCCCCCCACTGAACAGCAGCAGATAATATCTGAGAGCCTTTTTAGACAAAGAAACAGCAGAATCTTCATCTCTTCTATTTGTTTGCTTAGTCTTGTAGGTCTGCCCATGTAGCCTCAGGGCTTTTTGTTTTGTTTTTGTAATGCAAACCACAGCTATTCTCTTGTCCTAACCTTATTGGTTTAAATGTAACAATTGAAATGAGCCCTGTGCTGTCTGACTCAACCTTGCTGCTACAGAAAAATTTAGTATGTAAATGACGGAGCCTATGATATCTGAATAAACAGCTACTGTGGGTGCAGAACACAGCTCAAGCGCTCTGTCAATAAGCAGTGTCTCTTTCTCCTCCAGCTAGCCATTCATATCTTCTGGTGGCAATTAGACAAGATTTCTTTCCCATCTTTTTCTGCTTCTCGCTAGAAAAAATAGTGAGTCCTTTTTTTGGTTCAGTAATATATTTTTAAAAATTTAACACAGTTTAAACGTGCCTGTTTTCATTAAGCTAGGTTTAAAGTATTAAACCACCATTATTATCTCAATAAGTGAAGCTAAATGGATATTCACAGAAACTCTTAAGCACACAAAATGTAAGTGTAGACATGCAGTTCTGATAGATATTTGATGATAAATGTTACAAATTCAAAGATTACCTGGTAAAGAAAATGTCTGCTCATACTGTACAACCTTTTTCACACTGAAGTCTGCCCAATGCAATTTTAAGCTATTTAATACAGTATCTGGAACCTTCTAACAGTGCATAACATACAGATACACATGAAATACCTAAATACTTGTATGTCTCAAAACAATCAGAACTGAGTTTACAAGGCATTTGACTTGTATTTTAAATTATTAGTACTCAATTATCAGTATTAATGTTTTATCATTTTTTCAAAAATGTGTAGTGGCCATTTCCAGTGAAATGAGAGGAAATGTACACCTATATAGTTAAAAACTTAGATGTGACATCAAACACTGAAATATATAAAGTTTAGATCGCACCACTCCTGTATTTAAATAATTTATTTAATGTAAAATGTATTTTAATATAAACTCATTTCAAATGTCAAGTTAATATTATTGCATTTTTGTTTATTTGCCATTGAAAATGGCCTATTAAAATTAAAAAGATATAAATTAAGTGTAAAACATTGAATATATAATATGTAGTACCTAAATTTTGACAAGTTTTCTTTGGATGATTGTGTTTTTATAAAATATTTTTCAGTTAACTTAACTCTTATAAATTCCATACTTTTAGAGCAAAAATAATCGAAGTATGATGAGAAAACCAGTCTGATTATTTGCAAAAGAAATACTTGAGACTATGCCCAGTTCTAATGTATTAAATAAAATTTAGTCTTATCGTGAATAAACAGATTTAAAATGTTTTTCTTTGACAAAATTTGTTGTTATATACTGTTTTGGTAACATAGCCTTACCTTAATTTAATTAATGAAAGCAATACTTCTAGATGAGAAAAATCTTCCAGCTATCATATCCAAGTGAGTGACATTTTCTGGAGAAAGCACCTCAGGAAAGCAAACTGTTTTGCCAAAGCTACAAGATGACTTCGAGCTGCAAACACACCTAAGGTTGCATTTTGTTTAGTGCAGAAAAGCAATCTCGGGATAGTCACATACCATATATGGGAGCTCAGGTCAAAATAAGCAGATTTCTATTGGGCCTGCCCACCTAGCCAGCATAAACTGAATTAGTTTACTTCTTTATATTCACATAACGTTTAGCATGCTAAAAATACTGTTTATGATGTTAAGCTGTAAAAGAAATACAAATATGTTATCATGGAGATATCCAGTTTTGTCAGGTAAAATTGAATAAGAGAATGAAAAACAAACAAACAATAATTGTTCTGTGGAATCTCAGCCTGTTTCAAAAAGTGTTTAGTTTGAAGTCTTACTAGTGTGGCATGTATAAGTGTTAATTACTTTGTTTTTAAAAAAAAAAAACACACCTCTAGCCAATCCTGCTAACACTTAAAAAAAAAAAAAAAAAAAAAAAAAAACAGCTCAACTTTACTCCCTTCAGGAGAATCCATCTACTTACATGAGCAAAATTATACACATGCTTTTGCAGAATGAAGGCCCGAGCTATTTTGGAGATATTTCAAAACTGAAACATGTTGTTATGTATTATCTAACATTTTAAAACATTACTCAATATCCCTTTTAATAAATAAATCAAACAAACAAACCTTTAAAATTCCAGAAGTTGCTATGTAAAGACAAAAATAGTTTAAACATATAAGGAAACACTCAAGACTCCTAGTAATGCAGATTATTGCCACACAAACACATTTCATTTTATTTTATTTTTAAATCAAATACACAGTTTATGAAATAAATGTAGCCATTTTGAAACCTTTGCTTACTAAAACAGATATATCTTCTATGGTTTAATTTTGTATTTGTATGACTAAGGGATCAGTCCTTAATGGAAGTGCCTGAATAAGAATTTCAGAAGTGTGTCCTATATCTGTATTAAAAAAAACCACACACAGACAGCCTAATACAGTGGTGGCAGACATGGGGTGACCTACAGTCAGGTATAAGATGGTCAGAAAAAGAGCTCTTAGCACTGCAGCAAAAAAATCTATTCTGAATATTTTAACATGTTCTGTAGCATTCATGTTGACAGTAGAAGATAATATGGTAATTGGAGCTATTTAAACACAATGGTTTCATGTATAATAAAGCAAAGAAGAGGAGACTGGTAGATAAAAGAGGGTTCACTTTGTTTACACATACATTAAACTGTGATTTAAAGTTCTTTATGCTGAAGTCCAGTCTTCAGACATCAGATAGTCAATATAATTATTTCATGTGATGGTCTAAACTATGAACTTATTATACAATTGATATTATGGGCCAGATCCTCAGATGGTTTAAATCAGCATTGATATCAGTAACAATATGCTGATTTATACTAGTTGATAATCTCATCCTATACAGCTATAAAAGGCCAGATTATGCATTTCTCATACATAAAGCAGGGTTCTGCTTTACCTTACAGCCTCCTCTCAGCTGTTCCTTGATCCACCATCTTGGTTTGAACACTCATGTCACCGAATGCCCAATCAGCACAGGTTATGCTATTTACCACTTGCACCCCACCAGTAAATTATATAGTTTTATATTGTTGCTAAATTTGGAACAGACTTTCATTACAGTTGCATGTGTTTACACCAGGTCTGAATTTGTCCTTATTCTGTATTCCTTGTATACCTAATCACCATCCAAGGATTTATAAGAAATCAAGACTGGGCTCTTTATACATACACAATACCAAGTAGTTCCACCACCCTTACCTACATTAAATAATTCCTTGCTCCACAAGTCCTCCCACTGGTTTTAAAACTGGGATCCCTTGGAACAGTAATTTTGGGGTATTTACATATATTGCAGTGACAGGCATATTACAAAAACTGACTAGATAAAGACAGAAGATCATGATGTAGAACTGTGGTATTAAGTATTTCAGCATTTGTCTCTACATAAAAAGTACTACATAAACATTAAACAGAGGCACAGGATGACTACCTGTATATTTTTTAGTTTGAAAACAAAAATAAAATACTTTCTAAGATTATTTTATTACTGAATGAAGTTCATTTTTGGACTCCCTACAACAACATTAATATAACAGTCGAATCCCCTCAAACAGACAAAATCTTTCCTATGTCTCCAAACAAGTTTTATTTTACACATAGCAGCTGTTGCCTAGATACATGCCTAGCTGTAGTAGAAGTTTGCAATGTTTGATGGGAGCTCTTAGTGCTTCATGCTACTGAGTTGATCAAAAATAGAAAGTCTTTGGTGATTACAATCAAAGAAAAACAGTGGCAGAAGTCATCCATTCAGACAATTACTTCTGAAAAATATCACTAAGATTAGAAAGGACAGGGCTTGATTAATAAATTATTAACACTGAATTATGTTCTTTCAATTATGTTCTACTTCATATGTGTAATGATGAATTACAGTATAATGCATAATCATTAAACATGCAAACTGTTGACTGTAGTTAGTAGTCAAAAGATATACCAATGGCTACATTAAATTAAATACCGCTTTTTTAAATAGTCCATTAATTTCTGTGACTCTGAGATACTTATAGATTGTAAAATGACTATAAAATTAAGTAACCCATAGACTTTCTGCAGAAGGAATGCATACTATCTGTATTCAAAATCTAATCTGATAGCAGTTATCTTGAATGTTCACTATTTTTCATCTAAAAATACATGAACAAAAAAATTGTGTGATGTGCACTTTCTTTTTTACTCTCATAATGGAAGATTATGTCTATAATTTGCCCTTCTAGGCATGCACTGAAGTATATATATTTGAAGGGTTTCACTAAACAAGAGGTACAGTAAGAGGTAAGATAGAAATATACATATTACATATATAAATAGTATAATATAGAGCAATATAGATATATATGGTATTCCAGTAGAAAATCAAAAAAAAAGTTTGTGGTGTTTGGGGTTTGTCTTGTCTTGTTTGTTTGTTTAAACGTGACAGTACATTTTAAATATCTGTAATACTATATATATAGAGATTTCCTGTATTTTGTCTTACTCCACATTCCCCTAAATCTATCACTCTCCCCTCTCAGCAGTCGCTGCACTGAAAACACATTTTTGGCTTTCATATGAAACCACTAATAGTGGTGATCTATCGAATGTTCTGAAGTGGATACTCTAGTCAGCAATGGAACCACTTCCCTGACAGTAGAGCAGGCCATTGCCATGACATGCTACTGGCCCAAGCCGAGAGATCAAGACCTTACTCCTGATTCAGAGATTCCCAGCAGGATGCTATAACAACTCCACTAAGGACAACATCCTTTATTTTAATAATATGACATATAGTTAATTGAATTTCTGAATATTATTTAAATGGTAAGCAGGTCCCTCAAAGTTCAATACCTTTTAAGGTGGGATTTCCAGAAGTGCCTAAGTGAGTTGGGAACACAAATCCAATTGAAATTATATGGGACATGTGCTCCTAAACCACTTAGGTACTTTTGAGAATCTCTTTAATATTAAAACCTCAATCTGGCAAACACTTAAGCATGTGAGTAACTTTATTCACATGGGCAGTCACACTGAAATCTATGGGACTGCTCCTGGGTAAAGCTATGCAATGTTTGTAGGATGGAGGCCTAAATGGAAAAAGCAAACTGGGAACTGCTAACACTATTTTTAATGATTTACATAACCACCTTTATGCAATTTCAGCATGAAAAGCCAGAATATTTTCAAAAACGGTAACATAATCACCAGGTATTATACAGAGTTACAGATAATTTGTTTATTCATTATAACAAGCAAGTCATCAAATACACTAATGATGAACTGTGTAGATTATTATTATTAATATAAGTTATAATGAACAGCTCCTAACAATGTTTAGTTACAGAATATAAAAGAATTAAACGCAACGTAGAGACTGTGTTTTAACTAACAGAATAATCAGGTGTTATCTGACATTATGATTAACTGGCCACTGTAAACAATATAAAATATGATTTTGCAAATTTGAAGCTTTTAGGTAGCTAGTTCTCCATGACCTACTTTTTTAAAACTTTCCTCATCTTTGATTTATTGATAACTTGTATAAGATGAAAGTAGCAATATCATTACCAGTTTGCTCAGAGCAATAACTTTGCCAGCTGCATAAATTCAGAACACTGTATAACATAAGCCATCTCAGCAAAACTGGATTGTCTTTTCTCTACCCATTTTTCCGGTAACGTGCACAAAACCAGTTTTGTGAGCACCTTCCATAAGGTGTAACAGGAGCTGAAAAATCACTGTTTGTTTTTCAGTTCTGAATTACAAACCAGCTCAGAATTTTTAAATTCTGCCAGAACAATATGCATGTCAACTAACCATAGAAATTATTAGTTTATTTGTTGTGAATCCCATTTTGTTATTATTTCCTAACTTTGTGCCATATATTTTTTTCCTCCTAGCATTGGTAAAGTCACCATTCAACAGTAGTTGGAGTAGTGGGTAATTACTGTATCTTGGTTATTTGTCAGCATCTGCATAAGTTTTTGATCAATGACACACAAGACTAAAATTAATAAAAGGTGAATTTGCTACTTAATTTAAAAAAATTAAGCATCTAAGAGGAATGGTGAGAATTAAATGCCCAAACTCAAATCTGACAAAATAGTTACGAAAAGACTTACAATTATTCATAAAACACACACTAAGTTTGTTCATAACTTTCTAAATCACAACCCTTGGGTTAGCTGAATATAATAAATAGGAATGTCCTCAACCTTCAAATACTCCATCAGCCACAAGCATTTTTCTTTCGACGTACAGGAATGGTGAAGTGTCTTCTAAAAGTGAAATTCATAAAGATTCCATGCTTTGGGCCTTGTAATGAAAAGGGAAAAGTGCAAGTCTAAATTAAAATAATCATTGCATGGACAACTATTTTCACACTTCTATCAATTGAATCTCGATTGTTTAATTGCAATCAACCCTAGTGATTTGCTTTGATCTTTACTAGCAATTACATCATGCACATTCGTTTGCCAAGGGTCCAATCTTTCTCCTATTGGGTCTCAGTTGTAATTATATTCACAGAAATCCCAATTGCTGCATACTAGATTTTGGAACTTTGTATAATCACTTAGAATCGGGCTGCTATATTTGTTGTTACAAAGCAACTACAGAAGAAAACCTTTCACATGGCTTCAAAGTCCCCTCCCCCACCTCCTCCTGCTTCCTTCCAGCAGCACCAAACTCTTTTTTTTGCTGCAATCTCACAAATCGGAAAAAGAGTAACCTCTAAAGCTGTTTTAGACTGAAGGTCAGAATTCAAAGGATTGTAACTTAATCCATATAGCACTGTAATCACATTGCTATTGGAAACACACCCAGAAGCACCAGTATTCTAGATGTTTTTATTAAGCAATGTCAATAGGTATACAATCTGGATACTGTAGTTTATCTAGACTCATACTTGCAGGAGATCAGGTTGCTTTCTGTCACTGAACTTTACTTTAGTGTTATGTGAGGTAAGGAAACTGGACTCTGTGTTACATGCTAATGAAAACAACAGTTTCAGTTTGTTTATCTTAATACTTACAAGAGGCACCTCTTACAGCCTAAATGTAAACAAACCTTAAACTCTTTAGTCCTTGCATACTTTCAGGCTGCTAATAATTTAAAAAAAAATAATTAAGCACATTATTATTGATGTGTGTCAATCTATACCTCCTGCCTGAAAACAGAGCTCCTTTAAGAGATGTCTAATTCCTGAGCCACTGTGATCACTTCAGTTATGGATCAAGAAAACCTATACTGTCATTCCATGAACACAAGATGCCAAGACCCTTTCAGAGTTAGGAGCAGCAGAGCAAATATCTTGGGGAGCACTCTGCAGTTCCTCTCTCACGCCAAATTCCCACTGACTTCCAGGGGAGACAGGCCCAAAGACTTCAGGATGGACCAATAAGAATATAGGGCTAAATTCTCACAGGCCAGGGTTCGGCTTCCTTTTTTGCAGGCACTACCCCGAGTATTTGCCTTTCCAACTTTCTAATTTGTTCCCATAATCAAGTAGTCAAAGGCCTAGATACTCAGATTTACTTCTGAAATCACCCTCAGAAGTTAGGCTTCCCTTTTGAAAGTTTGTCTTACGGTCATCTTGTAAATATCTGGATGTAAAAATTCTTATGTTAGCAAAATGCATCACATAGGCCAACACTATTGCTAAATTATTATTTCAGAGTTTCATGGGAAAAAAGAAAAAAAGGAAATGGGTGATCTGATCCTCAACTGATGTTAACTATTATAGCTCCACTGAAGTCGATAGAACTATGCCAATTTATATCTGCTGAGGATCTGTCTCTGGGTGTATAAAATCGACCATAAGCAACTCATTGTTTACAGAATAGTTAATAATAGAAAAATTGTTACAGGTAGTCAGCGTGGTCAGGGGAAACAAGAAATGTGACTATAAACACAGTGGGTCAATACATACAAAGAATTTGAAGCCTAGATATCCAAATCAGCCTGGCTGAGAAAAGCGAGTCAAATTTCATTCTAAATTTTAACTATTATACAGTATAATGATTTGAAAAAGCTACATTTCAACAACTATATTTGTATATAGGGTGCATCTGTGATAAGAATTTTTATACAACATTTATAGGCAGGCTTTGTGGACCCATATTATTGTCCTTTTATTCATAATTATTTTAAGATACTTGCGTCTTTTTTTTTAAATGTGGTCGATACAAAAACTGTCGAATGTTTTTCATTCACTGAGGATTCGTCACATTCACATTTTCCCGATATTCTTTAGAAGCGGCAAAACTGGAGTTAGATATATTGTGTACAACTCAGTGGAAGGTGGCTTACAGCATATTTGACACTATTTTCCCTTCAATAGTTTTTCGACTAATAAGAAGGGTAAGCAAAAAAAAAAAAAATGAATAGAAAAGGTTTATTTTGACATATCCAGCCAAAACTCTAATTGTACTGATAAAGACTGACTGCGATTCAAGTAATTGTCTTTTGTCACTGGGAAAACAAATAACGGAGATGTCAGCCTGTTTGAGGGAGAGGATACTCATGGTACAGCGATCATGACACCCTTGCTGGCTGATTCTTAGAGCTCCAATTAGTTGTGGGCTTATGGGAGGGCTGTTCACTTTTTCTTCCTTTCCCAGCCAGCCAGAGATGAACTGTTTCTCCTGCTGGGTGGGGAAAGGCAAAACAAACAAACAAACAAACAAACAAACAAACCAACCAACCCAGAATGGAGACATCAGATGAGGATTCTTATGCATAACAAAGTATTTTAAATTCAACAGGAGGTTCAGGAACTATTTAGCATATGCAAATAATACCCTAGTTCAGAAGAGAAGGGAAAAATCAGAACATGGACCATCCTTTTGTTATGTGTGTCTGAAGCCTAACAGAGTGGGGCCTGTGCTCTCTAGGTGCTATCACAGTATCCTTAGTAACAGTAATAGGATCCCTTCTACCCTGCCCGTGATGTACATTTGCAGGTATATTTCTTAATTAAATCTATGTGAAAAGTTTTAAATGAGAGAACACTATAAATGACTTCACCTTCAAAATACCACAAACTGATCAAATAATTAATACAGCCCTTAGACACTGTATTGAAAGACGACCAATTTGCATTGGACCCTCCTTTTGTGGAATCAATTTTTTCCAGAAAGTTGCTGAACTTAATATGCAAAATAGTATTCCATATACAGCAGGGCCTTTATAAAAAATTTGCCACCAAAACCGATGGCTTATGGAGTTTTTGTTTATTTATGTATGTCTTCATAAGTAAATAAAGTACTTACACTGTAGTACATTTTAATCGGTTATAAAATAATTCTGGGCTGATCAAAGATTTCTGAATATAATCTGTGACAGAAGTCTGCAAGTGGTAGAATCTTTCTTTCACCTTTAGCAGCTGAAACATGTACGCACTGAACAGTACGTTTCAGTTGTGCATATATTATAGGTATATCAGACACTCTTGTAGGATAATGCTGTGAATATTTATAGCAGTTCAGAAGCTGTGTGAGGTAGGCCACAAACCTGCGACATGACTCACATGGGCAGACCCTCGCAGAGCCCCATTGACTTAAATGGGAGTGTGTGCAGGCATAAAAGTCCACCTGCATGGATCAGATTGCAGGATCTCTGCATGACATTTGGACTTGCTGCTGCCTACCAATACCCTGGTTTCCTCAAATCTGATCTAGTGAGATGTACCATAAAATTACCTGAAAAGCACAACAGCAAATTAAAATATAGCCAAAGGTTACTACAGAGTAAAAATATATCCTATTAATTTGCTAAGAGAATTGACTTGCTGCTTTAGAGTATGTCTACACTGCAGCCAGGAGTGAACCGCCTAGTTCGGGCAGACAGATTCGTGCTAGTGCGCTAAAAACAGCAGTGTGGATATTGCAGCTTGGACTCTCAAGCCCACCTTACTCCCTAGGCTTTAGAGCCTGAGCCACAATGCTATTTTTAGCATGCTAATTTGAGCCCTGCTAGTGTGTGTCTGACTAATTGGATTGGGGGTTCGGGCCTACCTACAACGTAGACATACCCTTACAGGCCCTGATTCAGAGTTTTATATTGGTTCAGAAATCCACTGGGGGAAAAGAATCATATTGATTTAACAGAGTACTTCTGAAGTCTTGGTTTGCTAAATCTTTAACCTTAACTAGGGTAACCAGACAGCAAGTGTGAAAAATCGGGATGGGGGTGGAGGGTAACAGGAGCCTATATAAGAAAAAGCCCTCAAAATTGGGACATCTGATCACCCTAACCTTAACATCTTATTGAATAATTTAAAGATATGGGCAAAAATTTCAAGCTCTGGCTCTGATTTTGCAAAACTTAAGCATGTGCATAACTTCACTCATTTCAGTTAATTAAGCCTATAATACCAATAAGTCTTGCCTCTAAATATTTGAAAACTCAAATGGCACATAAAGAACAGAGCATTATTTTATATTAACAGTAAACAAACATGAAAAGACATGTGGTGAGATCAGTGGGGACGTATATAAAATAATAAATAATAAGAATATATATGACAACATTCAGACCTTATAAATGCCTGTATCTGTATAATATAACCATATAAGTGTGGCTTAGCTGAGGAGATACTTAATTTGTTAAGTGTTCTCTTTGCATAGTAGGATGTGCCCCCTAACGTAGGACCTAATACCCATTGTGATGGGTAGGATCATAGAAACGCCCCTGGGAGCTGCCACCGGATGTGCCAAGACTACCTCTGCTGCTGTCTTCCCTGCCAGCTCAGGACTCCAGCACCGTCTTGCTGAGCCAGACACTCCCGTCTGCTCCAACAAAGACCCAGGTTCTGAATTACTTGCCCCAAAGCTGCAGGTTTACCTGAAAGCAGCTAACAGAAGTGTGCTTGTCTTTAACACTCAGATGCCCAACTCCCAATGGGGTCTAAACCCAAATAAATCGTTTTACCCTGTATAAAGCTTATGCAGGGTAAACTCATAAATTGTTCGCCCTCTATAACACTGATAGAGGGATATGCACAGTTGTTTGCTCCCCCAGGTATTAATACATACTCTGGGTTAATTAATAAGTAAAAAGTGATTGTATTAAATATAGAAAGTAGGATTTAAGTGGTTCCAAGTAGTAACAGACAGAACAAAGTAAGTTACTAAGCAAAATAAAATAAAACACACAAATTTATGTCTAATCAAACTGAATACGGATAATCTCACCCTCAGAGATGCTTCAGTAAGTTTTTTACTCAGGCTGGACACCTTCCAGGCCTGGGCACAATTCTTTCCCCTGGTATAGCAATTGTTTCAGCTCAAGTGGTAGCTAGGGGATTCTTCATGATGGGTCCTCCTCCCCTTTGTTCTGTTCCACCCCTTTATATATCTTTGGCATAAGGCAGGAATCCTTTGTCCCTCTGGGTTCCCACTCCCTCCTTCTCAATGGAAAAACACCAGATTAAAGATGGAGTCCAGTTCAGGTGACCTGATCACTCATCACTGTAAGACCCCAAACCTTCATTCCTCCCAGCCTGACTCACAGGAAGGCCTGCCCACAAACAGAGCCAGTCAGTTAATTGCTCTGGTTAATGGGAGTCATCAAGATTCCAGACCACCATTAATGGTCCACACTTTGAGGGCCTATTTTAATTATGCAGAGTTATATTTCATATTTTTAGTTTCAGATACGAGACTGTTACCTTTATACAAATAGGATGATCACACTCAGTAGATTATAAGCTTTGAAATTATACCTTACAAGAGACCTTTTGTATGAAGCCTATTCCAGTTACATTATATTCACTTATTAGCATATTTTTATAAAATCATATAGACTGCAGTGTCACACCCTCCTTCTGAACTTACTGCCAGAGGCTTGGACACTAACAATGGCGGAGGCAGTATACCTAAAATTTCTCTTTGGGCTCCCCCCCAGGGCTGACACTCCTGTGTCCCCCAAAAGGGAAAGAGATCCTGATCCAGCTGTGGACTCACTGCTACCAGCTATGACAGACCTTTTACTGGCCAGCAAAATCCCCCACCTCCTTTCACTCCGGTTGGATTTGTTTCCAGCTTCAGAGTCCTTGGGGTTTGTTCCCACCGCAGAAGTCACCAAGACCCCAAATTCCATCTCCAGGATACATGTCTCTTTGCATCTCTTCCACTCCATTACAGCCAGTTCATGCTTCGGGATCTTAGTTGCTTTCTCTCTTAAGTCCAGGGTTTGCGGGTGGGCAGCCTTTTCTTTTTCCAGGGTAGCCTCTTCCCCAGCAAATTGCACCTCAATTTCCATTTGTCTTCCTTGAGACCATCACTCGATGAGCTGGGATACCACAGAGAACCCCGTCGACCAAAACAGGCACCCTCCACTCCTGTCTTGTCAGCTTCAGCGCAGACACAGAGGTTGGGCCACACACATCTGCAGTTCACTGAAACTGAGATGCACTCAGTTCAGGGGCTTCTTAGTTAACAGAGACTTTCCCAGCACCCAGTGTTCAGCCTTCCTGGGCAATTTGCACTCTGTGCAGTTTTAGCTTTTTCTGATCTTCCTTCTTACTTATTTTGCTTCCTTTTCTGTCCCTACTTCCCTTACCCAAAATAAGCAAACAGAAAATAACAAACCAGTAACCACTTTGTTCTCCAGCCATCACACTTAAAACTCACTTAAAATCACTACCAGTATCTCAAAGCAATCAGCTGTGCACAGACCCTTCTCGACTACACCACTGTGACAGGTTAGATCACAGAACCCCCCTTGGGAGCTGCCACTCCATGTGCCAAGACTACCTCTGCTGCTGTCTTCCCTGCCAGCTCAGGACTCCAGCACCCTGTCTTGCTGCGCCAGACACTCCCGTCTGCTCCAACAAAGACGCACGGTCTGAATTACTTGCCCCAAAGCTGCAGGTTTACCTGAAAACAGCTCACAGAAGTGTTCCCGTCTAACACTCAGATGCCCACAATGGGGTCTAAACCCAAATAAATTGTTTTACCCTGTATAAAGCTTATGCAGGGTAAACTCATAAATTGTTCATCCTCTATAACACTGATAGAGAGATATGCACAGTTGTTTGCTCCCCCAGGTATTAATACATACTCTGGGTTAATTAATAAGTAAAAAGTGATTGTATTAAATACAGAGAGTATGATTTAAGTGGTTCCAAGCAGTGACAGACAGAACAAAGTAAGTCACCAAGCAAAATAAAACAAAACACGCAAATTTATGTCTAATCAAACTGAACACAGATAATCTCAGCCTCAGAGATGCTTCAGTAAGTTTTTTCTCAGACTGGACACCTTCCAGGCCTGGGCACAATTCTTTCCCCTGGTACAGCTCTTGTTCCAGCTTAGGTGGTAGCTAGGGGATTCTTCATGATGGCTCCTCTCCCCCTTTGTTCTGTTCCACCCCTTTATATATATCTTTTGCATAAGGTGGGAATCTTTTTGTCTCTCTCTGAGTTGCCACACCCTCCTTCTCAATGGAAAGACACCAGGTTAAAGATGGAGTCCAGTTCAGGTGACCTGATCACATGTCACTGTAAGACCCCAAACCTTCATTCCACCCAGCTTGACTCACAGGAAGGCCTGCCCACAAACACAGCCAGTCAGTCAATTGCTCTGGTTAATGGGAGTCATCAAGATTCCAAACCACCATAAATGGCCTACACTTTGCATAATTACACTAGGCCCTCAGAGTTATATTTCATATTTCTAGTTTCAGATACAAGAGCGTTACCTTTATACAAAAAGGATGACCACACTCAGTAGATTAAAAGCTTTGTTTGCCTTACAAGAGATCTTTTGTATGAAGCCTATTCCAGTTACATTATATTCACTTATTAGCATATATTTTATAAAATCATATGGAGTGCAACGTCACACCCATAAGTCATCTTTTATTATTGAAACCCAAGGCGACCATGGTTGGGGGTGGAGGACAGGCAGAACCTGTTTTTCCACTAACATAGGACCTGATTCAAGGCAGAGAAAACTCCATGGAAAGAATCCCATTCACTTCCACAGGCTTTGGATCAGATCCAGGGTCAGGAAATAAGTCCCAATTAATAATTTATTATTTGGGTCTTTTTTCTCCTCTGTAAAATGTGCAATTGGATTCAAGCTATTTTAAAACTAGTTTCAAAGACTAATTTAAACATGAATAAATCTGGAATATCCTTTTTTAAAACTGTTTGACACCCTCCCCCCCTCCCAAATCAAACATTTGTCTTTTAAATGTGTAGTTTGAAGTCCTTACATTAAAACTGATCTCTAAATACTGAGTTGAGGCCACAGTAATATACATTACTTATGAAGTGTATTCTATTATCCATCTTATATTGTCGACTGTTAGCTGACAGTCATAATCAGAAACAAAATTTTATAACAAACTACTACGAACTTGATTAATGGTGTTAGGTAATTACAAACTAGTTTTCAGGTAACAAAACATGTAAAATGAAAGGAATAGATTTTCTTTTAATCACTGGACAAAACAAACATCTCAAAATGCTTCAGCAC
This sequence comes from Gopherus flavomarginatus, assembly GCF_025201925.1. Classification (NCBI taxonomy): domain Eukaryota; kingdom Metazoa; phylum Chordata; order Testudines; family Testudinidae; genus Gopherus; species Gopherus flavomarginatus. The sequence continues at coordinate 241,612,195 of NC_066618.1, forward strand.
AGAGTGGCCTCAGTCTTAGACCTGTCTAATTTGCTTCCAAACTTTAGCTATTTATTTAGTGTGTGCTGAAGGCTGGTGAGAAAACACTGAGCCCAGCCCAAGCAATTGGGGTATTTGGGGCAAACCTGAAAACAACAGGTGTTACAACTCCAGGCTCACTCCAATAAAAAGGTACTTTGTATAAGCCATAGATAATCATCCATCTTCATGATTTTAAGCCTGAGGCATCTTCACATTTGTTTTACATAAAAACAAATCATGTCATGAATCTGCATATTCATTACCACACATTTTTACTAATTAAGTTTAAGATGGGGAGAAATAGAGGGTGAAATCCTGGTCCCATTGAACTCGAAGGGAGTTTTGCCATTGGCTTCGGTGAAGCAACGATTTCACCCAGAGTGTATATATCAAGGATACGGTCTGATCTTCCTTAATGCTTATCTTTCCACTTCAGCAGTTTCTCTCACAATTTCACATTCAGAAATTAGCCCATACCTGGGTGCTTAGCATATTTCTCAGCCACAACCTGTGAAGCAGTCACACTTGCAGACACACCTGCTTCAACACAACATGATCTCCTTTCAATTAGATACAACTTTTAGACTTCTTCCTTTGGCCTAGATTCTACCATTCCATTCACAGTGAATGTATGATTTAAACTGAACTACTTTTGCAGTAAAATACTACTTAATACGAGTAACAGTGGAAGAATCGGTCCCTTTGTCTGTGGTCTAAGTATTTAGAATATTTTATCTATTCTCTATGAAATCTGGAAGTGCACCTTGTTTTTAACAGAAATTGTTACACACACACACACAAATCTGAAGAAAATAGACCTTTGAAAACAGAACTTTGTGTGCAAAATCATTGACTTCTTTGAAATCTTCCATTTTTCACAAAAGATTTCACATTTTTATCAGTCATCTTTGAAATAGTTCCTGAGTATGATTTTGGTATAAATTTCAATATAAAGTATTGACAAAAATATAATGGAAACTTTGTTAAAAATTAAAAATGAGTACATGTCAAAACAGATTTTTTTTTCAAATTTTCACACAAAACTGTTTCTCCATTTTACCACCAGCTCTATCCTGAAACATACACAATTCTGACTACATACAACCAAGAGGAAATACAGAAAAATAAACACACATTTATTGAGTGAATTAATTTATTTTCTCTAATCTGCCTGTAACCACAACAATTGGCTTTCTTAGTGCAACTCTGCAAAATGTACCCAAATCATCTTTTCATGTTATCTACATCATGCAAGAGTGTTTAATTTATTCCAGCTTGATCAACCATCTTATATGATTATTCCTCCATTTACATAATTCCTTGTTAGCTCAGGAAATTACTTTTCAGATAGTTCCTACTGAAAAGTCAATGTGATGTTCAACACCACGGTGTCAGGGCCCTAATCAAGTTATAGTATCTACTGGAGAACCAATTCCCATACCCCTTGGTGACTGTCCTGTGGAGCTGAGTATAAGAAGCTCATTTCCTTCCTGTGAACTTTACCAATGAAGGTGGGAGGAAGGGATGGAAGAAAGTAAAGACAGTTCATGTTAACATCGGCTGCTTCAATTCTCCTGCTCTGAATCACCAAAGACATTGGAATATCTCAACATCCAGAGAGGAATAAGCCTATCAGTACAGATTCTGAATGATTTATTCCTATAATTGTAGTGCCAAGATAAATGCCATAGTAGGTGATAACATCACTGAACTGGGCAACTCTCCCTGTCAATAAAAAAAGATTCCAAATCCAACTGCACATGAGCTATTGCTGAGTTGCTGTATTTACCAAGTACCACTACACGACTAGGACCATTGTTCTGTAAAGCCTGAGTAATGAAAGATATAAAAATCTAATTTAAATTTCACTGGAGAGAAAATCTCAGCTGACTCTGGTCACGGTCACCTCACAACCCAATAAGCTTTGCTGGACTCAATAACTTTTCACTCAGTGACTGTGCTCCCTGATTGGACAGAAGAGCCAACAGAGCATCATTTAAGCCAACAACAGTTGCTCAATGCATTGCACCCCTACGACTGCACCAGACCTGCTTCCTGCACTGGCCCTTGCTTCAACCCAAACTTTCCCCTGCTCCAGCCGTAGTCCCCACCTTCCCCTGAACTTCAGACTCCTGATTCAGACCATTGGCTTGTCTCCTGACCACAACTTCAGTTCTGCCTTTGGGTTTTAGTCTGGCTCCTGACTCTGTCCATGGCTTATCTCCTGACTACTGCTCTGGTTCTGCCTTTCAGTTCGGTTCTGCCTCCAACACTGGCTTGTTCTCTAACACCACCTCTAGTTCTCCCTTCTGATTCTGCCCTCTGAGGCTGCACTGCTTCCACCTCGGTGTTTGACAGGGAGGGTTGTTTTTTTTTTACCACCTTTTCTTTCCCCAGGGTTTGGTTGCTATACGTTTCTCCTCATTTCTTTTAGGTTCCTCCTAAAACTATTCCAGTGGCAGACAGTTTAGAAGGGGATGCAAGCAGCCTTGCTCATGTGGGGAGGAGATCCAGGAGATCTAACGGGCATGCTATTCAGGGATACGGTTTGAAGAGGAGGTTACATGTGAAGTCTGCTGGACCTTCCAGTACGGGAGGTTTGGGGCTATGAACATGTGTTACACATAGAGCTGTTTTATTCTTTTTAGTGTTTTTGAACAACTTTGTGCTCCCCAGATCTTTGGGCTATTTGATCATAGGTCCAGTCCCCAGACTGAGCAGCTTCAGAGCAGGTTAAGCCAGCTTTGGGACTGATTTGTATGGCCAGTGCAGTGCAAAGCAGTCTTCTTATACTGGGAGATCTGACTCTGTATCTATCCTCTTGATTGAGACAGTCATCTGCCATTCATTACATACCCTTAACTATAACTTCTTCTATTTTTACAAGTGTTTACTGGTTCAGGTGACTCGAAGTCTAAATAAGAAAAGTAATTTTCTCTTTTTATATTTTTGAAAAATGAATTTTTAAAGGTTTTTGTATTTAAGTATCTCTTTTTCCAGTCAAGTTTGTTTTCTGCTTCTGCGTGAATGTGGTGGTTATGTCACTATCTTGGGGTTTTGCTTCTTTGTGCATTTTGTCTCTGATTGCATAAATATTCATAGGGAGACACCTAGGGAAAATTTTCAAAGTGGTGCACAGAGACTGAGCTAAGCAGTTCCTATTAATGTTAATGAGAGTCACATGGCTACATTCTCACATTCTAATTTGAAAATTTTGCTTTTCACCATTTAAAGTAAGTGTACTATTCTAAGTATGTAGTCTTTGCATCTCCCTGTTCTGCAATCTATAAATATGCAAGAGACATCTCTCTCTCCATATAGCTACTTCAGGATACTCCTATAGTATTTCATCCACAAAAGGAAGAGTCTCAACTTAATCACATTACAAAACTCCTAGTGCTGCTGTTATCCTGGTTCCAAAGCTGCTTCTACCAATTCCTATGTCAATTTACTTATTTAGATATATAAGCTAAAAAAAAGCCTATCCTGGGAGCCTCTGACATAATTAAAAGTATAGTTACTTGAAGATAAAACCAACAGCTTCCCTAAACCCAGAATAAGAAATAACCAACCAGGTATTTCAAAGGCAAAAAATACCTCACCACACCCAACTGTATCAGCTTTTCCTTCTCCAAAGCTTGGGTAATGAGATGAGTCTTTCAGGGTGCCCTGAAGGTCAGATCCAACTTATTCTGGATGTAGGGTGTGGGTGGAGTGAATTCCAAAGTTGAGAGATTCCCCAGGATGTATGCCCTGCCAACAACTCCATCTTAGATAGCAAGCAGGCTCTAGCTAGAGTTCTGTGGATTGCAAATGTAGCAGTGTGGTGTGGGCAGAGAGGTGGTCTTTCAAACGGACAGGATAAAAGCTATTTAAGGCTCTATAAATACAAAATCAAAACCACTACCTTAAACTGCACCCAGCCAATTTGGTGTCATGTGCTCATGAGAAGCTTGGCTGCTTAGAAAGCAGTAGCCTGCCTACTATACCAACAACATTTTCCTGAATCATTTAAGGTATAACCCCCTACGGAATGCATTGCAATAGTCTAATCTGGAGGTGACAAAGACATGTATTACAGGGTCAAGGTCTACATCCAAAAAAAATCACTACTATAAATAGGGGTATCAAAGAAGAAAACAGTATTCCTGGTTTACTGTTGCTGTATAGTTGTCCAACAACAGCTGTGGGTGCAAACGTATCCCCAGATTATGAACTCCAACAATAAATGGTGAGTATATACCCTTCTTAAAGCCTTGCCACATCCTCCAGTTGTTTTCCTCAGCCTACCACATTGGTCTTATCTGGACTGAGCTTCAACCTGCTGGTCCTCAGCCATGCTTTCTCTTTATTAAAACACTAAAGCATACAATATAATTGACTAGATCAGATGAGACAGAGAAACAGAGCTGGGGTATCAGCAGTACACTAAAGAGCACATTAGCCCACACTTTCTGACTAAACTTCCAAATTGGCCTCAGATACATATTGAACAACCCCACCCTCTACCCCCACTCAAAAGCCCAAGAGTTTTGGAAAGGATGCAAATACTCGTTCAAAGCATGATCCAACCTCCAAGAGATGTGATTTAGCAAATTATTTTCTATATATTTTCCATAACTACTTACTGCAGCATTTCTTGCACTTATTTCTAAAGCATCTGGCACTGGCCAGCAACAGGACACTGTTCTAGATGGACCACAGGTCTGATCTGGTAAAGCAATTCCTACACTTCTATATGTCATAAGGTGACTGGCCCTTCAAGTGGAGATGGGTCCAGATTTACCTGTGACACACTTAGCTCATCTCCACATGTGGAAAAAAATGACAGGCAGGTCATGTGACTAAACCAGGCAAAAGACAGAAGCCTGTGGAGAACCAAAAAGAGGAAAGAGATTTCAAGTAGGAACCCTGAGAGTTGGTGCTTGGTAGAGAGCAGAGAGAGATTGAAGGGAGCCCAGGAGAACTGAGGACAGAGTCCAGTGTGGGGGGCTGAAGAGTGAAATCTGAAGAAAAGACACACTCAGGAAGGGTTTTGCCCAGCTGGAGATTAGGGTAGAAGACTCTTGTTTGGACATGGGTATCCTGGAAGGGAGGGACTTTAACTTTTATTATTTAACCCAAGGGCAAAGTTATTGCAGCAAGTTACCACAGCATCCAAAGCAGGCTGGAAGGTCAGGAGAGCCAATCTGAGAGAGAGCAACTGTGGAAGCAGCTAGCCCAAAGCCAGACTAGAGAGACAGCACTGCTATACTATATAAGAGGTAGGTGGACAAAATGAACCCTTCTGAATCCCACATGAGAGAGCACTTGGAGCAAAACAATGAGTAACCAAAACTGCCCTCTGAGATCTCTCTGAGATATGAACAAACCCACATAAGGGCAGCAGTACTGACTTCTACTATGATTTTCTGGCAAGTCAAACACACTCTTGTGATCAAAGGCAACTGATAGATCTAACAATATCATCATGAATATCTGTATCTTGCCATGAGGGCAGGGGACTGGACTCGATGACCTCTCGAGGTCCCTTCCAGTCCTAGAATCTATGAATCTGATATTCATTCATGATGACATCATCTATCATTGCTACTAAAGCAGACTCCATCCCATAACCAGGTCTGTAACCAGATTGACAAGAATCAAGATCTAACACACAATACTCAAAGTTGTTTCACTTTTGCATTTTCAGGAGGGCCCGCAAAACATTTGGTTTGTTGGAAAAAGGATTCCTGTCCACAACTTCTCACTATTGTTAGCCTGATGATTTTGTAGAGGTTTAATGAAATGATTCCAAACTTAACAGACCCTTCTTAACAGTGCCTCTCTCCTTGGCCACTCTCATTAGGTGCACAGGCTCTGGAAGGATCTGCCTCCAATCCATAAATTTTAGGATTTAGATCACTGTACATAGTTGTCAAAACTCCTCAGTGAGGTAGGTAAGAATTATCACCCCCATTTTACAGATGTAGAAACAAAGGCACAAAGAGGTTGAGACTAACATTTTAAAACATGGGTGTATAAGTTAAGCATCTACAGGTGCCTGATGAAAATTTTTGTGTGTGTGTCTTAACAAGAGCCACAAAGGGAGTTTTTGTAAGAGCTGAGAATAGTTTCTTGCTCAGTGACCTTGACTATTCTGCTCAGGGCTGCACAAAGGCAAGGGCAAAGGGGGCAGTTTGCCCTACACTCCTTGTTTGAGAGGACCCCCAAAACTACAGAGGAGTGACCAGACCAAATTTGAGTGGGAGGCATTGCAACCTGGACAGACTCCCTTGCCCAGCTGGGCCCAGAAACCACTGTTTCTGCTGCCATTGGCATCATCGCCTAGGCCTGAGGTGACTTGCCAGGCTGACAGCCTGGATTACGGATACCTCTCCGAGCAGCAGCGGGACTGGACTTCAGGGAGAAATGGGAGCACCCTCCTCCCCCCAACACACACACACAAGGCAGAGTCTCATTATGCCTGGGCGGAGAACAGCAAATTTACAGGTCTGGGCCCTCTTCTTACCCTCTACTGTCTCAATGGCAATTTTTTTGGATGGGCAGGATACCTCAGTTTCAGATGTTGCCCTGGGCCCCCCAAGACCTCGGTGTAGCCCTGATTCTGCTTTACATGCTGTTAAGCTTCCCATTATTTGGCTAGAGGT